>NC_041221.1:9850849-9855046 GCF_002837175.3 Physeter macrocephalus
CCATAATGCAAAAAGACACATGTACCCCAATGTTCACTGCAGCACTATTTACAATAGCCAGGTCATGGAAGCAACCAAAATGTCCATTGACAGACAAATGGATAAAGATGTGGTACATATATACAATGGAATATTACTCAGCCATAAAAAGGAATGAAATTGGGTCATTTGTAGAGACGTGGATGAATCTAGAGACTGTCATACAGAGTGAAGTAAGTTAGAAAGAGAAAAACAAATATCGTATATTAACACATATATGTGGAACCTAAAAAAATGGTACAGATGAACTGGTTTGCAGGGCAGAAAGTGAGACACAGAAGTAGAGAACAAACGTATGGACACCAAGGGGCGAAAGCGGTGGGGGGTGGGGGGAGTGGGATGAATTGGGCGATTGGGATTGACATGTATACACTGATGTGTATAAAATGGATGGCTAATAAGAACCTGCTGTATAAAAAAATAAATAATTCCAAATTCCAAAAAAATGAATACATAATTGGAATGTTATGGGGAAAATTAGCTTTTTCTGTAAAGTTTGGGATGCTGTAATCTAATCAGGATCTAGAATGAATATTTAATATCTTTAATATGTACCTGTCTGATCTTTAGCTTTCCCTCAAATTATTTTAAGCTACACCTAGAAATCCTGCAACGGAAAACGTGTAAGTAAACTACCATATCATAATTCCTATAACAATAAAAAGTACAGTATAACAATGAAACATAAGAAGTGACAGAGAGCACTGCGTTTTACAAAAAAAAAAAAAAAAATTGGTGTCTTCCTTAAGAAATTTCCCCCAGCTTCTGATGAGATAGACGTTCTTCTTTATTAAAAAAGTGCAAGTTTAGGGACTTCCCTGGTGGTCCAGTGAGTAAGTCTCTATGCTCCCAAGGCAGGGGGCCCAGGTTTGATCCCTGGTTGGGGAATTAGATCCCACATGCATGCCACAACTAAGAGTTCACATGCCCCAACTAAAGATCCCGCGTGTCGCAACTGAGACGTGGCACAGCCAAAATAAATTAATTTTAAAAAAATTTTTAATAAATAAATAAATAAAAAGTGCAAGTTTAGTAGTCAATGGCAGAATATTCCTATATAAATAAGAGGAAAAAGGAGCTTAACAGTATATACAAAAGGACCTAGGCAGAGAAATGTTCTAGTGCTGGCGTGAAGATCCTTCATTTAAAAGCATTTCAGTGTATTTTAATTCAGAAAAGTTAACCAGTTTTAGCTTCCCAGAGCAGTGATTTGCTTGCTTAGCCAACACTGAAGTCAGCATTAATAGCATTTTCCAGGCAAGCCTCACTTTACTGAGATGGTTGGTGGGTGACTTTGTTACAGATATTCAGATTGGTGGACACGCTTTCATGATTTTGTGAGATTGCGCAGCACATGAAAATAGGCTTGTTGAATACTTCATTTGCTGCAAAGCAGTGGCTTAAGTAATAATAAAGATATGTAATGGTGTCTTACAAGTCTGTAGATGGAATCGATGCAGTGATCTAATGGTGTCATTAAAGAGCGTGTCTTTCTGCTTGGGCATCCTTGACATTTTGGCTTTTTTCCTCTCAGACTCTTAGTTTTTACGTTGCTGGATAGTTTTTGCATCTCTTGCCATCACACCCTAGAAATGCTGGAAAGGAAGGATTCTTTCTTCCTGTGACTATTTTATTAGGGAGGAGAATTTTTACGGGAACGGTCCCCTGCCTCAGGAGATTTCTTCTCAGTTTCATTGCCCGGACATATCCTTAGTTAGCATTTCTGTGCAATCTATTAATATTTTCTTCCTCCCTTAGCAAAACAATGACCCCTGTTTCTAGACCATGTAAGCTTTTCCAAATTACAAACTATTCAGGAGAAAAAACAACTAAAACTTCTGATATTCTTTTTTTGTTTGTTTGGCCAACACGCAGCTTGTGAAATCTTAGTTTCCCGACCAGGGATCAAACCTGGGCCCCAGCAGTGAAATCACTGAGTCCTAACCACTGGACCACCAGGTAATTCCCATAAGGTTTGTGATACTCTTGACAGGGAGTTCTCCTGCTGTTTCTAGAACTACCATCAGATCACCTGAAAAGAATAAAACACAGAATGCAAAATTCTCAGGGACTTTAGACATAAATCACCTGACTTCTGAAAAGAAAACACTCATCTTGAGATTTTTGTTGTACCAAATCAAAATGACAGAATTTTCTGAGCGGAATGATCAAAACGTGCAAAGACTAATTAAAGTATGGATCCTATATGGCAGGGGTCCCCAACCCCCAGACGGAGGACCGTAAGCGAGCCCCAGAGCAGGAGGTGAGCAGCGGGCGAGTGACCGAAGCTTCATCTGCCACTCCACATCGCTTGCATTACTGCCTGAACCATCGCCCCCTACCCCGTGGAAAAACTGTCTTCCATGAAACCTGTCCCTGGTGCCAAAAGGTTGGGGACCGCTGCATATGGAACTTAATGAAGACAAAAATATTCCCAAAGAAGTTAAACTTCATTTTTTAAAAATACTGTTTAACAAGATGTATTAAAACAGAAGAGACAGGCACACTTTTTTTTTTTGGTGCCACGCACCTTGTGGGATCTTAGTTTCCTGACCAGGGATAGAACCCATGCCCCCCGCAGTGGAAGCACAGAGTCCTAACCACTGGACCACCAGGGAATTCCCAAAACAGGCACTTTAAAATGCATGAATTTTACACATGTATAGTCTACAGAAGATATGAAATAATAAATGTTCTTGGTCAAATAACAATTTCAGCCACATGTACACAGTAAAGACCAAAGATTTCAACATCAGTGTAAAACATCTCCGAGCCAGACTTAGTTATTTCACCTAGAAGTCTGTCCTATTCGAAATGACCAAAAGAAATAAAACCTATTCATTTTAGCTACATCTTTAAAACAAATTCATGAAGTGCAATACAAACATAAATCAGAGTTTACAAAGAATCAAATAAAAGAAATGTACTTGATGGAGAGTCAAAGGTTCAGGTGCTGAGTCCTGAAATGTCTAAAATACTTAAGTAAATACAATTAAATAATTCAGAACAGAAATATTATTTCCCAAATACAAGGCCAGAAAGTACACATGGCTACACAGCTATTGGTTAAGGTATAGTTCAAAACCAATTCCTTCCTAATTCCCTAACACCTTAAAGCACACACAATGTATTTAATGACCACCTTCTTTTTGACCTACAATGCTGATTATATATTATAAAAGTTCAATCAACTTACCTCAACATAATAAAGGCCATATATGACAAACCCACAGCCAACATCGTTCTCAATGGTGAAAAACTGAAACCATTTCCTCTAAGATCAGGAACAAGACAAGGTTGTCCACTCTCACCACTATTATTCAACATAGTTTTGGAAGTTTTAGCCACAGCAATCAGAGAAGAAATAGAAATAAAAGGAATCCAAATCGGAAAAGAAGTAAAGCTGTCACTGTTTGCAGATGACATGATACTATACATAAACAATCCTAAAGATGTCACCAGAAAACCACTAGAGCTAAACAACGAATCTGGTAAAGTAGAAGGATACAAAATTAATGCACAGAAATCTCTTGCATCCCTACACACTAATGATGAAAAATCTGAAAGAGAAATTAAGGAAACACTCCCATTTACCACTGCAACAAAAAGAATAAAATACCTAGGAATAAACCTACCTAAGGAGACAAAAGACCTGTATGCAGAAAATTATAAGACACTGATGAAAGAAATTAAAGATGATACAAATAGATGGAGAGATATACCATGTTCTTGGATTGGAAGAATCAACATTGTGAAAATGACTCTACTGCCCAAAGCAATCTACAGATTCAATGCAATCCTTATCAAACTACCACTTGCATTTTTCGCAGAACTAGAACAAAAAATTTCACAATGTGTATGGAAACACAAAAGACCCCGAATAGCCAAAGCAATCTTGAGAATGAAAAACAGAGCCGGAGGAATCACGCTCCCTGATTTCAGACTATATTGCAAAGCTACAGTAATCAAGACAGTATGGTACTGGCACAAAAACAGAAATGTAGATCAATGCAACAGGATAGAAAGCCCAGAGATAAACCCATGCACATATGATCACCTTATCTTTGATAAAGGAGGTAAAAATATACAATGGAGAAAGGACAGCATCCTCAATAAGTGGTGCTGGGAAAACTGGACAGCTACATGTAAAAGAAGGAA
>NC_041221.1:9855099-9921905 GCF_002837175.3 Physeter macrocephalus
AAAAGACAACCCTCAGAATGGGAGAAAATATTTGCAAATGAAGCAACTGACAAAGGATTAATCTCCAAAATTTATAAGCAGCTCATGCAGTTCAGTATCAAGAAAACAAACAACCCATTCCAAAAATGGGCAGAAGACCTAAATCCGCCTGCCGATGCAGGGAACACGGGTTCGTGCCCCGGTCCAGGAAGATCCCACATGCCGCGGAGCGGCTAGGCCCGTGAGCCATGGCCGCTGAGCCTGCGCGTCCGGAGCCTGTGCTCCGCAACGGGTGAGGCCACAGCAGTGGGAGGCCCGTGTACTGCAAAAAAAAAAAAAAAAAGAAAAGAAATATGCTCTAAGAGCAAAATGAAAACATGGACAAAGAGCTAAAGAAAATCAGGAAAATTATATATGAACAAAAGATCAACCAAAATACAGAAATTATTTTTAAAAAAAAAAAAAAAAAAAAAAGTTCAATCATAGAAATAGTACAGAATGTCACAAGAACAGAAAAAGTCCATAGAGGAAAGTCAGAAAGAACTTAGAAAATGATAATGATTGCATTCTCTGCAGAGAAAGACGATAACTCAGATGTTACCTGCAAACTGACTGACAATCTGGAAAAGCCTAGATCCATATATCATACAAACCAAATGCTAAAATAAACTCTACATAAAGACATCTAAAAAGAAATTATGGGCTTCCCTGGTGGTGCAGCGGTTACGAATCTGCCTGCCAATGCAGGGGACACGCGTTCAAGCACTGGTCCGGGAAGATCCCACATGCCGTGGAGCAACTAAGCACGTGCACCACAACTACTGAGCCTGTGCTCTAGAGCCCGCGAGCCACAACTACTGAGCCTGTAAGCTATAGCTACTGAAGCCCATGAGCCTAGAGCCCGTGCTCCACAACAAGAGAAGCCACCACAATGAGAAGCCCGTGCACTGTAACAGTTAGCCCCCGCTCGCCACAACTAGAGAAAGCCCACGCGCAGAGACAAAGACCCAACATGGCCAAAGATAAATAAATAAAATAAATAAATTTATTTTAAAAAAATAAAATGATAAAACTAAAAATATAAAAGAAATTATAAATGGCGTAGGAAAAAATATAAATGAATAAATACATAATATTGCCTTTATAATTTTCTAGTACAGAAAGTATGGTTTAAGAACCATAAAAGCAAAATAAAGATTAAGACATGTAAAAAGTTAAAAATCTTAAACCTCTAAAAATAAAACCTCCAAAGGAAACTAAAAAGCAACCTGCAAACTGGAAAAAGGAATTTAGAACATGTGACAGACTAAAGAATAACCTAATATATGGAGAATTCTTGCAAAACAGTAAGATAGCAGGAGAAAAGCAGGTAAAAGATATAAAAAGACAATTCAGAAAAGATGAATTATCAACCGCCAATAAACGTACTTTCTTAAAAAAATAGTCCTGGTGCTTCCCTGGTGATGCAGTGGTTAAGAATCCACCTGCCAATGCAGGGGGCATGGGTTTGATCTCTAGTCTGGGAAGATCCCACATACCACGGAGCAGCTAAGCCCGTGCACCACAACTACTGAGCCCACGAGACACAACTACTGAGTCTGTGCGCCACAACTACTGAAGCCCACACACTCTAGTGCCCACGTGCCACAACTACTGAAGCCCGCAAGGCTAGAGCCCATGCTCCGTGACAAGAGAACCACCGCAATGAGAAGCCTGCACACCACAACCAAGAGTAGCCCCCGCTCGCCACAACGAGAGAAAGCCCACATGCAGCAACGAAGACCCAATGCAGCCAAAAACAAAAAAAGTGAGAATTTATTTTAAAAAGATGTGCTATAAAAAAAAAAAACTTTGAGGCCTATCTATTTAAAAAACAAAGAGTATGTGCTATAACGCTTTTGCATTCCTATATGCAGTTTTCTTCACATGGAGTTTAGCTACTCCATGACTACATTTCCCAGTGATTCACTATTGTGTAAGTACACATTTGGTTCAGAAATCAGTTTTCATTTCTCCCATTTCTTTTTTTATCAAGATTTTGTTGCTGTTGTTCAGTGTGAATTAAAACACCATCATTTGAATACACATAATTCAAAAAAAATGCCATTTCCCCATTTCCACATAAAAAAGGAAAGATAATAAACGATCATCAAAAAATTCTATTTTGTAGGTTCCTAATGAAATGGATTAAGAAGCTTTAAAAAAAAAAAAAAAAAAGGGATGTATAACTTCGATGTATCTCATGACCATTCGGCGCTAAACACTGCCCTAACTGCCCTACAAATGAAGTACACTTCTTAGAGAAATTTCAAGAAATCAAAGATCAGACAAAACACTATTTAATAACCAAACTGTTAATGACCGGTTCTCAGTAAAAAAAAAATATAGTAAGCATTAAACATTAATTATTTTGATAAAAACTGAGAGCCTACTATGTGCCAAGAAATATAATTAGTTGTACCTACAGGTAACTACAGGTGGTTGTATGTCCCACATAAATTAAAAAAATAAAAATTATGTTTGGCTGCGTTGGGTCTTCATTGCCGCGTGCGGGCTTCTCTAACTGAGGCGAGCGGGGGCTACTCTACATTGAGGTGTGTGGGCTTCTCATTGCAGTGGCTTCTCTTGTCGTGGAGCATGGGCTCTAGGCGCGGGGGGCTCAGCAGTTGTGGCTTGCGGGCTCCAGAGCACAGGCTCAGCAGTTGTGGCACACGGGCTTAGCTGCTCCGCAGCATACAGGATCTTCCTGGACGAGGGCTCAAACCTGTGTCCCCTGCATTGGCAGGTGGATTCTTAACCACTGCGCCACCATGGAATTCCTGTCCCACATAATTTTTAAAAGTCAAAAGTAATCATTTATCTATTCCAACTATTTCAAATGAGATAACGCAAGAAAAACCATTGCTCTCACCTTAAAAATGAGAACAAGCTGGGTTATCTACCCCCTTCACAGAGCTAAGGAAACAAATCTAAATTAACTGTACCCCAGAAACTGATGAGCCCTTCTGTGAACAGAAAAAACACTCACAGCTGCTTTCATCCACAGCAGACAGGCAGGAAGAACTGACACAGACATAAGGAAAAAGGAAAAATCTGTCAAACTTTTAAACAGCCACCTGTGGGTTGACGACTGATTAGAACACTAAGGAGCCTCCTCAGAGTGAGTTGCACCCAGGCTGATTCCCTTCCACAGGCCTTCACCAACTGCACAGGGCCAAAAACTGGATGCAGAGCAGCTGGCTAGGGATAGGACAACAAGGTAGAACTGGAAAGCAAAGAGAACTCTTCATCAACCAAAATGTAGGCAACTAGACTATAAAATAGCACAGGATCTTACAAATTTGGAAAGCTGGCAACTGAGCTATAAAGTATAGACCTCTCAAGAATCTCACTGGGGCTTCCCTGGTGGCACAGTGGTTAAGAATCTGCCTGCCAATGCAGGGGACATGGGTTCGAGCCCTGGTCTGGGAAGATCCCACATGCCGCGGAGCGGCTAGGTCCGTGAGCCACAACTGCTGAGCCTGCGCGTCTGGAGCCTGTACTCCGCAACAGGACAGGCCACAACAGTGAGAGGCCCGCGCGCCGCAATGAAGAGTGGCCCCCACTCACCACAACTGGAGAAAGCCCTCGCACAGAAACGAAGACCCAACACAGCCATAAATTAATTAATTAATTAATTAATTTAAAAAAAAAAAAAAAAAAAAAGAATCTCACTGGTGGGACCTCCCTGGTGGTTCAGTGGTAAAGAATCCACCTTACAATGCAGGGGACACAGGTTCGATCCCTGGTTAGGGAACTAAGATCCCACATGCCGCAGGGCAATTAAGCCCACACACCACAACTACTGAACTCACGCGCCTCAACTAGACAGCCCGCACACCACAACTACAGAGCCCACATGCCACAACTAGAGAAGAGAAAACCTGCATGCCACAGCTAGAGAGAAGCCCGTGCGCTGCAAAGAAAGATCCCACACGCCTCAACGAATATCCCGCATGCCATCAACTAAGATCCAACACAGCCAAAATTAAATATAATTAATTAATTAATTTTTAAAAAAAAGAACCTCACTGGTGCCCAAATTCCAAACTCTGCTGAAAGAGAGTCTCAATCCCACCCTCAAAACACGTGAAGCCAGTTATGAAGTGAATGCAACTAAAGCTGCACCAAAGGCCAGAGATGATCAGCTACAAATCAGATTGACCCAACCCCACAACCTAACAGCTTTGAGAGAGGAAAAAAAGCACTTCCTTTTCTGAGTCTAACTACACTACTCTTTTAACGCAAAAAGGCCCAGTATACTTCAAAAGATGATGAGACTTACAACAAAGCAAAATATGAGACCCAGGGTCAAGAGAGGGAATGGCGAAAAGAAGCAGACCCAGAGATGGCCCAGATGTTGGAATAATGCTCAGCCATTATCTCTTCAAAATACTTATTCTGCCCTATTCTTCCATGCTTTCCATATGGGACTTTAATTATACAGTGAACTACTTGATATACTACAGATTCAAGAAGCTCAGAGAACCCCAAGCAAAGTAAGTACCAAGAAATCTACCTAGGCACATGTGGTAGGCAACTTCTGACATGGACCCTAACATTCCCACCTTCTGGTACTCAGACCTGTGAAATCCCCTCCCCTTGAGTAAGTTACTTCTAACCAACAGAATACACTAACATTGAGTAACACATCCATTATTAGGTTACAAAAGACTGTGACTTCTGTCTTGCCTGCAGACTATTGCCTTCTCTGCCTTCATCTTTCGATGAGGTAAGCTGCTACGTTGGAGAGATCAATGTGGCAAGGAGCTGAGAGCAGCCAAGAGCCAACTAGGAACTGAGGCTCTCAGTCTAACAATCCACTCCAGGAACTGAAGCCAGCCAAAAACGATGTGAACTTGGAAGCAGATCCTTCCACAGTCAAGCTTTCAGCTGAAACCCCAGCTCTGGCCAACACTTTGATTGCAGCCTTGAGAGAGACTGAGACAGAGGACTCAGCTCAGCTGTCCCTGGACTCCTGACTTAAACAGAGACAATAATAAATCTGTGAGACTTCCCTGGCAGTCCAGTGGTTAAGACTCTGCTCTTACAATGCAGGGGGCACGGGTTCGATCCCTGGTCGGGGAACTAAGATCTCACATGCTGTGTGGCGCAGCCAAGTAAAAATAATTACTTAATTAATCTGTGTTGTTTTAAGTCACTAAGTTTAGGATAATTTTTTATGTAGTGATAGATAACGACTACAGTATATCATAGTAAAACTTCTGAAAATTAAAGACAAAATGAAAATCTTAAAAAGCAGCCAGAGGAAAAAACATTATCTTGAAAGAAGCAATAATAAGACTGCTGGCTTTACGATATTAATGTGCTGAAAGAAAAAAACACCAGAACCAACCAACCAACCAGAATTTCACAGCTTAAAAAAAAAAAATCTGGGGGGCTTCACTGGTGGCGCAGTGGTTAAGAATCCGCCTGCCAATGCAGGAGACACCGGCTCGAGCCCTGGCCAGGGAAGATCCCACATGCCACAGAGCAACTAAGCCCATGCACCATAACTACTGAGCCTGCGCTCTAGAGCCCGCGAACCACAACGACCGAGCCCACGTGCCACAACTACTTAAGCCTGCGTGCCTAGAGCCCGTGCTCCACAACAAGAGAAGCCACCACAATGAGAAGTCCGCACACTGCAAGGAAGAGTAGCCCCTGCCACAAGTAGAGAAAGCCCGCGCGCAACAACGAAGAGCCAACACAGCCAAAAAAAACAGACAAATTAATTAATTAATTTTTTAAAAAAATCTGGGCTTCTGTGGTGGCGCAGTGGTTAAGAATCTGCCTGCCAATGCAGGGGACACAGGTTCAAGCCCTGGTCCAGGAGGATCCCACATGCCGCAGAGCAACTAAGCCCGTGCACCATAACTACTGAGCCTGCGCACCACAACTACTGAAGCCTGCGCACCTAGAGCCCATGCTCTGCAATGAGAAGCCTGCACACCAAAACCAAGAGTGGCCCCCACTGGCCACAACTAGAGAAAGCCAGCGCACAGCAACAAAGACGCAACACAGCCAAAAATAAATGAAATGGATTTTTTAAAAATATTTTTTTAATAATAATAATGAGTAAAAATTAGTAAAAAAAAAAAAAAAAGAAAAAAACACTTTAAAAATAAAGTCAAGGGACTTCCCTGATGGTCCAGTGGTAAAGAACCCGCCTTCCAATGCAGGGGAGGCAGGTTCGATCCCTGGTCGGGGAACTAAGATCCCACATGCTGCAAGGCAACTAAGCCCACACGCCACAACTATTGAGCTTGTGCACCTCAATGAGAGAGGCCACATGCTGCAAACTACAGAGCCCACATGCCCTGGAGCCCATGAGCCACAACTAGAGAGAGACAACCCGCACGCCGCAACTACAAAGAAGCCTGAGCGCCGCAACAAAGAGACCGCACGCCACAATAAAAGATCCCATGTGCCGCAACTAAGACCAGACACAGCCAAAAAGTAAGGAAAATAAATAAATCAAAAAAATCAATATTTTTTAAAAATAAATTCAAAACAAAGAAGTTTTCAAACAAAAAAAAAAAGAAAGAAAGAAAAAGGAAAACTGAAGTCACGGCCAACAAACTTTCATTAAAAGAAATACCAAAATAAGTTGTGGAGACTGAAGAAAAAATAATCACATATAAGAGGCATGGAAAGACAGGAAGGAATTAAAAATATCAAGAAAGGTATACAGGTGGATAAGCAAATGAAAATTGACTTTAAAACAAGTACAGGGACTTCCCTGGTGGTCCAGTGGTTAAGACTCCGCACTCCCAATGCAGGGTATGCAGGTATGATCACTGATCGGGGAATTAAGATCCTGCGTGCTGTGCAGTGTGGCCAAAAAAAATAAAATAAAACAACTACCATAACATCTGGAAAAATTTATAACATATGTAAAAGTAAAATATGATAATAGCCCAAAGGACAAGAGGGTGACAACTAATAGTTTTAACTCCATTTATATGAGAAGTGGTTAAAGTACCTAAGATAAATGGTAATGCATATTATAATCTCTAGGGTAACCACTAAAACGATAAAAAGATATATTATGGAAAAGCAATTAAAAAATAAATAGAATAACAGCTGGTTAATCCAAAAGAAAGTAAGAAAGGAAAAATAAATGGGACGTATATAAAACAGATACTTGGTAGGTCTAACACAATCATGTTTAAGTAATTATATTAAATACAAATGGTTTAAACACTCCAACTAAAAGACTGACTAAAACTACATGCTGGGCTTCCCTGGTGGCGCAGTGGTTGAGAGTCCGCCTGCCGATGCAGGGGACGCGGGTTCGTGCCCCGGTCCGGGAAGATCCCACATGCCGCGGAGCGGCTGGGCCCGTGAGCCATGGCCGCTGAGCCTGCGCGTCCGGAGCCTGTGCTCTGCGACGGGAGGGGCCATGGCGGTGAGAAGCCCGCGTACCACAAAACAAACAAACAAACAAACTACATGCTGTTTCAGGAGACACACTTTAAAAATGAGACCACAGGAATACCAAAAGTAAAAGGATAAAATAAAACATACTATGCCATAACTAACCAAAAGAAAGCTGGGGTGGCTACAATAACACAAGGCAATGTTAGACTTTAAGGCAAGAAGTATGAGGAGAGTATTTCCTAATTTTAAAAAAAAAGGTCAGGGCTTCCCTGGTGGCATAGCAGTTAAAAATTCGCCTAGCAGTGAAGGGGACATGGGTTGGAGCCCTGGTCCAGGAAGATCCCACATGCCGCAGAGCAACTAAGCCCGTGCATCACAACTACTGAGCCTGCGCTCTACAGTCCGCGAGCCATAACTACTGAAGCCTGCGTGCCTAGAGCCTGTGCTCCACAACAAGAGAAGCCACCGCAATGAGAAGCCCACACACCGCAATGAAGAGGAGCCGCCGCTCACCACAACTAGAGAACACCTGTGCGCAGCAAAAAAGACCCAATGCAGCCAAAAATAAATAAAAATAATATAAATTTTAAAATACATAAATTTTAAAATAATAATTGAAAAATAAAATAAGGGTCAAATTCTGGAAAAGGTGAAACTATGGAGACAGCAAAAACATCAGTGGGAGGGAGGAAGGGAGGAAGGGAGGGATATTTAGGCAGAGCACAGAGGATTTTTAGGACTGTAAAATTACTCGATGATACTATATTGGTGGATACATGTCATTGTACATTTGTCCAAACCCACAGACTGTACAATACCAAGAGTACTAAATGTAAATGTAAGAGAACGCTAACAAACTATAGACTTTGGATGAGCATATGTCAAAATAGTCATCAACTGCAATAAACGTACCACTCTGGTGGGACATGTTGATAATGAGGGAGACTATGCATTTATGGGAGCAGGAGTAAATGGGAAATCTCTGCATCTTCCACTCAATTTTGCTATGAACCCAAAACTGCTCTAAAAAATTATGTCCATTTGAAAGAAGCGGGGGGATCAACTCAACAGAAGATAACAGTTTGGAATTTGTATGCACCTAATAACATAGCTTCAAAATAAAGAACTAAAGGAAAAAAAAAGAGAGACAGATAACTCCACATAGATAGGACATTTTTTTAAATCTGTAAGGATTTAGACAATTTGAAAGGAAAAATGTCACATGACCTTTGTCCTTTAGAGCAGCGGTCCCCAACCTTTGTTGCACCAGGGATCAGTTTCGTGGAAGACAAGTTTTCCACAGACCGGGGCGGGGGTGGGGGGTGGGGGGAGGGGACGGTTCAAGCATAATGAAAGTGATGGGGAGCAATGGGGAGCGGCAGACGAAGCTTCTCTCGCTTGCCTGCCACTCACCTCCTGCTGTGCGGCCCAGTTCCTAACTGGCCTCAGACAGGTACCACTCAGCAGCACAGGGGTTAGAGACGCCTGCTGTAGAGGAAAATAACTGTTATGATTAGATGAGCCTATGAAAACAAAGTAACTAATAACTATTCTCTTTTAAAGTAGCACAGTCAAGGGACTTCCCTGGCGGTCCGGTGGTTAAGAATCCGCCTTCCGATGCAAGGGATGCGGGTTCCATCTTTGGCTGGGGAACAAAGATCCCACATGCCACGGGGCAACTAAGGCCGTGTGAACCGCTGAGCCTGTGCGCCACAACTAAGACCCGACGCAGCCAAAAAATTAAGTAAATAAATAAATAAATAATAAAGTAGCAGAGTCAAGGCTAAGTGACTCAGATAGTGACACCACTACCGTTATTCAGCACTAAGGTATAGAGACTGCTGTTCCCCTTCCTACTCTGTGGTCATCCATAAGGGTGAATACCAGGTATCACTCATACAAGTGTTAGAGCTCATAGAGACTGTATTTTGCTATTTCATAAGACCCTACAAATATAAATTAGGTGAAGGGGAAGTCTAACAATATTATGACTTACTGTCCTATCAACATTGTTACTAATAAACACTGCAAAATCATTTATTTCCATATAAGGTTCACAACAACACTTTGATACAATTATTACTACCCTTGTCTTGCAGATCGAGGAACTGAGGTAGAGACTAAGTAATCTGCCTTAGAACATCTAGTAAGTAATGCTAAAAAGTCTGAATTACAGCCTAGCCACCTGGCACCAAAACCCAAATTTCTAATTTAACACTGCTCTATTGCTAGACTGTAACTTATCATCACACTACCATGATCATTAAGTGTTCCCAAGTGTTGTCAATGAAATGCCTGTAGAATGACAGATCTCTATAGTCAAGTACAAAGAAAATGCAGAATCCCTACAGAGAGGAAAGAAATAAGCTGCACTCAGGATGAAGGGTCTTTAGAAACCCACAATGAAAATAAAATGGTAATGTGACTAATTGCAATACGGGTGGGGAATACAGTTTTATTTATTTATTTTTGGCCGTGCAGTACAGCATATGGGATTTTAGTTCCCCAACAAGGGATCGACCCCATGCCCCCCCGCAGTGGAAGTGGGAATTCTTAACCACTGGACCGCCAGGTAAGTCCCAGGAGTTGTTTTGTTTTAAATGGTAAATAAGTAGCCTTGCTATTTTTAAAAAAGGCTCAATTTGAGACTCCAGTAGAGTCTACCTGGCAGTGCACCCAAATTTTAAGTCCTGAGTCATAATCTTCAATCATAACCTGAGTCCTTAATCCAGCAGGGAGATCAAGATGGTAATACCACTCTCCCCTTGGTTTGGACAGTGAATTTATAAACCGAGGAAGGTTGACAAATAAGTAGAGATGAAGAAAAGAAGTATGGATACACTTGTACAAGTTATAGTTATTCTGATATAGTAACAAGTTTTGTAATAACTGAACTATTTTTAACGTTTGTAAAAAAGAATAATCTACTACAATAAATTTAAAATACATTTATGGGACTCCCCTGGTGGTCCAGTGGTTAAGAATCCACCTTCCAATGCAGGGGACACGAGTTCGATCCCTGATGGGGGAACTAAGATCCCACATGGCGTGGGGCAACTAAGCCCACGCACCACAACTACTGGGCCCGCGAGCTCTGGAGCCCACACGCCACAATGAGAGATCCCGTATGCTGCAATTAAGACCCGATGCAGCCAAATAAATAAATAAATAAATATTTTAAAAATAAAAATAAATAAAATAGGACTTCCCGGGTGGCACAGCGGTTAAGAATCCACCTGCCAATGCGGGGGACACAGGTTCGAACCCTGGGCTGGGAATATCCCACATGCCATGGAGCGACTAAGCCTGTACGCCACAACTAGTGAGCCCAGATGCCACACCTACTGAAGGCCGCATGCCTAGAGCCCGTGCTCCGCAACAAGGGAAGCCACCACAATGAGAAGCACTCATACCACAAAGAAGAGTAGCCCCCGCTCGCCATAACTAGAGAAAGCCCGCACGCAGCAACGAAGACCCAAGGCAACCAAAGATAAATAAATTAATTAAAATGGATTTATAATAAATAAATAAAATAAAATAAAATAAAAATATACTGGGAATTCCCTGGTGGTCCAGTAGTTAGGACTCTACACTTCCATTGCAGGGGGCACAGGTTCGATCCCTGGTTGGGGAACCAAGATCCCGCGAGCTGCATGGAGCCGGCAAAAATCAAAATAATTAAATAAATAAATAAGTAAATAAAATATACTTACAACAGTTAAATTCTTAGAAAGATGATGCTTAGATCTTATATTTGCCATCTTGAGGCATCTACAGATTAAAATCATCATCTATTTGCACATATAGTGTGGAAACCCCCAAGGAAATTTAATTAACAATATTAAGTTGGTGTTAAATATTTTAAGATTAAATTCTTGTGACAAACACTAATCAAAATGTAAAAACAAATATACCTGTTTCTATATATGTTACTACACTTCTAAAATTTGTAAATGAACGTAAAAGTTTAAAAAATATGACCACTTACAATTCTAATAAACCAGATACTGATTTCAATACAAATAACTCTGAAGACTTTTCCTCACACAAAAGGCCTACTCAAACATTATTTTTAAAAAATAAAATAACAAGGGACTTCCCTGGTGGCACAGTGGTTAAGAATCCGCCTCCCAATGCAGGGGACACGAGCCCTGGTCCGGGAAAATCCCACATGCCGCGGAGCAACTAAGCCCGTGTGCCACCACTACTGAGCCTGCACTCTAGAGCCCGTGAGCCACAACGACTGAGCCTGCGTGTTGCAACTACTGAAGCCCACGCGCCTGGGGCCCGTGCTCCACACCAAGAGAAGCCACCACAATGCTCGCCACAACCAGAGACAGCCCGCGCACAGCGACGAAGATAGGACGCAGCCAAAAATAAATAAATTACGACTTAATGACAATAAATCCTCTAATGATAGGCTACACTATAAAAATCTTGTTTTTTTTTTCTGGTTAAGAGATTGCCTACAAAAATTGATCTATCATGTTACTCAATCACAAAGTATATCAAATCACTTTCCTCTTTTTAAATACACTCCTCCTTTACAAACCTAGTCCTTCCCAATTCCCATGCCCAGTTCTATACTTCTATTTCATTCTTCCCCTTTCTTCACCACCTATAAATCATAAAAATTCCAATTAAATTCACAGGCCCAACTGCTAATACAGGGTTAGGTATTGAGAGATAACTAGTCTCAATTCTCCTGAGAAGTATCAAAAACATTCTTCCTTCCAAAGTACAAGCTGGAATAACAGCATGGTCACAAGTCTAAGATAAACTGCAGCTTTGTAAACAGTGATGGGGGAATCACCTGAAAGGCTTTTAAAAAACAGTGATGTCCAGCCCCACCACAAAGATTCTGATTTAACTGGTCTGGGGCATAGCCTGGGCATCCAGATTTTATAACGCTCCCAGGTGGTTCTGATCCAAGAATGTGAACTACTGAGAAAAAGGAATAAATTAAACAAAGTAAAGAAACAAAGAACATCAAAAGAAACAATCAGACAAAACCAAAATGTGAAACATTCTACAGAATAACTCAGTCTCTTCAGTAAATCAACAGCACGGGAAAAAAAACTATGCAAGATAAAAAGAGATTTAATTTCGGCCCAATACATGGAACTTGTCTGAAGCCCAATTCAAACCAAATATTAAAAAATAAATAAGTATAGCAAATTGGGGAACTTCCCCAGGGGTCCAATGGTGACGCCTCCGTGCTTCCACTGCAGGGGGCGCAGGTTCAATTCCTGGTCAGGGAAGTTCCACATGCCACAGGGTGAGGCCAAAAGAAAAAAAAAATTGCTAATGAATTTGTTTATGATATATGCAGATTCATTACATTATTCTCATTTGTGTATATTTGAACACTACTTAAAATATTTTTTTTTAAAAAAAGGAGACTTCGTTGCAGAACTAGAAGCTACTCATATACCGCTGACAAAAGAATAATTCTCTATACAGGAAACTCATCCTCTACCATTTAGTGCTGGGAGAGGAGGAGGCAGGACGGTAAAGGAGGATGAGGATACCCATCAGACAAATCATCCAGACAATGAGAAGACATATGTCACAGCCACATCATAGGGATATATCACAAAGAGAGATACTGAATAATTTAAAGCAGAATTTTAAGTTTTAAGCAATTCTACCAGCAAAAGCCAAAAAATATACAACTCTATTTTTAAAGAAACTTTTCCAGTAGTTATAGCATTACGCTTATTTCAAAATGTAAGCAATTTTCTCTTCAGCAGCATGACTGCACTGTCATGTCAATGATGCTTTTCTGGGGAGGGAGGTGGGAGAGGGTTGGATTTGGAGTTTGGAATTAGCAGTGCAAACTGGTATATATAGAATGAATAAACAACAAGGTCCTACTGTATAGCACGGGAACTACAGTCAATATCCTATGATAAACCATGATGCAAAATATGAAAAAGAATGTATGTATGTGTATAACTGAGTCGCTTTGCTGCACAGCAATAATTAACACATTGTAATTCAACTATACTTCAATAAAAAATAAATTTAAAAAATAATATGTTTTTCTGTTTCACTGACAACACTGTTTTCACCTAACAACAGGAGTAAAACAATAAAACGAAGCAGTCCTTTAAACATTTCCTTAAGTCTCAAAATGTCAAACTCAAGAAGACATAAAAACTGCCATGATACAGAACCTTCAGAGCTCACTTGCTTGAAAATATTCACTTTTAAGTGTTTGCTTCAAAAAACTCTAGGAAGGCAAATATTAAAACTGACAATTGAAGTAGAATCTTTTGTTACATTCAACCAACTTTAACTGTTAACACTTAAGTGTTCGGTATCTACGAAAACAGAAACAGACTCACAGACAGAGAAGAGACTTGTGGTTGCCACGGGGGAGGGGGCGTGAGGGAGGGAAGGACTGGGAGCTTGGGATCAGCAGATGCCAACTATTATAGAGAAGATGGATACACAACAAGGTATACTGTAGAGCACAGGGAACTAGATTCAATATCCTGTGACAAACCATAATGGAAAGAAATGTGAAAAAGAATGCATATATAACTGAATCACTTTGCTGTACAGCAGAAATTACCGGAACATTGTAAATCAACTATACTTAAATTAAGTTTTATTAAAAATACTTAACTGTTCACATACAGATAACAAATCCCCCTATTTCTGTTCTTTTGTATAATTCAACAATGGTGATCACATTCTACCAACTTCTGCTTGCAGGTATTAGAACTGTGGTAAAAAATCATTCAGGAACTTTTTTTTTTCCCCCAGTTGTTCTGTGCATACAAGATGCTGAATATGGCCTGGCAACTAAAGAAATCCTTTGTCCTAATATACAAATTGGAAAAATATTTTCCTAAAAAATGTTTTATTTCACTAAAGACAAAACGAGTGAATCAAACCAAATCATATACTGTGAGAGCAACTAAAAAAGACGACAAAATACAATGGAAAGAGAACTGTAATCTATGTTAAATGGTGCTCCAGAAAGAGAAACTGCGTATTTACAGCCTATATTAAGTTACAAACACCAAACAGCAACGTAAAAATTCATCACATTAAGTTTCCTAAGGCATTCAACAAGTGTAGCACAGTTTACACCGGCACAAGTATTGGAGGAGCGGCACAGTCTCACAGCAGCCAAGATTTTTTATTACTCTGCTGAGGGAAAAAAGAAGAACATTTCTCCACCTTTCAGACACCGATGCTTCTATTCCTAGGAACAAGTGGTTGGAGAAGATGGGCGGGGTAAAAGGAGGAAGACCAATCACAGGTCGAGTTACAAGTCGGGTGCAGGAGAAACACGGATGAGAGCAGCTCGCTGAATGGCTGGCGCGCCCCCGGCTCTCACCAAAGGCACCGCACCTGGGGACCCACCCCGCCACCTCGCCCCCCGGAGCCGTTTCCTACCCAAACAAACCCGGCCACCCCAAAGCAAAATACTACCTACAGGGGGGAGTCCCGTCGTCCCGGTGACGCCAGGGCCGCCCTCCCGCCCCCTCCGAGCGCCGCTCGGTCACTTCGCCCCTCCAACAGGAGCCCCGAAAAGGGGGCGGGGGGCAGGCGCTCAGAAACACCGTGATGGAAATGTCAAAACTCTCACCAATTCCTCGTAGCTCCTGTTGTGCTCGTTGCCCTCCCAATCCAACCTCTTCGGCAGCAACTGCAAAGACCCGAGACGCACACGAGTGACCACCGCGCGGGGCCAGGCGGGAGGCGGGGGGCGGGGCGGGGCGGGGGACGGGGGAGCCGGGCGAGCGGCCCCCGGGCAGGGCCGGCAGGGGACGCATGGGACGCGGCGGGCCGGGCGCCGCCGCGCAGCACAGACCTGGTACTGCTCCAGCTCCTGCACCAGCACCTGCAGCCGAAGAGACGCGCAGTTAGGGGGGCGGGGGCCGCACCCCGGTCCGCCCGGCGCCCTTCTCCCGCGACCCCAGGCGGCGGCTGGGCCGCGACCCCCGGAGCGCGGCCGCCGCCCGCGGGCCCGCACTCACCTGGGCGGCTCTCCGACACGGGCCGGCCGATAGGTACCGGGCGATGAGGAAGTACAGCTCTGCGGGGAGACGGGGAGACGGGGAGTCGGGTCAGGAGCGGGCGCGGCGGCGGGGAGGGGGCCGCGGCGGGGGCGGGGGCGCCGCGGGCGGTGCGTCTTACCCGACTCGATGAGGGGCACCGGACGTCGGGCGGGCGAGGACTCCGCCATGGCCGGGCGCGGAGCCGGGGCGGGAGCTGGTGAGCGAAGCGTGTAGGCCGCGCCGAGGCCTGACCGGGCCCGCGTCTCTCTATCTCAGGCGCGCCGCCGCCGCCGCTGCCGTCGCCATGCCGTGCGCGCCGCCAGCGCCGACGCCTCCGCGAAGTAGTGCCCCTGAGGGAGAGAAAGTAGTTCCTCCGTGGGGGGCCGCCGGCGCCACCCGACGAACGGCGGTCGGGCCGCGGCCGGAAAAGCGCGCGTCGCCTCCCTCTCCTCCGCTTCAGGGGGCGCAGGGAGGAGACTATGTGCGCCATGGGCCGAGCCCCGGGGGAGGCGGAGCGTGGGGGAGGGGAGCGCGCGTGGCCGGGATCCCTGCGCGCGGTGAGAAGGCGCCCGGCCATTGTGAGGCGGCGGCCCGACTGCGCGCAGGGGCGGGCGGCGGGGGCGGAGGTCGGGTGGGGGTCGTGGCGGGGGCGGCGGGAGAGGGACAGGTCTGCGCTTCTCCGGCGGGAACGGAGCCCCCTGGACGCGGAACCGCGGGGGGGGGGGGCAGGACGCGCGGCGGGTGCGGCGGGGTCGCCAACTCCGGGCTCTCGGAAAGGACCTCACGGACGGTCATCTGGAGCCAGTGTGTTTGCCCCCCCACGGAAGATCGGTTGCTTCGAGGACGCGAAACCCTTACAGCTGAGAATCGTGTCGCCTGCAAAGAGGAGAAGGCCGGCCCGAGAAGCTTTCGCCCGGGAGGGGAGGAGGGATGCGGGGAAGTCACAGGATGGGGGTGGGGACCGGGGCGCCGCGGACACTGAGCCTCTGTGGCTCGGAGGGCGCAGCAAACGTTTACTAAGAGTCCACGTTGCCGCGTGCAGTAGAAGAAGATAGAATCATGAGGCCGAGACGCAGTCCTAGGAGAACCCAGCGGTCTCGTAGAAAGGGTTAAAGAAAATGCAGTACATCGCTGTGGATGTCAACCTCGCTAGTCCGGGAAGGCAGTCCAGGCCGGCGATGACTGAGCCGGATAGGAAGGCGGGTGGGAGGAAGCGGGCAATAGACACGCAGCAGCCCAGTCCCTTAAGGGACACTCAGGGGCGGGGGGGAACCATGCGTCATTAGGATGTTCTGGGAAGACAGTAGTAGGATTTGAGGCTGGAGCAGTGCACAAGGGTCCAGAAAATTCCCTTAATGCCGTTGTAGGCTGCGGATTCATTCACTCGGCATGGCCAACGAGCCCTATTCGGAGTCCTAAGGTACAACAGCGAGCAAAATACTGCCCTCGTGGAGAGGACATTGTAATTCCAATTCCTACGCAGTAGAATAACAACCACAGCATGGAAAAGTTAAAGGTAGTGGTTTAGAGCAGACCCTGGAGTAGGACAGACCCTGGGCCTTGCCGGGCTGTTCAGTGTGTGACTTTGAGCAAATCACAACCTCTGAGCCTCAATTCTCCTCACTTGTAAACTGTAGATAATATTTGTGCCTACTTCATAGGGTTGTGAGGGTGTAATGGGTTAATATGTGTTCTTAGCATACAGCAAGCACCCTGTATGTGCCAGCTTTTAATTATTTAGACACCACATAGCAAAAGTTTTTACATATGTTTGTATGGGAGCGAGCCAAACGTGTTTGAATGAGTGCATCAGCGTCTTTTCTTGTATCTGTTGGTTCAGCAAACACTTATCAAGTGATGGGGATTGAGATGAAGGAATGACTACAGCTTTGCCATCCAAGATTTCAGTGTCTTTTAGGAGAAATGATGCTTACATCGTTGCAAAGAATGACAAGAAGGAAGGTTAACCCGCCTGTGGGAGGGGGAGATGTTAGAAGTTTGAGTCTTCAGTGTATGGAAAGGGATTCCAGGTACATGAACAACAAAGGGCCAAGACATGAATAACATTCCATGTTTAAAGAATTCAAGTTTAATATGACTACTTGGGGTGACTTTGGAAGTATGAATGGGACCCATTAAATCAAAGTTTAAATTGGGGGGGGGGAGTTAAAATTGGGAACAACTGAAGGGTTCTGAGCCAGAAAGGATTCTTTTCATTGTAGGATAGATTTGAAAGGGTTAAGACCAAGAGGCAGGAAAACCACTCAGTCGACCCCGAAAATAGGAAAGAGATGAGATGCATTAGGGCAATCATTGTAAAGTTGGAGAGAGAGACAGGTTCAGAAATAGGAAATTCAGGGCTTCCCTGGTGGCGCAGTGGTTAAGAATCCACCTGCCAAGGCAGGGGACACGGGTTCGAGCCCTGGTCTGGGAAGATCCCACATGGCACGGAGCAGCAAAGCCCGTGTGCCACAACTACTGAGCCTGCGCGCTGGAACCCGCGAGCCACAGCTTCTGAGCCCACACACCACAACTACTAAAGCCCGCGAGCCTAGAGCCCATGCTCCACAACAAGAGAAGCCACTGCAGTGAGAAGGCCGCGCACCGCAACGGAGAGTAGCCCCCGCTCACTGCAACTAGAGAAAGCCTGCGCGCAGCAACGAAGACCCGATGCAACCAAAAATAAATATAAGTAAAATAAATTTTAAAAAGAAAAAAAAGAAGCTCAGAAATAGGAAGCTCAATCAGTAAGATGAGGTTGAAGTGGAATGAGAGGAAAAGTCACAAAAATCTCAAGTTTGGGGCTTAGTAGGTCAAGGTTGTGCCACCAACTGAGTTAGGGCATCCAGGCTAGTTAAATTGTTGCGGTGGGTAACTACTTGGAACAACTTGATTAGTTGAAGTTACAGCGCATATATTCCTGTGGGACAGTATGATCTGATGCTGCAAGATTACCAAAGTTAGCAAGTAACAAAGACATGAAGAGGAGAGAATTTAACCTTTCAGAGATAGACGAAGGAGTTGCATATTTCATTTTGTAGCAAAATCATAAAAGTAAAAGACAGCCCCGAAACATGTTACAAGAATTTATATGCCAAGCACTGGTCATTGTCCAAAACTGCAATTCTGGTGTGGGCAGCTCGGTAACCATTACAAGAGGTCAGAAAAGATGACAGGAGTTTTCCCTTGTACAAGCCCTACTAGTTCTTTACAACTTACCCTGACGTCCATGACAAGCACTGTTCCTAGGTTTGGAATAGAGACGCAAGGATTTCTGACAAGAGGCAGAATATCTTCCCCCTTCAGCTGTCAAGTGACAGATGCCCATATTTGACTCCCACTTACACCAGAGAAGAGGAGGAAAGGGGGGAAAACTGTCCATCAGCAACTCCATAGTTGGGACCTGCCTGAAGTGGTCTCCAAATAAGGCGAGAATCACGTTTGGGTCCCTCACGCAATTGAATCCAAGCCATTCCAAATGCACACACTAAGGTTTGCTTTTGGGTAAATGGAAATAGCTTTTGAATTTCACCACAGGAAAGCTACATGGAAAACTAAATTATCGAAAAAGTGCTTGGTAAGCAAGGGTTGGAAGATCTTAATGGCTGGTGACATCAGCTATAATGCTGTCACCCATCTCCACTAAAAGGGAACTACTATGATGTTTTAGTCCTTGGCAAGCATCCTGGATACACATCACCGATCTTCACAACGGTCAGGTGCTGTTAATATGCTCACTTCACAACTGAGAAAGCTGAGGCCCAGAGAGATTGAGAAGGGCCCGAGGACATGTAGCTGCAAGCCCGGTGGGACAGCACTACCTTAAACAGAGCACCAGCACTGCAAAATGCTTTCTGCCCTCGCCGCATTTCATAAAGGAGGAAATCAGAGCCCAAAGACCAGGGGGCCTAGACAAGATCACACGGCTAGTAGGTGAGAGAGCTGAAATTTGAAAATGCGTAATACATGCATTATCTCACCACAGGCAAGTCTGAGCTAGACTCTATTATTCTCATTTTAAGAATGAGGAAACTGAGGCTTAGAAAGTTTAAGAATTTGCCTAAGGATGAATCATCATTAAAAAAAATTCAGTGGGTCCTTCCAAGTCACCATTTAGGAGTCACAAAGGTATTAAGTGTGAAAAGCACATCTGGAAACTGGTGAGCAAACCAGACTGTTTCCAACAGTTCACATAGGAGAGTGGTCCAAAATGAGGATTAAAGAGTAGCTTAGGGTCAATTTTAAAAGTAAAAAATTAGGTCGGTCTGTGAGGAGTGGAGATTATGCAAAGAAAATTATTTACATCATTCAGATTCTAATATCTATATGTTAATGCAAATGTCCGTTAACTGAATTTAGATTCAGCTAGCAGACATCAATGATGCAGGCACAATATCAGCATAGTTCTGAGGGATGTAAAAAAGTAGATGACATTGGACCTACGGAACAACGATACCACAAAACTGAATCAGTACGTGGAAGTGAATTCAAGTGCACCCAAAGCCCTGCATCATTTCATTCATTCAGCAAAAACTGAGTTTCTCTAAGGCAGGCACCATGTGGTAAACACTGGCTCCCGGGCTTCCGTAAGATAAATCCTTAGAAATAGAAGAGTTAACATCTTGAGAGACTTCCAGAGGACTTTTTTTTTTTTTTTTTTTTTTTTTTTTTCAGAAGAACTAAAAGTTTATCAGAAGCCCTTTTTGTTTGTTTCAATCCTCGTATTTGAAAATCGAAAGAACTAAATTCTCTTCCATCTTGGAAAGAAGGAATGATGAATATCATTTAACTTTTTAAAAAGTTTCAAGATTCTCATGACCTTTAGTTCTTTTTGGTTTTTAATAAATTTATTTATTTAATTTATTTATTTTTGGCTGTGTTGGGTCCTTGTTGCTGTGCGCAGGCTTTCTCTAGTTGAGGCGAGCAGGGGCTACTCTTCATTGTGGTGTGCAGGCTTCTCATTGCAGCGGCTTCTCTTGTGGAGCATGGGCTCTAGATGCGCGGTTCAGTAGTTGTGGATCGTGGGCTCTAGAGCGCAGGCTCAGTAGTTGTGGCGCGTGGGCTTAGTGGCTCCGTGGCTTCCAGAGGACTTTAAAAGGAAAGACGAATGAAGGTGTCTGACTTTGGGATCAGCCCCTAGTCACTCGCAGACCTTGCATCTAATTCCCAAGGCCCTTCCTCCCCCTTCCGGCAGTGTCACCTTTCTCTCAGGGCCTTTTCTTCCCTCTAAGTCTAACCCAGCCAGCTGTCCCCTTAATGCAACTTGTCCCTGCCTCCCTCAGCAAATTGTTTCCACATTTATCTCTTGCCTCTCCAGTTCTGCCTCTCCCTTGCTGTTGGCTTCAGTCCCTAGTGTTCCCACATTGCAGGCATTGGCCCGTGTCCGTCTCCAAGACTTACCAGTTCTTCCTTTGAAATGTTTCTCAGGGCGTTGCATAAAACACAGGTTGGACGTGACCTTGGGAATGTGGGAGCCAGAATCAGAATGTCCCTGTGTTTGAACACCACTTACTAGTTGAGCAACTTTTCTGTGGCTCAACGTTTGTTTTTGGTTTTTTTATCATCTTTAAAATGGGGATGACAGCTAACAGATAACACATGTTGAATGTTTCTATATCCTGGGCACTGTGCTAAACCACTGACGTGTATTCTTTCACGCTCATGCAAGAGATGGCGTTGTTTGGGAGTTCTGCCAGAGAGGATGCCTGTAAAACTCTTTGAACAATGCCTCTCTCTCAGCATGATGCTATCACATAAAAATGAGTATCTTTCTCTCCATTCCCTCCGTCACCAAAGAGCCTCCTTGACCCCCCCCCCCGCCCAATTAATCCTATCACGACTTTTACATTTCCCAAAGCACAACTTGGCATATTCTCTAATCAAGCCGTTCTTGGTCCCTAATCACCTAAAGCTGAACTCCTGGCTTGTTTTGAAAGCTGGGTGGGCTTTCAAGGGACGCTATCCCGGCTCTGCACTGCCCCGGCTGCACACCCAGCTGACTGCACTAACAGTTAAGGGCTCTCTTGCCCTCTGGCTTCATCCAGTAGGAGGCCCCAGCGGGAGATGACAGGGGTGGGTTTCTATTTTCCCAGCTCCCTTCCTGCCAAGCTGTAGGTTAGTGGCAGCTGCTGTTCCTCTCCTGGAGGCCACAGTTCACGAGGGACGGCCCTCTTCCCACACAGCAACCATCTCGGGGTTTTGATACCCCTACCTCCCCTGGCCCCCCAGGACTTGGGCTTGTGTTCTGAGTCAGATGGCCGTTGGAGGCAGCCTAGGGCGCTGTGCCATCCTTTGCTGATTTATTTTAACCGCCCACACCCTTGTAAATAGCATCATTAACGCTCCTCAATTATCCCAGCGGGATTATGCATTGTTTCTTCCAGAACTCTGATAGGTACTAATTCTCTCCGTAATGACTCCTACCCTCCACTGTATCCCCTGTGGCTGCCAGAACACCCGCTCTCCAGGTCTCCCCTCTGCTCCCATATTTCTTCCTTGTCTGTATATATCTGTCCTCTAGCCTGAAAGAATCCACCTAGATCCCCAAACTCCTTCCTTCACAAAACCTTTCTTACATCATTTGGGTCCTGGTTAATCTCTTTCCAAAAATCTTAGAATCATCTGTCTTTTCTATCACACGTGCAATCCATTAGTAAGCCCTGATGAGCCCACCTTCAGAGTAGATCTTGAATCGAGGCACTTCTCACCCAGATGGGCACAGCAACCTCCTAAATGTCTTCCTCCTTCTGTCTTCATCCGGTTACCACCCATTCTCAACAGGCAGCTGAAGGATCCTTAAAACCAGTCAGGTCTGCCCTCCTCTCAAAACACCCTGATGGTTCCCATCTGACTCAGAGGAGAAGCCCAAGTCCCACAAGGCCCCAAGGAGCTGGCCTTCCTGGTACTTCTCTGACCTCTTGTCCCACTGTTCTCCCCTCCTTTGACTCTGCTCTGACTATACTGGCCACCTTGTTGTGCCAGGCACGCTGCTGCCTCAGGGCCTTTGTACTTGCTGTTCCTTCTGCCAGAACCCTCTTCCCCTAGAAAACTGCATGGCTCAGTCCCTCTCCTCCTTTAAGTCTTAGCTCAAATGTTACCTTTTCAGTGAGACCTTCCCTGACTACCCTAAGTAAAAGTAAAACTTACCCTCACTCTGCACCCCCATTTCCCTTTTCTCCTTCCTGCTTTCTTTTCTCCTTAGTACTTTTGACCTTCTAACCTACTCATCTCTTTTGTTTATTGCCTGTCTCCTCCCACTCTATGAGGGTAGGCAGAGATTTGTGTGTCTTGCTCTCTGAAATCCCTCTAGAGCTACAACCAAGCCTGACATGGTAAAAATACAATAAATAGTTATGTTGGATGTTATGAAAACATTTCCCTTTTCTCCTTCCTGCTTTCTTTTCTCCTTAGTACTTTTGACCTTCTAACCTACTCATCTCTTTTGTTTATTGCCTGTCTCCTCCCACTCTATGAGGGTAGGCAGAGATTTGTGTGTCTTGCTCTCTGAAATCCCTCTAGAGCTACAAACAAGCCTAACATATGGTAAGTACACAATAAATAGTTGTTGGATGTTTAATGAAAAATTCCTTGACCAGACAGTTCCTCAATATGAGATAGTTATGCTCTCAACATGCACTCATAAACCTTTTGGATGGTGTGGTGGTTAGACCTGGGGACAGCCCACAAAATCCTCTTGGCTCATAACATACCTGGAGACCTGGCCCCCAGCCCGGGTTGCTGCCACGAAGACAAGGCCAGCGTGAGTAGGGCTTGGAAGGCCGGGAATGCCTTGTCCTTCTTCACCCCCCAACTCACAGTGACCCCGTGAGGGAAGGGCCTCCTGGTGTCTCTCAAAGGCAGGAAGAAAACAAAGTTTCAAGAGATGAAAGTGAGTGGAAAGAGAATTTTCAGGAACAGGATTGGAGGCTGCTTTAGGGAGAGGACTGAGCGCTCCAGCGATGGAACATTCTGTCATGCTTTTCCCGTGGGCGTGGCGTGGCCTCTGCCTCCCTGGCCACACTGCGCCCCGTGCCCCCGGGACCAGCTGGCTCACCCCGACTGCCAGCAGCCTCCGGCCTGAGCCCCAGCTGAAACCGTGCACCTCAGATTGGGACTTGGACCCACGTGCCCAGACTCGAACCCAGCCTAAAGCCAGATTAGGACTTGAACCCGGCCAAAACCCACAGTCTTCCAACTGAGATCACACACCTGGTTTCAGGACTTAATGAAGCTCAGGTTCTTGATGTCTCATCACAGAAAGTACTCAGCGGGAGACAAAGCGATCGGTTAGATGTGGATTTATTTAGAGAGAAAACACACTCCACAGAGCGTGGGCCATCTCAGAAGGTGAGAAAGGCCCCAGGGTATGGGCTTGTCAGTTTTTATAGGGATGGGTAATTTCATAGGCTAATGAGGGGGAGGAGGATTCCAGCTATTTCAGGAAGGGGCGGGGATTTCCAGGAATTGGGCCACCGCCCACTTTTTGATCCTTATGGTCGGTCTTGGAACTGTCATGGGGCCTGTGGGTGTGTCATTTAGCTTGCTGATGTGAGCGTACACTGAGGCTCAAGGTCTAGTGGACGTCGACTTGTCCGCCATCTTGGACCCATTTGGTTCTAATCAGTTTACAGTCATGTCCTCGGGCTGTGTCATTCTTTCAAAGGTTGTGCCCTGCCCCCTTCCCTCCTGTTTCACAAGAAAGAAAGCACCCCCTCCCCCCTCCCCCATTCCCCAGCCTCTCCCCCAAACAGGCACCGCCTTCTGGGGTTTCCTCAGGACTTCCCTCAGGCAAAGATGAGGAGACCAAGGAAACTGGCTTCGGGGCCTGCCCGAGAGATGAGCCTCTGGAGCTGCTGGGAGGGAGCGGAAGCCCCGGGAGCCCAGGAGGAAGTCTGTAAAGAGGAAAGGACAGGGCTTCCTTGGTGGCGCAGTGGCTGAGAGTCCACCTGCCGATGCAGGGGACACGGGTTCGTGCCCCGCTCCGGGAAGATTCCCACGTGCCGCGAAGCGGCTGGGCCCGTGAGCCGTGGCCGCTGAGCCTGCGCGTCCGGAGCCTGTGCTCCGCAACGGGAGAGGCCGCAGCAGAGGGAGGCCCGCATACCACAAAAAAAAAAAAAAAAAAAAGAACCCAGAATCTAGCTACGTGAGAACCCAGAATCTTTCTAGCTACGTGAGAGGGAAAGACTTTATCAACCTACTCCCCACAGGACCCAGCCTAACCTCCAGAAGAACTGGGCTTTGTGTGGGGTTAGACAGGGGTTGGTTTCTTTCCCCAGGCCCTTAAGAGAGCAGAGGCTAGAATACTGACCAGCCAATGCATTCGTACTACTCACACAGAGGAGATAACGAAACAAAATTAATGCAGTCATAGGTAGTGTGAGAATTATCCCAAAGTGGGTATGTTCATTACAATTTTGTGAGTAGATTTATTTTCCATAACAATAACAACTAAAAGAATTTCCTACAACAAACCGATTAGACAAGCTTTGCCAAAATCTAACCTCACGATGGTTACACATTCCACAGAATTTAATTATAAAGACTTTGCAGAGAGCAGAATATGAGAAGAGAACATCTTGCTCTTTGCAGTAAAATATTCAAAAACTCAATTTTATGATGACAAGTTACACTATAAATTAAACGTTTACCTTGATACAGATCTTGGTCCGACATGGCTAACATTTCTAATTAGTAACTGGAATTACTAGAGTATAAGTTCTTCAGTTTTCTCTTTTTTTCTTTATAGAAAAAGAATAATGACCAGCCCAGTACTCTGAATTCTCTACAGTCTTACAGCTTTTCAAGGATTCTAACTGCATGGTTGTCTCATTAAGATGGGGATGGATTGACCTATAGGTATAAAGTTCCCCAGTGGCAAAGGACACAGAACTAAACTTTGCCAGTTACATAAAGCAGGAGACACATAAGCTGCCTGCTTGCTACCAGCCAAGCACAGCTTTCAGAGCTTCCTAAGTTCCCCACAAGAACCTAGAACCAGCAAAGATTCCATCAGGTGGAAGAAACTTCTTTTTTTTGCTATTCTCCTGGTTGTTGTTGTTTTTTTTTTAAACCTTCCTGACCCTCTTTCCCACCTGACAGTCGAAGCTTTAATGCCCTGCCACCAAGTACAAAACACCCCAGTCGTCTTCTGAATGCAGGTATTTTAACACACCATTGGCATGCACCTTCATTTGACCCAAGGGACATTATGTCACAGCCTAAAATAATTAGACAGTTAACACTTGCATCATTTTAAAAATCAACCAAGACATGCATGAAGTACCTACATTCATCTGATTCCTCAGCTTCATTCCAGAGCTGAACTTTACCCTGTCGCCATTTCCTGGGGCATAGGGTGTTGGGAGGCGGATCAGAGGTTGCAGAATAACAAGGAGGTCAGGGACAGGGGTAAGGGGCAGCCTCAGGAATGGGGGGGGATGCGGATGGAGCAGGACTGTGTTTCTGCAGTACCTGGGGAAGCTGAGTGCATGCATACCCCGTGACCCAGCAGTCCCATTTCTCAGATTACACACAGCAGAGATGCATGTTTGTGTTCATCAGAAGACACGTGCAAGTATGTTCATGGCAGAACTACTTACCATAGTCCCCAACCGGAAACATCCAAATGCCCAACAACTGTAGAATGGATAAAGAAACTGAAATTTATTCATAATACTGGTAAACTATACAGAAGTGAAAATGGATGTTCAACATAAATGACATAAGGATTGAGCAAAAGAAATCAGACGGACACAAGGGAATTCCCTGGCGGTCCAGTGGTTGGGACTTTGCCTTCCAGTGCAGGGCGTGTGGGCTCGATACCTGGTCGGGGAGCTAAGATTCCCACATGCCTTGTGGCCAAAAAACCAAAACATAAAAACAGAAGCAATATTGTAACAAATTCAATACAGACTTTAAAAATGGTCCACATAAAAAAAAAAAAAAAGAAATCTGACACAAAAGAGTGCATACTATATAATTCCATCGATGTGCAGTTCAGAACCAGGCAAAATGAGCCTGTGGCATTAGAAGTCAGGATAGTGGTTGCCTTTTGGGGGTGGGGAGAGTGACGGGAAGGACACTTCTGGATTTCTGGAGTATGTTCTGTTTCTTAATCTGGGATGTATTATTCACTTGGCGAAAAATTCATTCATCCATATGCTTATGACATCCACTTTCCTAAATAGATGTTACATGTTGATTAAAAGTTTACATTAGAAGAAAAGAAACAAGGAAAAACTTCCATGGTGCCTGTGGTAGTCAGATTAAAGGCTCTCCCAAAATACCCACATCCTAACCCTGAGAATTTGTGAATATATTATATTACACAGCAAAAGGGATTTTGCAGATGTGATCTAGTTAAGGACCAGGATCGAGATCGGGAGCCTATCCTCAATTATCCAGGTTGGCCGATGCAATCACAAGGGTCCTTATCCAAAGAAAGCAAGAGTCCAGGAGGAGGGAAGCAGAGGTTAGAGACGTGCTTTGAAGTTGGAGGCAGGAGCCGCAGGCCAAGTAATGTGGACGGCTAGAGGCTGGAAAAGGCCCGGAAACTCACCCTCGCCCAGAGCCTCCAGACGGAACACAGCTACCCCCAGCACCTGGGCTTTGACCATTGCAACTCATTTTTTTTTCTTATAAATTTTATTTATTTATGTTTGGCTGCGTCGGGTCTTCGTTGCTGTGCACGGGCTTTCTCTAGTTGTGGCGACCGGGGGCTTCTCACTGCGGTGGCTTCTCTTGTTGCAGAGCACAGGTTCCAGGCGCGCGGGCTTCAGTAGTTGCAGCACGCAGGCTCAGTAGTTGTGGCTCGTGGGCTCTAGAGCACAGGCTTAGTAGTGGTGGCACACGGGCTTAGTTGCTCCGAGGCATGTGGGATCTTCCCGGGCCGGGGCTCGTGTCCCCTGCATTGGCAAGCGTATTCTTAACCACTGCACCACGAGGGAAGTCCCTGCAACTCATTTTTGACTTCTGACCTCCACAACTATATAAAATAATAAATCTGTGTTAAGCTACTGTTTGTGATCATTTATTACAGCAGCTATAGGTGCCAGAAGCAACTTTTAAGATCCTAATAATCAACTCTAGTAATGTAATTAATAATTTGCCAAGTTACATGAAACGATTTAATTCATCATTCAAAAATTCCAGACTCTGGGGGCTTCCCTGGTGGCACAGTGGTTGAGAGTCCGCCTGCCGATGCAGGGGACACGGGTTCGTGCCCCGGTCCGGGAAGATCCCACATGCCGCGGAGCGGCTGGGCCCGTGAGCCGTGGCCGCTGAGCCTGCGCGTCCGGAGCCTGTGCTCCGCAACGGGAGAGGCCACAGCAGTGAGAGGCCCGCGTACTGCAAAAAAAAAAAAAAAAAAAAAAAAAAAAAAATTCCAGACTCTGGAAAAAATACCTCTCTCTTCCCTCTCAGCTTAATTAGATAATTCTCCAAAGTAGGTTCAGCTGTGACTCCAAGGTATTTAAAGATGAATGATCAAGTTATTTCCATCTGGCCACTTAGTTGTTGTTGTTTTTTTGCGGTGCGCGGGCCTCTCACTGCTGTGGCCTCTCCCCTTTGCGGAGCACGGGCTCCGGACGCGCAGGCTCAGCGGCCACGGCTCACGGGCTCAGCCGCTCCGCGGCACGTGGGATCCTCCCGGACCGGGGCACGAACCCGTGTCCCCTGCATCGGCAGGCGGACTCTCAACCGCTGCGCCACCAGGGAAGCCCTGTTTTTTGTTTTTTTCTTTGTTTGGTTGGTTTTTAAGTTTGGGCTTCTATCAATAATCGGGGTTCGACCACAGAAAGCAAACCACTGGGTACGTAACAAGGATCTGACCTTCTGCAATTGTGGAAGCTGGTTAAACGGTCTCTGTAGAGCTATCCTCTTGCTTTCTAACGCTGGAGCCTGACGTCCACAGGACAGGCAGTCGGAAAGAGAAAAAAATGTACGTAAAGGGGGTAGAAGGAGGACAGACAAATCCACAGAGACAGAGGGGAACCGATGTCAGCTCACCGCCAGGCTCCAACTTTGAGGATGTGGTGTCCTGCGAGAGAAGGTAAAGCACTCTTTGTCAAAGAGCTAAGTGACATCTGGAACATCTGGAGCGAGAAAAGAGTAGCTCCGGAGAGGCTGGGCCAGCAAGTAACCCGTGCAGGTGAACTCCAACAGCACCTGGGTGCCCTGCATAGACCTGCTGAGTGTAAACCACCACAGGGCTCTGGCTCCACCCCTCCCTTCCCAATCAGATGCAGAATGTCTTTTGTAGCGCCCCTTACACGCCCCCCCTCCACAATGGAAACACACAGAGAGGAGAATTCTGGGAAATGCTGTTCCGCTCACCAGGTCGGCCGGCTCGTTACAAATCTACCAGTGGCTGTGCTCTGGCACAGCTGGCATCCCTTGGGGAAAATCCCTTCACTTCATCTGAAAGATGGAAACTGTAATAATTTCGCATGGACCTTCTTGAGACTTAAAAGAAATAATATATGTTCTAGGCACCATGCCTAGAATATAAGACACTCAGATTTTTGTTGAATGAGTTCACTGATCCTATTACAAACTTAGATGCTCAAAGAATGTACTTTTGGTCTAAATGTACTTCTGGTCCCTCATAAAGATAATTAGCTCTTTGAAATGGTAAAAGAATTATTACATGCAAATTTAAGATTAGTGATAACATCATAAATCTTTTATCTCTTTCTGGAGGACAAAAAGGTCAGAGGACGTGAATTTGACTCTGGATTCCACCTCGTACTAGCCATGTGAGCAAGTTAGATGAACGTGGTGACTGTGCTGCTAGTGAGAGAAAAAAGTGATAGATCTCACCACGCGGAGTCGTGTTCGTGGGTACCTGGCACGTAGCAAAGTGTACAATAAACCCTTCTTTTTCCGCCTCAATAATGAAAGACTGTTTTTGTGGGGTCAAATGCAATATGACGTGAAAACATTATTTTTTTAAATTAATTAATTAATTAATTTTTGGCTGCGTTGGGTCTTCGTTGCTGCACACAGGCTTTCTCTAGTTGCAGCGAGCGGGGGCTACTCTTTCTTGCGGTGCATGGGCTTCTCATTGCAGTGGTTTCTCTTGTTATGGAGCACGGGCTCTAGGCGCGCGGGCTTCAGTAGTTGTGGCACGTGGGCTCAGTAGTTGTGACTCATGGGCTCTAGAGCACAGGCTCAGTAGTTGTGGCGCACGGGCTTAGCTGCCCCGCGGCATGTGGGATCTTCCCGGACCAGGGCCCGAACCCGTGTCCCCTGCATTGGCAGGCGGATTCTTAACCACTGCGCCACCAGGGAAGTCCCTGAAAACATTATTTGATCTTAGTATTTTGGGGGTTTTTTTGTTTTTTTTGTTTTTGTTTTTTGGCTGCATTGGGTCTTTGTTGCTGCACGCGGGCGTTCTCTAGTTGCGGCGAGCGGGCGCTACTCTTCGTTGCAGTGCGCAGGCTTCTCATTGCGGTGGCTTCTCTTGTTGAGGAGCACGGGCTCTAGGCACATGGGCTCAGTAGTGTGGCACATGGGCTTAGCTGCTCCGTGGCATGTGGCATCTTCCCGGACCAGGGCCCGAACCCGTGTTCCCTGCATTGGCAGGCGGATTCTTAACTACTGCACCACCAGGGAAGTCCCTGACAGTTATCTTGAAATGGGTCATTGGTGGTCTGATCAGCATCATCTTGATTGTTTTAAGTACAGTTAGTCTTCAGTTCCAGGGTCGGTTTGTTCCCACTTCCTTGAGGCCAGTTCTTAGAACTGTGGCAGCTTATGTCATAGCTACAGTCCGGTCATCATGTAGTTAACTTCTTCCACCTGGCGGGGGTTTCATTATCTATAAGACAGTTCATAGGACATGGCTCAGAATATTATCTGTAGCCCTTAAGAAGGAACTAAAGGTCCTTGACTATGTTTAATGACTACATTATTATTATTTGGTCTCCTTTGACTCTTTTCCTTTGTTTCTGCATTTTCTCACTTCTCTGATTAAACTTATTCTTTGGCTAAAGTTTTTCCACAGACAAAAGGCAGGCAGGGGACATGGGGTGCAAGGACCATAGCGTCCTGCTCCACTTCATACCTACTAAGAATAAGGACATTAACCCACATGATCACAGTACTTGATGACATCCAAGAAAATAAACAAGAATCTTTCAAAGTTATCTACTATGCAGTGTATATTCAAATTTCTCCAATTGTCTAACAATTTTTTTTTGATCCAGGATCCAGTGAAGTTTCATGTACTATATTTGGTTTTATTTCTCTGGCCTCTAGAATTGTTCCTTCCCCAACCTTCTCCCCTACCTTTGGTTTTTTATTTTGTTATTATTATTGAAGTATAGTTGATTTACAATATAAGGTAAGTTTCAGGTGTACAGCATAGTGATTCAGTTCTATATATATTCATATTCCTTTTCCATTCTTTTCCATCATAGGTTATTACAAGATATTGAGTATAGTTCCCTGCGCTAAACAGTAGGTCCTTGTTGTTCATCTATTGTCTCCCACGTTTGTTTAGAAATTGACTTTTTGCAAGAGTCCAGGCCATTTGTCTTCTGAACTGTTTCACATTCTGAATTTGTGCAATTATTCTTCATGATTAGATTCAGGCCAAACATTTTGGACAAGATTGTCTCATAGGTGATGCCATTTAGTTTTCACTGCTTCGTATTAGGAGGGGCACAATATCACTCTGGATATTGCGAGGTGATGCCAAGTTTGATTACATTTTTTTTTTAAGATTTAATTTTTTATTTATTTTTGGCTGTGTTGGGTCTTCGTTGCTGAGCGTGGGCTTTCTCTAGTTGCGGCGAGCGAGGGCTACTCTTTGTTCTGGTGCACGGGCTTCGCCTTGGGGTGGCTTCTCAAGTTGTGGAGCATGGGCTCTGGGCACGTGGGCTTCAGTAATTGTGGTACACAGGCTTAGTTGCCCCGAGGCATGTGGGATCTTCCCGGACCGGGGATCAAACCCATGTCCCCTGCATTGGCAGGTGGATTCTTATCTACAGCACCACCGGGAAGTCCCTGTTTTTTTTTTTAACATAAATAAAATCATGCAATGATTAATTTGCTTGAGATTAAATGCAATTTAATTATTAAATTAATTTGCTTCTCTCTCTCTAACAATATTTTGAAAATCTTTGTTTTAGTAGATCCCCTGTGTTTTTCATTTTTTAAACTGTCCCGCTATTCCATAGGGTGATGTATTAAACACTTGACAAGATCTGGGATGTCTACTGATACAGACTGAATGTTTGAGTCCCCCCTGTCCAATATTCCTATACTGAAACTTTACCCCAAGTGTGATGGTCTTAGGAGGTGGGGCTTTGGGGGGTGATTAGGTCATGAGGGTGGAACCCTTATGAATGGGATTAGTGCCCTTATAAAAGAGACCCCGAGAGCTCCCTTGCCCCTTCTACCACGTGACAAAACAGCTAAAAGATAGCTGTCTAAGAACCAGGAAGTGGACTCTCAACAGACACCAAATCTGCTAGCACTTTGATCTGGACTTCCAGCTTCCAGAACTCTACTAAATAAATGTTTGTTGTGTAAGCCATCAGGTCTATAGCATTTTGTTATAGCAGCCCAAATGGACTAAGACAACTAGCCCAAATTTTTCTTAATCAAAATCCCAGTGAAAGATGGGAAAAACATTTGCAAATCATGTATCTGATAAGGGATTGCTATGCAGAATATGTAGAGAACTCTTAAAACTTAACAATAAATAACCTAGATATTAGTTCAAGGGTTTTTTTCTGCCTCTGGGCTGTACCAACTAGATTATTGCATAATGTTATGTTATGACATTTACTTCAGCCTCCTATGAGATTTTTTCTTTTCTTATGTTTTAGCAGATCTGTCCCTCCCCCATATTTTAGCTTTTAAAGTTGATTCATGTAAAATAATTTATGTATTAAGTCATGAAGCCCAATATTAAAATGAACTCCCTTGAACACACCATCCAATTAAAGAGTTAGACCATGATCGGGAATTCCCTGGCGGTCCAGTGGTTAGGACTCGGTGCTTTTGAAACCATGCATCTCAGATTGGGACTTGAACCCATGAGTCTGGGACTCGAACCAAGCCAAACCCCACAGTCTTCCAACTGAGATCACACACTTGGTTTCAGGACTTAATGAAGCTCAGGTTCTTGATGTCTCATCGCAGAAAGAATTCAGTGAGAGGCAAAGTGATAGGTAAGAAGTGGGTTTATTTGAGAGGAACACACTCCACTCCACAGAGTGTGGGCCATCTCAGAAGATGAGAAAGGCACCAGGGTATGGTGTCAGTTTTTATAGTGGTGGGTAATTTCAAAGGCTAATGAGTGGGGGGAGTATTCCAGCTATTTTAGGAAGGGACAGGGATTTCCAGGAATTGGGCCACCACCCACTTTTTGATCTCTATGGTCTCCTTAGAACTGTCATGGAGCCTGTGGGTGTGTCATTTAGCTTGCTGATGTGTTACGATGAGCATATACTGAGGCTCAAGGTCTATTGGAAGTCGACTTGTCCACCATCTTGGACCCATTTGGTTCTAATCCATTTATGTCATGTCCTCAGGCTATGTCATTCTTTCAAAAGTTGTGCCCTGCCCCCTTCCCTCCTGTTTCACTTTTACTGCCAAGGCCCAGGTTCAATCCCTGGTCAGGGAACTAAGATCCCAAAGCTGAGCGGCACAGCCAAAAACCAAACCAAAACAAAACAAGATCAACATTGTTGAAGTTAACCTCCCAATTTTATTCCCTGCTTGGCCCCCAGAGGTACCCACTGGCCTGAACTGTATGTTTATCAGACGCTGCTTTGGTTTTTAGTTATAAACAGTTTTACTAGGTATATAGGGTTCCTTCCATAGCATACTGTTTAGCATCCTTGGTTTTGAGCTTTGAACAAATGAGATTACATGTAGTTGTATCAGCTGAGATCTCTCCCAAAACAAACATCCACTCTCATGGTTCAAAGGAAAAGATTGTATTGAAGGAGCTACAAGTTGGGGCCTAAGTTGTGGGAACCAAGAAGGACAAGACCAGAGCGGCCTTGCAGAGCAGCCAAAAAAAAAAAAAAAGAGGGCAGAGAGCAGGTGGATGGAAGCAAATAAATGAAAACCTGTGTATGCTTGGTTGAGATTTTCTTTCACTCCATACAGTATTGTTTCTGTTTCAGCCTTGTTGCATGTGACTGTGGTTCATTCATTTTTAAGAACTGTTTAACAGGCTGTTGGATGGATGTACACCATTTATTAGCCCATTCTCTTGTGGACGGACGTCTGGACTGTTTCTAGTGTTTTACGGCTATGAACAATGCATGCTGCTATGAAGATTTCTGGGATAGTGGGTGGAGGGCTTTGCCTGCAACCAAGGGTTTCATCGAAGCCAGGAAGAATCCTGGGGGTTTTAAAACCTTTCCTGGAGCAGAGGTGACCCAATCACTCCAGGGGGGATTCATTAGCAGGACAACTGTTTCTGTTTTTCATTGTGCTAAAATATATAGAACACAAAATTTACCATTGTAACCATTTTCAGCGTACAATGCAGTGGCATTAAGTGTGTTCATAGGGCAACTGTTAAAGTAGTAAAATTGAACAGCTAGCTCGCATTATTGTTTTTTTTTAAGCTGGCATTATTGTTAAGCCAAGGTTTCTCCCACAAAATTTACACACATAGTATGTTCAAATTTTCAAATTTCTTGATTTATTTATGAGAAAGGTACACACAGTTCTGGGTAGAATTTAGCTGAGAAGAGAATATAAGTTTGGATTTTTTAAAAAATCTCTTTTGGGAATTCCCTGATGGTCCAGTGGCTAAGACTCTGTGCTTCCACTGCAGGGGTCACAAGTTCAATCCCTGGTCAGGAAATTAAGATCTTGCAAGCTCCGAAGTACAGCCAAAAAAAAAAAAAATCTCTTTTAATAGATATTTTTTTTTGAGCAGTTTTAGGTTCACAGAAAAATTGACTGAAAGTTATGGAGAGTTCCGTCTACCTCGTGTCCCCACACATGAATAGCGTCCCCTGATATCAGCATCCCTACCAGATGGTACTTTTGTTACAACTGATGATGCTGCACTGACACATCATTACCATCCAAAGGCCATAGTTTACATTAGGGTTCACCCTTGGTGTTGTACAGTCTATAGGTTTAGACAAATATCCAGTGACAGGTATCCATCATTACGGTATCACACAGACCAGTTTCACTGCCCTAAAAGTCCTCTGTGCTTTGCCTGTTCATCCCTTTCTCCTCCACTGAGTGCAAGTTCTTATTTTCATGTTTCCTTTTTTTTCCTAAGGGGGCCCCCAAACATTAGAGGTGTGGTGCATGTAAAGGAGGTCTTAGGCTTATGAAGCAGGATGTGATGAAGTTAATTTAGCCAATCCCCTACTGAGAGACACTGGGCTCTTATCAATTCCCGCCATTACTATCAGTACAAACATTTCTGCCATTAACATCTTTGTCTTCCCTCCCTGTGCTCTTGTGTTTCTTTAGGGCAGGTACTAAAAAATGGCATTACTGGGACATGGGAGATGCTACATTTTAATTTAATTGGTACTGCTGAATTCCTCAGTCAATTATTGAAACTTCTAGAATGGATATATGGATATAGATATGAAATCACAGTCATTTTCCAGAGCCTTGAAGATCTAAAAGCAGGTTTGGGCAGGTGTTTTCAAAATATATAATTTAGGTCATGTCTCTCCCAAGCCTTTTTGAGTAACGGCTACACAAATTTCTCATTTATTTCACCCAAAAAGTATTCATCGAGTGTTTATTATGTGCCCTGGTGCTGTTCTAAGCTCAGAAGATGAAGCGGTATGGAAAGCAGACAGCTTCCCACCTTGCAGTCAGGAGCGTGTATTCTCACTGTTGCAAGTTCAGGATGCTCTGAACAGCATCTGATCCATAACAGGGACTCCACACACGTGTTTATGCTGACCTTGCTTTGAACACGATAAACTTTCTTGCTTTACTGGTTGAAACAAGCAGTTTTCCTAGTAATGAGAGCCACATTTTTACCTTTCTAAAAATATACCATCTCCAATTTAGTCCATGATTACAGCAACTCGGGCACTCAAAATTGTATCATGTTTATCTGTGAGAAGTGAAAACATGTCCACAAAAACCCCTTTGTACCAGAATGGTCACTGCAGCTTTATTCATAATAGCCAACAAATGGAAATAGCCCAGCTGTCCTTCAATATGAAACTGGATAAACAAATTGTGGTGTATTCATACACTGAATTTCTACTCAACAATAAAAAGGAATGAACAGAGTTGGGTGAGGGATAAATTAGGAGTTTGGGATTAACATATACACACTACTATATATAAAATAGATAACCAACAAAGACCTACTGTATAGCACAGGGAACTATACTCAGTATTTTGTAATAACCTATAAGGGAAAAGAATCTGAAAAAGAATATATGTATATATATATATAACTGAATCCCCTTGCTTTACACCTGAAATGAAGACAGCATTGTAAATCAACTATACTTCAGTTAAAAAAAAGGAATGAACTGATACATGCAATAACATGGATGAATCTCAAAAACATTCCTGAGTGAAAGAAGCCTGTTACAAGAGTACATATCACATGATTCCATTTACATGAAGTTCTAGAATAGGCACAGCTAATCTATGGTGGATAAGGTAAGACTGGAGTGGGAGTAATGAGAGAACAGGAAGGGGTGTGAGGGGATTTCTGGGGTGATGATGATTTTCTATATCTTGACAGGGGTTTGGGTTACACAGGTGTGTCTCATCAACTGTACACTTGAGATTTGTACATTTCAGCCGATGCAAATTACACCTCAAAAGAACAAAATAGAACCATAAACAAATATTGAACTCTAATTAATTATATGCATGCTGAAGTATTAGGGGGAAGTGTCCTGATGTCTGCAACTGACCTTGAAATAAATGAAAAAAACAAGATGAATTGTTGGATGCAGGGAGGAACGGGTACATGAACAGAAAGATATGGAATAAAGCAAGTATAGTGAAAACATCAATTGTAGAATCTAGGTGGTGGGTACATGGGTGTTCTCTATAAAATTGTCAACTTTTCTGTATATCTGAAACTATCATAATAAAATGTTGGGACAAAAACTCTACCACAAATTGGGGAAACTAAACTTTTATTGGAAGGTTAAAATTGAGCCAGATAAAACTGAGTTCAAATTCTAGCCATGCAGCTTTCTAGCTAGTTGCTTAATCTGTGTCTGCTGCAGTTTTCCCATATATTATGTGGACATGATTCTTCTTTTGTAGGGTTTTGTGAGAATGAAATTAGGTAATATACTTAAAGTATATTAAAAACATAGCGGGTAGGGCTTCCCTGGTGGCGCAGTGGTTGCGCGTCCGCCTGCCGATGCAGGGGAACCGGGTTCGCGCCCCGGTCTGGGAGGATCCCACGTGCCGCGGAGCGGCTGGGCCCGTGAGCCATGGCCGCTGGGTCTGCGCGTCCGGAGCCTGTGCTCCGCAACGGGAGAGGCCGCAACAGAGGGAGGCCCGCGTACCACCAAAAAAACCAAACAAACAAAAAAAAACATAGCGGGTAAACAATGAATGGGTGCTTTTATATTTCTCTTGGCGACTATAATGTAAGAGTTCAAAGAAGATGGCCCTCGATGCGGACTAGAAAAATCTAAGGAGGCTTCCTAGGAGGTGTGATTTTAAAAAAGAGTAGAATTCAGGCAGAGCAAATCAAGGGCTTTCCTGGTGGAAAAAAAGCCTGAGGAAAGGCCTAGAAACAAGAATGAGTTTACGTGGGCAAGTTTGGTGAGAGTCAAAGACCCTGCATTTTTTTTTTTTAATATCTGCGTGTGTCAATCTCCTGATAAAGGAAGACTTGAACAATTTACTGGGCACCCATGAACCCTTTCAGGGGCAGGGTCTTTACATGTGAAGTGAAGACAATTTTTTTTTTTTTTTTTTTTGCGGTACGCGGGCCTCTGACAATGTTCAATTCCGTTGTCTGAGAGTAGAATTTTACTGTCTACTGCTTTACACCTTTCTGGAAACAAAATTTCATTCTCTTTACCCTCTTTGCCAAGAGATGCAGGACCTGGCAGGAACTGAAGCTGCCAACAAGAGTCCTTTCTCGGGCTTCCCTGGTGGCGCAGTGGTTGAGAATCCGCCTGCCAATGCAGGGGACACGGGTTCGATCCCTGGTCTGGGAAGATCCCACATGCCGCGGAGCAACAAAGCCCGTGAGCCACAACTACTGAGCCTGCATGCCGCAACTGCTGAGGCCTGCGTGCTTAGAGCCCGTGGTCTGCAACAAGAGAAGCCACTGCAATGAGAAGCCCGCGCACAGCAACGAAGACCCAGCGCAGCCAAAAAATAAATAAATTTTTAAAAAAGAGTCCTTTCTCTACTGGGGCAACAACTCCTCCAGGTCAATCTCACCCTAAAGGTGTGGACTGAAAAAACGCCCTCCAGAGACTTCCCTGGCGGTCCAGTGGTTAAGACTCCATGCTCCCAATGCAGGGGACATGGGTTCGGGGAACGAAATCCCAAATGCCGTCCGGTGTGGCCCAAAACAAAAACAAAATCGAAAAAAAGAAAAACACACGACCTCCAAGGTGCAAACCATCTCCCCGCTCAGCCTCCTTTGCTGTCTCGCTTCTACTCTTGTCCTGTGTTGTAGGCAGAACGATGGTCCCCAAAGGTGTCCACGTCCAAATCCTGGAACCTGTGACTTTGTTACCTTACAAGGCAAATGGATTTTGCAGATGGGATGAAGTTACGGTTTTGACACAGGGAGATTCTTCTGGATTATCCGGGTGGGCCCAACGTCCTTGTAAAGGGAAGTGAGGCAGGAGGGTCAGAGGCAGAGAAAGATGTGACGGCAGAAACCACGGACAATGTGATGCAATCGCTGAGGGGCGGCACACAAGCCAAGGAATGCAGGCGGCCTCCAGAAGCTGGAAAAGACAAGGAACCAGAACGTCGCCTGGAATCTCCAGAATGAACGCCGTCCTGCTGACACCTTGGTTTTAAGCCCAATGAGACGCATCTCAGATTTCTGACCTCCAGAACCGCAAGGTGATAAACTTGTGTGGTTTTAAGCCACCAATGTTGTGGCAATTTGTTCCAGCAGCCAGAGTTAGCTTTTATTTATTTTTATTTTTTAAAATAAATTTATTTATTTTATATATTTTTATTTTTGGCTGTGTTGGGTCTTCGTTGCTGTGCACGGGCTTTCTCTAGTTGCAGCGAGCGGGGGCTACTCTTCGTCGCGGTGCGCAGGCTTCTCATTGCAGTGGCTTCTCTTGTTGCGGAGCACAGACTCTAGGTGCATGAGCTTCAGTAGTTGTGGCGCACAGGCTCAGTAGTTGTGACTCATGGGCTCTAGAGTGCAGGCTCAGTAGTTGTGGCACATGGGCTTAGTTGCTCCGTGGCATGTGGGATCTTCCCGGACCGGGGATCGAACCCATGTCCCCTGCATTGGCAGGCGGATTCTTAACCACTGCGCCACCAGGGAAGCCCCAGAGTTAGCTTTTAAAAGTATAAACTGGAGCACATTGATCCCCTTTTCACAGTGTTTTCCCATCACACTCGGACAAAACCCAGACTCTTTCTGTGATCTGGCTTCTGCGTACCTATTTCTCCTCAGCCCCTACTGCTCTTCCTAACCCTGATTAAGCCTGCCTTTAATTCCTGGACGAAACACAGCTCATGTCAACCTCAGGGCCTTTGCACTTGCTGTTACTTCTGATCAGAATGCTCTTCCCGCAGACCTTCACATGGGGGGCTCCTTTCCTCTATGTCTCTTCAGAGGTGCCGCTGCCCCAGAGCAGCTTTCCCTAAACACCCTCTGCAAAATAACATGGCTCCATTTTCTAGAGTCTTGCCCTCACTTTGTTTTCTTTATGACCTGACTTCCTGAAATTATCTCATGTATGTAGTTTTCATTTGCCTCCTGCTGGCCTCCTCAGTAGAACGTAAGCTCCAACAGGGCAGGGAACATGCCTGTTCACTGAAGTATCTCTCACCTTACCCAGACACAGGGGCCGTCCTAATACCCACATGTTGAATGAGTGCGTGACTCTATCTTCCTGATCCTACACCATTGTTTTGCCAGTGAGCCTTCCACTGATAAATCATTTTTCGTGCGACATGAGCAAAGAGCTAGATGGTCAAGCGTATTGGGTCACTGATTATTTTATTTCCAGTGCTCCCTGGCAGAGCTGGGGATAAATCAGCATAGAGTCCCCAAACCAGTCATGAAGTAAGTAAAAAAGGACCCTAATTAAAAAATATACCCCCTAGGGGACTTCCCTGGCGGCCCAGTGGTTGAGACTCCGTGCTTCCACTGCAGGGACCCCGGGTTCGATTCCTGGTTGGGAACGGAAGCCGCGCAGTGCGGCAAACAAACAATCTCCCCTACGTCATGCAGCTGAAGGGTTTTTAAAAAAATTATCTTTGCATATTCAAATGCCTTGCCTCATCCTCAGACACTTAAGCCCTTTCTCAGCTTTTTGTCTGTCTACATGGAGGTTGTGGTCCTCTGTGAAAGGGAGTTTTTCTTGGAGGGATTTAGGGAAGGGTAAAGGAGGGCGGGTGAGCACAGGACTGTAAGAGACGGGAATAGATTCTTTTCAAGTGACCGTCTTCTCCTTGAACGCCCCCAACTCGTCTTTTACGATATTTTTATGGACACTTGAAGATTTCTTTCCAGAGCCTTTCATCCAAAAGGAACTGTGACAGAGCAGATGGTGGAGATGTCCATACTGAAATGCAGAGGGCACACTGCTGTTTAATGGCAAGCCGTGTGAAGTATACTGTGCCTCTTTCCTGCCAAGGCATGTCTCACCAAGGGTTGACTGCGAGATCTTCTTCAGAAATGGCTTCAGCTTATCAATAAATTGCTGACGCTGCTGGAATCTGTAACCTCCCATCAGCTGCCACTCAGTTCAGTTGTTCTGAGTCCCGTACCCTTCTCTCCTCAACCTCCACGACCCTGATTCTTGGCCAGTTCGAGGTGGGGTGGAAGGGAGGGGTTAAAATTACCCCGGAGAAGACCCAAAGCTCCGACTTCGTTCAGGACCCCCAGACCCACCAAGGGATTTGTCCGGTTCACCTGAAGTGGGAACCGCAGCCTCTTGGTCCTTTTTTGAGACTCTCTAGCTCACCTCTAAAAAAAACTGATCTGGACCTGGATTTCTTTTTCTCTCCTTGGATTCAAAAAGTTTTTTACAAAAGTATTATGGACTTGTTTCAATAAATTCAAATCATATAGACATAAATAAATTCAAAAGTTAAATTCCCTTTGTAACCATTGCTCCCCTCTGCCTTGAAGCCCTCTCTCTGGGGGGAGTAGCCACGGTTAACTGTTTACAAGTGCCCTTATTCCATGCTCATCCAAATACATTCACGAGAATGGACTCATATTCTTTGGCAACTGGCATTTATTACTTACCCACATATTCCAGAACTCCTTCTCTGTCAACATATACAGGTCTATCATATTCTTTTTAGCCAAGTGCTATTCCATAATATGGAACAATGATGATATACTATAATCTATTGCTGGATATTTGGACACTATTACAAATTCTATTACATTGAACGTTCTTGTATGTATATCCTTGTGCAATTGTACTTTTGTTATGAGTAGATTCTTCGAAAGTAAATTGTTAGGTCAAAGGATGTATTAAACACACACAGAGAAACAGAATGTGTAATATATATATAGAGAGAGATTTATTTAAAGGAATTGGCTCGTGCAGTTATGGAGGCTGGCAAGTCCCAAGTCTGCAGTTCAAGTCCCAAGACCATCTGCTGCAGAAAGCCCTCTTGCTCAGGGAAAGTCAGTCTCTTGTTCTATGCAGGTCTTCAGCTGATTGGATGAGGCCCACCACGTTATGGAAGGCAAGCTGCTTTAAGTTCACCATTTAAAATGCAAATTTCATTCAAAAACACCTTCAGAGAAACATCTAGAGTAATGTTTGACCAGATATCTGGGCACCATGGACCAGCCACATTGGCATATAAAATTAGCCATCACAAAAGATATGTTAATTTAAAATTTTGATAAGTTATTACCAAATTGTGCTCTAAAAAGGTCATTCCAATTTATACTTTGACCCAGCAAGTGTAAAGGCATGCCCTTAAACCCACATCCTTACCAACCTAAAATATCATTCTTTATCATTTTTTAACCAATCAAGAGGTGAAGATGGTATCTGTTGTTTTTATTTGCACTCATCTCTAGTGCAGTTGAAACTATTTTTTTACAGAAAATAACAAATGTTAACAAGGATGTGGGGAAATTGGAACTCTGGTGCACTGCTGCTGGGAATGTAAAATGGTGAAGCCACTGTGGAAAATCGTATGATGATTCCTCAGAAAATTGAACCTAGAATTACCATATGATCCAGCAATTCCACTGCTGGATATATACTCAAAAGAACTGAAAGCAGAGATGTAAACAGATGGCCCCTGACTTATTTATTTATTTATTTATTTATTTTGCGGTACGCGGGCCTCTCCCTGTTGTGGCCTCTCCCGTTGCGGAGCACAGGCTCCGGACGCGCAGGCGCAGCGGCCACGGCTCACGGGCCCAGCCGCTCCGCGGCACGTGGGATCCTCCCGGACCGGGGCGCGAACCCGCGTCCCCCGCATCGGCAGGCGGGCTCTCAACCACTGCGCCACCAGGGAAGCCCCTTATGATGTTTTACTTATGACTTTTGACTTTACAATGGTGTGAAAGTGATACGCATTCACAAATCTGAATTGTGAATTTAGATCTTTCCCCGAGCTAGCAACATGCTGCCTGATACTCTCTCGGGATGCTGGGCAACAGCAGCCACAGGTCCCAGCCAGCCCCACAGTCACGAGAGTAAACAACCGGACACCAACAACCACCCTGTTCCCAGACAACCATTGTTTTCCACTTTCAGTACAGCATTCAATAAATTACAGGAGACAGTCAACACTTTATTACAAAATAGGCTTTGTATTAGACGATTTTGCCCAACTGTAGGCTAACGTAAGTGTTTTGAGCATGTTTAAGGTCAGCTAAGCTAAGCTAGGATGTTTGGTAGGTTAGGTGTATTAAATACATTTTGATATTTTAAATTTAGGATGGGTTTATCAGGATGTAACTATCGTAAGTCGAGGACAATCTGTACTCAAGTTTATAGCAGTGTTATTTACAGTAGCCAAGAGATGGGGGCAACCCAAGTGTCCATCAACAGAAGAATGGATTTTAAAAATGTGTTACATACATAAAATGGAATATTATTCAGCCTTAAAAAGGAAGGAAATTCTGACACATGCCACAACATGGATGAAACTTTGAAGTTATGCTAAGTGAAATAAGCCCCAAATGACAAATACTACATGATTCCGCTTACATGAAGCACTTAGTCAAATCCATACAGACAGAAAGTAGAATGGTGGGTGCCAGGGGCTGGGGGGAGGAGAGAATGGGAAATTATTGCTTAATGGATACAGAGTTTCAATGAGGAAGATGAAAAAGTTCTGGAGATGAATGGTGGTGGTGGTTGCAGAACAATGTAAATGTACTTAATGCCAGAGAACTGTACACTTAAAAATGGTTGAAACAGTAATGTTATGGTATGCATATTTTCCAATTAAAAAAATAACTATTTTTAAAATTTATATTTCTTTTGTGAATTGTCTTTTCATATCATTTGCTCTTATTTCTGTTGAGTTTTTTCTTTTTCAGATTGACCAAAGGAATTCTTTCTATACTTTGGACATTTAACAGTTTGTTACATATATTGCAAATATTTTCTCCCTCTCTAACATTTCTCAGATATTTGTTTAAATAACACCAAATAAAAGTTAAAAATATTACAAAATCAAATATGCAGCTTTTCCTTTATGGCTTCAGATTTATTACTTTGTGGAGAAAGGCAGGTCTTCTCCATTTCATAATTATAAAACTATTCTATACTTTCAGAGTTTTTCTATATTTAGATTTTTTAATCTATTGGAATTTTTCTTTGTGTGTGGTGCAAGGTAGAGAACCTAATTTACTAACTGATAGTTTCCTAAATGGATGGCCAATTGGACTGAAACGTTTTTTTGAGTGGTCTCTTCCTCAGTGATTTGAAATGCCACATTTATCATAAATTAATCTGTTTTGGCCTATTCTGTTTCATTGATCTTTTTGTTTATTTCTGCTCCAAAATCACATTGCTTTTATTTTAATTTTTTAAAATATTTAAATATTTATTTATTTATTTGGCTGCGCCAGGTCTTAGTTGTGGCGTGTGGGATCTTCGCTGCCGTGTGCAGGATCTTTAGCTGTGGCATGCAGGATCTTTGTTTTAGCTGTGGCATGCGGGACCTAGTTTCCCCGACCAGGGATTGAACCCGGGCCCCCTGCATTGGGAGCATGGAGTCTTAACCACTGGACCAACCAGGGAAGTCCCTCACATTGCTTTTATTACCGTAGTTTTATAGGACATTTTGAGATCTGGTAGGGCACGGCCCCCCTTATTCATATTCTTTTATCAAGAAATTCTTGACTAGTCTCACAATTTTCTCTTTCTGATGAACTTTAGAATCAGAAAGTTGCACCACCAGGGAAGCCCCTCTTATTTACCTTTGAAGCCAAAATGAACTAAATATTAAATTCAACTTATTTAATTGAGCTAATATGAATAAAATGGTTATTTTAGATGTCGGGATAAACAGAGCCTGGATACTTGGCAAGGGAGCACACTGCTCTTCTGAACTTCGGGACTCAAAATGGGTCTTGGCCAGCATCAAAAATGGGCATTTTTCTCTGGGACTTCCCTGGTGGTGCAGTGGTTAAGACTCCGCCTGCCAATGCAGGGGACACGGGTTCGAGCCCTGGTCCGGGAAGATCCCACATGCCGCAGAGCAACTAAGCCCGTGCGCTACAACTACTGAGCCTGTGCTCTAGAGCCCACGAGCCACAACTACTGAGCCCACGTGCCACAACTACTGAAGCCCCCGTGCCTAGAGCACGTGCTCCGCAACAAGAGAAGCCACTGCGCACCACAATGAAGACCCAACAACGCAGCCAAAAATAAAATTAAAAAAAAATAAGATAAATAAGTGAAGCAAAAACTGAGAAATCATGCTACAACAGCTAAGACTGTCTTTAAATATATTTCTTGTGAAAACCCAAATCAGCATTGGTGGAAATTATAATCCCGCTTTTTTTTTTTTTTTGCGGTACGCAGGCCTCTCACTGTTGTGGCCTCTCCTGTTGCGTAGCACAGGCTCCGGACGCGCAGGCTCAGCAGCCATGGCTCACGGGCCTAGCTGCTCTGCAGCATGTGGGATCTTCCCGGACCGGGGCACGAACCCGTGTCCCCTGCGTCGGCAGGCGGACTCTCAACCACTGCGCCACCAGGGAAGCCCATAATCTTGCATATTTTAATACACAGCCACATCCTTATACAGACACATCCAAGCATGCAAGACTTTCAGCTTTTCCTCTCTATGAATCATGCATAACAGATTAGTGTATTTAAATTTTTTCATACATCACTTGAATGTATCATTAGTTTTCATATATTTTTCAACTTGAATTTTCTCTGGGCAACAAAGTGCTCTCAGAGATAAAATGTAACATTAACAGAATTTACAGTTAAGAATGAAACCTAAAACACAACAGTAATCTTCACAGTTAAAGATGTAAGGAAACATTGCGGGACTTAACCAACGCCATAGTCTAGTAAGTACCGCAGCCAGATCTTATGAGCAAGAGTTCTCATTTACAGCGCTCAACTTAAAGTTGGTTCAATCAAAAGTATTCTAAGGCTTTACCCAACAACATACATCGTTGTAAAGGGGAATAAATCCACCAAGAATCTAGTTACCATAAGCTCTGAAAATCACTGAGGAATAGCATCAGATATTATATCAGGCGCTGTGTGCAGGCACGGCTTTAGCTGCTTGGATCCCCTGGGAAAGGCATCAGTATCACTCCAGTTAAGTCCTATTACCAGTCCTTCGCCCCTTCCCCTGAGGGGTCACAGTCTTCTGCAACCAAAGGCGGTGAAGCTGCCGTAACCACCCTTGACTCAGATCTGCATTTGCACCATGTCCAGACTATCTCTTGCATCCCTGCACTGTGGTTTCCCTTCTTCCTACTAACTTTCTAATCACATCACTTTACATTTCCACGCGCTCTAAAAATCTCCAAACGCCCACTTACTTTTAAAAACATCAGTGTGGGAACTCCACCTTGACGCAGAATGAGGTTCACCCCCCGGGATCTCTGCTTCTTGTTCTGCTGGCCTGCAGCCTCTCTCCAGTCCACGGTGTCCTGGAGAACTATCACACAAACTTAAAGTGTAAATGCATCCGAGAGACCTTCAACGTTGTCTCCATTTTGCTCATTGGAAAGCTTCAAATCTTGCCCCCTGGGAATGGATGTCCAAACACAGAAATCATAGCCTGGATGAAGAATAAGTCAGTTATCTGCTTGAATCCTGGAGCCAAATGGACACAAAAACTAATGAGAGTGTCAAGAAAAAGTGCCTTTTCAACTTCACCAGCTCCAGTGTTTAAGAAAACGATTGCCTGATGCCAGTATTCCCACCAAGAACACCTGCCCTGAGTTTTAGTTTTGTGTTTGGTTGGATCTTTTCCAGGAAAAAGATCTTCCCCATCTGCTCAAGCGTGAGAATCTCGGTGCAAATAACCTTGCAGAGGCTGATGGGGCAAACTTGAGATTTTTTTGATTACAGTACCCTACAAACTTAGAGTTTGCATTCTTAGTCATCAAGGATGAAAGTTTGTTGAAGGACAGTTACTTACTTATAAATGATATAGGTTTCTTTCAATCGTATACCTGTTGTTGAATGCTGAATTTTCCTACAAAATAAGGGAATGAGAATTTAAAACTCAAATCTGAACATGTGGCTGCAATTAAGGAGGAAATGATGGAATGCATTTCAATCATTTTACACCCTAGGAATAGCAAGCTTCCGTAAGAGCTTTTAAAAGCTGCCTGGGAAACCCATGGAATTTCAGCCTTCCAAGAGACAGAGGGTTCACATAATAGATATCCTTCGTTTAAAAGCTCACTATCGAGAGGAACGAGGTCCTTCCTCTACTTTTAAAGAGTTCCTTTGTAAGATTTATTGTCACAGATAAAAGCTAATAACATTCAAAGATCCCCAGACTTAAATTCATAGAATATTCAGGAAAAGGATTTAAAGGGTGATACTTAGATGTATTCTTTTATACCTTGGCTTTGATGAACTTTTTTTTTTACTCGCATCTTTTGCAAAGACTTTTTTTTTTTGGTGTCTGGTATTCAATTCTTTAATGCTGCCTATTAATCTAATGCTATTCAATAAACTTGAGCAAATGTTTTACTTAAAAAAAAAAATCAGGGCTTCCCTGGTGGCGCAGTGGTTGTGCGTCCGCCTGCCGATGCAGGGGAACCGGGTTCGCGCCCTGGTCTGGGAGGATCCCACATGCCGCGGAGTGGCTGGGCCCGTGAGCCGTGGCCGCTGGGCCTGCGCTCCGGAGCCTGTGCTCCGCAACGGGAGGGGCCACGGCAGAGGGAGGCCAGCATACCACAAAAAAAAAAAATAATAATAATCAATGTGGAATCAGCATCTGAAGGTAATATGCTATGTTGATGCTAAAGATGGAACTAGCCACACTGGATTAAAAAAAAAGAAAAAAGCAGCTTCTTGTTAAATTGAATCTGCATGTAACCCCGACAAAATGTGTAAAAGACCAAAGATAAATTAATAATTTTTACTACCTATGTAAATATCTGCTTCCTGTGCATTTTGTTCACTTTCAAGTTCCTATTTATAGATACTATTTTAAAAATATCCATCCTTATTTGCTTCAAAAATGGAGCCTGTGCTCCGCAACGGGAGGGGCCACAGCAGAGGGAGGCCAGCATACCACAAAAAAAAAAAAAAAAAAAAATCAATGTGGAATCAGCATCTGAAGGTAATATGCTATGTTGCGTGAGCCGTGGCCGCTGGGCCTGCGCTCCGGAGCCTGTGCTCCGCAACGGGAGGGGCCACGGCAGAGGGAGGCCAGCATACCACAAAAAAAAAAAATAATAATAATCAATGTGGAATCAGCATCTGAAGGTAATATGCTATGTTGATGCTAAAGATGGAACTAGCCACACTGGATTAAAAAAAAAGAAAAAAGCAGCTTCTTGTTAAATTGAATCTGCATGTAACCCCGACAAAATGTGTAAAAGACCAAAGATAAATTAATAATTTTTACTACCTATGTAAATATCTGCTTCCTGTGCATTTTGTTCACTTTCAAGTTCCTATTTATAGATACTATTTTAAAAATATCCATCCTTATTTGCTTCAAAAATAATAAGGATGGGCTAGATTAGCAATGGTTGGATGGCTTTGGGGACGGGTTGACTGGAACATGGGGATTTAGTATACTGTACTGCTTCTGAGTATGGGTAAAATTATCCTTAATTAAGGAAAAAAAACTGTAATGGCCAAATTATGGCACAGCCATACAATGAACTATTAAGCAAACATTAAAACATTTTACAAATAAGGAGAAACCCAAATATATGTGAAGAAAATTCAACACGTTGAAAATAATTACTTTTAGCTTCTGGGATTAAATGATTTTATTTTTATTTTTCAGGTTTTCTTTTTTAACAACCCTAAACATTTATGATCTGAAAACCAATTTGTTACTGAGCTGCTTCCCATCATCTATTTAAGACTCTTCATCACCTATTTAAGCTTAATGTTTCGAAACTCTCAACTGTTTTGCAATTACGTATTTTTACTGCAAACTCATGGAACAACTGTGGACCGTGATAGGCAAATATATATTTAGGATATATCTGTACGCATTAATAGAAATCACCCACATTTTAGTTTCACAATGCTTGTCTAAATGGGGAAAATGTCTAAATGTCTGACAAATTACATTCTTGAAATAAAATAGTATGCAGTGCTTACAAATGCTATGTAAGTATACTCATTAACCTAGGAGAAAGTTCACAGTATGAGAAAGATTACAAACCAGGATGTAGCGGGAATTCCCTGATCGGCCAGTGGTTAGGACTCCATGTCCCCACTGCAGGGGGCATGGGTTCAATCCTTGGTCAGGGAACTTGCAAGCCGCGAGGCTCGGCCAAAAAAACAAAAACAACAAACAAACAAAAGAACCAAAAAAAAAAAAAAAAAAACCACGGATGTATAATGACACCAATTTTGTAAACTTGTAAAAACACAGAAAAGGATCTGAGAAAAATGCATCTTTAAATAGTTGCCTAGGGCTTCCCTGGTGGCGCAGTGGTTGCGCGTCCGCCTGCCGATGCAGGGGAACCGAGTTCGCGCCCATAGTTGCCTAGCGAGTGAATTATAATTTCGGGTGTTTTTAGCTTGTCTGTTTCCTGAGTTTTTCCCCCAGTGAGCACGGATTGCCGCTGTACTGAAATCATACACACACACACACACACACACACACACACACACACATTCTCCTCCCTGCCCCCGCCCTCACACTTGTATACACACTTACCAAACACCCAGACAACAGACTCTTCCCCCAACCCCCGGGGCCTCCGCGATTATCATGCATCTCTGCAGCAGGCACCAGGTTCCATGCCTTAATTCCTCTGATTAGCCTACATTCGAAAGGTCAAACTCAACCTCAAACAAGCCAAGAGAACGCAGGGTTCTTGCTAACTGCCTTTTCTAGTTAACAAATGAGACTGTCTGATTTGTTCGCATCATTACTGAACAGTTATCTTCCTTGTCCTTCTAGGACGTCTAAACTGACGTCCACTCAACCATTCCTCACTCAGTTCTCATTCAACTAGTTGCTGAAGGGGCAAGAAATTAACTTTTTCTAAGTACTGATCCCAGAAAAGATGCCTCAACGTGTTTTTTTTTGTTTTTTTAAGTAATTGTTTTCTTTTGACAGCTGAAGAGAACACCCACTTGAGGGTTCATTTTATTATAAAAAAATCATAAAAGGATAATGCTTAAGGCAAGGATCTAGAAGTACTACATTCCAATTTTCTACAAGAGGCAATTTCTTTTAGGTATCAATCTATACAAGAAGTGAAAAAACCTTACCTGTTGTGCTTTTTAGAAAATTAATAAATCTCTTTAAACGCATTACTAGCAGTGAGTTCAGAATAAGAAAATCTTTGTCTGTAAACATTTATCACATTCCTAGGGGTGGACGGTTGGGTAATACGAAATGAACACTGCCAGATGGGTTACAGGGTTAAAATTCACTAGTTTTTTTCCCCATTGGTTTATTTTTTAATTTTTAAATATTTATCTATTTTGCTGCACCAGGTCTTAGTTGCAGCATCGGGGTTCTCAGTCAAGGCATATGGGATCTCACTCACTGACCAGGGATCAAACCTGGGCCCCCCGCATTGGGAACGTGGAGTCTTAAAAGACTGGACCACCAGGGAATTCCCTTTATTTTTTTAGATATCCCTTTAACTGCAACAAATAGCTGCTAGAAATTCTGGTACCAAAAAATTGCATGAAGTACCCATACACACAGCAAGAGAAAAGGTTTCAGCTCCATTTAAATTTGCATACCCAAACAGTCTAACAAAACTTAGAAACTACCGGCAAATCTACCTTCATCACTGTTTCAGGTCCTCCACCAAGAATTTTCCCACTCCCCAAGAGTTGCCAAAGCCCTCTTTTGGGTGTCATTTCAACCCAAATCAATGTCCTCTGCATTTTTCTGTAGTTTCACGTTTTACGATGCCACACCTCACCGCTCCGTGAGCTCCGCTCACACAGGTCATTCCAGCAGCACACAGCCCTTGCAGAGTTCTATGATCCCCCGGGACTCGTCTCTAATCTTTGGCCAGGCCACACAGCAACACGTAGCATGTAGGACCTTAGCTCCCCAACTAGAAATTGAACCTGCAGCCCCTGCACTGGAAGCTCAGTTTTAACCACTGGACCGCCAGGGAAGTCCCCACAAGGACTAATTTTTAAAGCATTCTTGCCTCCTACTAATCAAGTCCACAAGCAAAATGACATCAAACGTAGAGTTGTAAACTTCGTTCCAAGGCCTCTCCCTCTTTAGTGGTGACCTTGGCAGGGTGCCATCTCTGGCTCCACTTCTGCATTTGTCAAATCAGCAGTGTCCAGTACCACCTCTAAAGACTATTTAGATGGCAAAACGGACAAGGACTTGCATGAAAGCGAATCTCGAAAATAATACACAAATACAAACCTATTAGATCTAGTGCTAGCTTATTCAGTATTTATAAGCTTACTTCATAGGAAGAGTGAATAATTACGTATTTATTTTGCTTCAGAGAACAGGGGACTAATTTCCCATTAAACCAATTTAGTCACAAAAGCATCTTCCAAGTACACCGTTGAAGTATTATAGAAAAAATGAAGTAGTCCACTCTTCCAAAATTTTATTAAGACTTTGGAAAAACAAATGTGAAAATTCTTTAAAATGAAATTTAAACCACAACTTAATTCATGTGCTTCAAGGAATTCTTTCATAATTGAGATTTTATTGGTTGTTTTGAGGATCAGTACACAGACATTTCAATTTGTACACAATTCTCAACATACGTACCAAAAACCTAAAAAATCATGTAGTTGTGATTCTTTTCTGAACAGTTATTCCAGTGACTTTCCAGCTTAAAATTTGGGGGCAAATTTTCCTTCACAGGATATCAAGTACCAATATCTTCAAACATTGATATGCTGTTACACGGTAAGTCCCACTAATTCACAATTTAATATCACATACACTACGTACTCCAATTGTCAGTGGTTCACAGCACATTAACGAAGTTACTAGAAGAACTGGACGAGCACGACCAGAGATGTTACAGAGTGCACAAAATTCTGCCCAGGAGAGCCGAGATCAAGGGGTGAGTGGTTTGCTTTAGGAAACAATTCTACCAAAAACAACGCGGGAAGAGAAGTAATTTAAAGTGTTTAAGACATTAATTGCACAACTAACTCCAAACTGCCATTTAGTATGCTTTGTATTATAGGATATAAAAGCTACCCTCCATCTGTGGAATGTTAAGCTGACACCCAAGACAATCAAAGCCTCCCATATTCAATATCCCACTATTTTCTGGTTGTACCAAAAAATAAACAACCAGCAAATGATTTCACCTCTTAAAAAAAAGCATTTACACTTAAAAAATGGGATGAGGTGGGATTCCTTCCTTTTTAAAAATGTTTCTAGAGCTACTAAAAAACTTGCATTTACAAAATAGTTGATAAAAATATTCCTCTGGATTGTACAAGAAGGGAAACAGGGACCACTGATAGGACCAGGTGTGTGATATTAATCAGACTTGGCTTCTTTCTCTCCTGCTTCATCAGAAGCTGGGCTCTGCAAAATCAAAGGAAAAACAGTGATCGAACATTTGACTTCTGTGTCAGTGTTATAATGTTAGAGACATTTAGCATTAATACAGTGTAAGTTTTACTCATTACAACTATTATTAAGTCTTAACAATACATTCAATCCTCATCATTTGTAGATTCTGTATTTATAAATTTACTGACTCACTAAAATTTATTTGTAACCCCAAAATCAATACTCATGTTTCATGTTCCATGGTCATGTATGTGCAGATACAGAACAGCAAAAAATATGAGTCACCTGACACAGACATTCCCAGCTGAGGCCCTTCTGCCTTGTTTCAGCTGTAACACTGTAAACAAGTGTCTTTCTCAGTCTATTTAGGGCCACACATTTCACATTTTTCGGTGCTTTTGGTCAACCATGTTGACTAGACAAGTGCAGTGCTGTCCAGTACTACGTGCTGTGCAAGAAGGTTGTGACATGCCACGTGGAGAAGACACACGTTAGACAGCTTCACTGCGGCACGAGTTATAGTGCTGTTTCTGTTGGCCCCGAGTTCAGTATTAACTTACCAAATACATACACTGAACAGACACACATAAAATAAGGTTATGGTTTGATCTGTTGATGGAAATGTGATGAGAACATTTTGGGAATTTCCACTATGAGCAACTGTCCAGTATACAGAGCAACCTTATAGAACACAACCATCATGAATAATGAGAATCAACTGTAGTTGATAAAAGGGATCAGAAGGCCTCATTCTCCCCTTATAGCTGGATTAGTTAAATTCATCTTACTATCACATAATATTTGACTTGGGGTTAGATTTAGGAATTTGTAACTGCAAATCGGGGGAGTAAGTAGTTATTACTTTAAAATCTGATCTATAAATATAAAAATCTAAAAATTAATACTCTTTATATTTTCTGCTTAGCCAATGTTAAAAAAAAAAAAAAAGGCTTGGCTTAAAAAGTTATTTACCATAACCTTGCAACACACTTTTTTTAAAGGTAAAATCTCTTTTTCTCAGAGCTTAAAAGGATAAAGATTAAGGACATCAATCTTTTTAATTGCTTAATCTAAGTTACTACTTAATCCTAGACAAGTGGCTTTTGAGAAAAATAAGCCTTCTTTACTAGAAAGTGGGAAAAATATGACAAACGAAGGGCATCAATTAAAAAAAAATTTAAAGCAATATCCAGAATATAAAAACCAAACAAGATTATTAACAGTTCTACAGATGGCAATTTGGAAAAAAAAAAAAAAAAAGAATATCTGTTTAAAGAAACCCCTAGGTCATGTTAAAGAAAGAAAAATGTGTTATACCATTTAGTAAATTAAATCTTTTAAAAAACTCACACCAGCAATTAAATTAATGAACCCCATATACAATAAAGATCATGAATCTGAGTTTGAAATTCTGAGTACACTACAATTTCTTGTTCACTCACTTAAAAAAACCCATTTACACATATATTTTCAAATATGATCTAATGCATAAAAATAATCTGTCCATTCACTTGGGAGTTACTGTACAGAACTTTGTTCAATATCATAAAGGATAAAGACTGCCTTATCTGCTACATAAAAATATACAGTTTATTATCCACTCTTCAGAGTCAAAATGAACAACACACAAACACTTCTGACCTCCTCATTTTTAGTTTCTCCATTTTCTGCAGGTAAGTCTTCTTTAGTCTCTTGGTTAGCCACTTCAGCCTGTTTTCCCTTTGCTCCCCTTTTCCCTTTTGTTTGCACTTTTTTGTCGGAAGATTTATCCTGTGACAGAACAAGAGTATATTTTAAGTATCAACTCTGCACTTACTAACATTTTCTGACTTGCTAGAGAGATTGCATCCACCGCAGTTGCAACATTAATGCGGTCGCATGTCACTCCGAGTTACAGGACACACCTTAAGGTCCACCCCCAGTAATCAGGACCACACAGCACACTGAGGAGACCCCTAACAGCACCTGCACACCAAGCGTCATCAGACTTACAACAATTAAACCTAAAGCCTCAGTTACAACCCTTCTCCTCTTTCTCAATTACCCACTATTCTCTAAAGTTCCACAAGAGAGAATAAATGAAGTGAGGAACCGCTGGAGGAATCTCTTCCCCACTGTAACCCTACCCATCCCCCAAACTCTTTAAGCAGGAACAATAATCAAATTACCACTGTCTTACCCTCACAGTAAGACAATTCACCTGAGAAAAGCACCATGTTGTTAAGGTCAGACTGACTATCCTACTACAGTTCTGCTACAGTTAGTCCCTTGGTATCATATAATGAGTACCTAAAAGGCTCAATTTTGAGTTTATCGTTTTCATTTAGGTGTTTGAAGAACCTGAAAAGCACAGCTGTTAATATGATGATACAAGAGATTCAAAGATTAAGCCACTTTAAAGTAATATAAAACAGTATTTCTGGACACCATCCATCAACTGGGAAGGAGACACTTAAGTATTTCCTGTACGTACAGAATGTAGTTAACAGCCGACTTAGATAAGACCAATAGTGACCGATACTTCTATAATGGCATTCCATACATGAACGCATGACAACTACTAGTAATTCAGTATCTTTAGAATAATAAATTACCTAAACAAACATATCTGGGACAACACCGCTACACACATTGACACCATGAAGCGTGACAATCGTTTCTGTATTTAAAAACGATTCTTTTATAATCTGATTTTAGATTTCTCATTAATTTAATAACCATTATCACAGTAACATAAAAATGTAAAACCTGAAACATGAAAACAGAATTATGCAATAGCCTGGACTGAAATAATACCATTTTAACTATTAACAACTGGAAAGTGAGACAAAACAAAATAAATCAACACGTCTGTAGTATGGTAATTAATACATCAAAAGCTTTACCTTCTGTTTAAGGCTTTAAAACGATTTGGTTATGAAGACAAAGGTATATTATTGAAACTAAAAGGGGAAAAAGGCTCCTCCCCTCTCCCCATCATTTTTCCTTTGGGAAAACTGAACAGACAGGTTTGTTTCTCAAGGAACACTGACATGAAAACTTACCTGTTGATTATATCTGACATCCCAAACCCAACTGGAGGTAAAATTTGAACTGTTTTCATTAAAAAAATATTTTAGGGCAAATCAAAATACAGATGCAAGTAAACAAATAAAGAAAGAAAAATTTGGGCTTCCCTGGTGGCACAGTGGTTAAGAATCCGCCTGCCAATGCAGGCGACACGGGTTCGAGCCCTGGTCCGGGAAGATACCACATGCTGCGGAGCAACTAAGCCCACATGCCACAACTACTGAGCCTGTGCCCTAGAGCCCTCGAGCCACAACTACTGAAGCCCGCGCTCCTAGGGCCCGTGCTCTGCAACGAGAAGCCATTGCAATGAGAAGCCCGTACACCACATCGAAGAGTAGCCCCCACTCGCCAAAACTAGAGAAAGCCTGCACGCAGCAACGAAGACCCAAGACTGCCAATAAAAATAAATAAATATTTTTAAAAATTAAAGAAAAATTTAAGAGAAAACAGGCATAGTATTCCAGCCAATCAGTTTATTTTAAAAAGCAAATAATAAAACACGTGTAATAACAGTACACTGTTCAAGCAGACTTTTTTGCAACAAGAGCCACTATTTTTCCCGCCTACTCTTATTTCTCGTACAATAAATTTTTTTAAAAATTAAAGAAAAATTTAAGAGAAAACAGGCATAGTATTCCAGCCAGTTTATTTTAAAAAGCAAATAATAAAACACGTGTAATAACAGTACACTGTTCAAGCAGACTTTTTTGCAACAAGAGCCACTATTTTTCCCGCCTACTCTTATTTCTCGTACAGAATTATCCCATTATTTTCTAGTGTGAGAAATTTCAAGTTGACATACTACGCCTACACCTTCCTTGAACCCTCTTAAAAAGGATCACAAAACAGAACTTTCTATTGAAAAAACATTAAGATTTTTACACTCAGCTCTGTACAATGTTTAAAGAAAGAAATGGAAAAATCTTTGTGCAGTGTTTACCTTTCACCTACTTTTAGGAAAGGGGTAATGACAATAAGGACTTTGGAGAGAGGAGACTTCTAATAACAAGCTCTCACTGAAGTTTTGAGTAAACAGAAATTAATCACACCATGAATTTCCCCTGAAGAACAAGGAAGAGCTTTACAGAGGGCGGTATCAATGCTAGATCCAAACACAAAGTTCCAAATAACATGCACACATTTAGGTTTTCCAACTTAAAGTTTTCAAACCTACACATATATATCCAACAACTACCCAAAGACCGGCAATGGGAACAAAGCAATCATGAATCTATTCTAGAGCAGCAACCATCATACTATTTACGATATAATAACTTAGTGAACTCCTATATATATAATGGTATATAAAATACTCTTAGAAAACACAGCTCTTGATCTACCTCTGGACATATGTCCCCCCACCTTTCCTCGAGCACCTTATATGCAAAAACTTACACATTCCCCATCTCCTGGCCTCAGTCCTAGCCTTGCTGATACTGTCAAAAGAGGAAGTACAAGCATGCAGCCAACAGAGGACCACTAACCAAAACATACACAACACAAAGAATGGATTTGCCTGCTAAGCGAAAGTTATTCTCCAATATTTTCAGCCGTCTTAAGTTTCCCAAATTCTGCAGCAGCATTAAGGTGATGCATTATGTTCCCGTAAACCGGGATGATGACTACATCTACTGTATTTTACCCAAACCAGAAAAAACATTGTTTACTGAAGTTACTATAACCTAAAATTAAAGTGATAAATAAGGTAACACTACGACTTATTAGGAGACTATGACATCAAACTGTAGTTGATTTCGACATCCTCAAAGTCAACACCTCAGCTGCTGGCAATGCGCGTTAGGTAGCACTGCAGCATTTCGAAGACACCACGATCTCTTAAGGTGAGTGTGAAACCTACCTTTCCTGCCGCCTTTTTTGGCTTCGTTTCCACTTTTGCAGGAGCCGGTTTCTGAAAGGCAAAGGTAGCAGTGAATTTCTTCCCTGGGTACGATCCCACGGTAAAGAAAGGTCAGGGGGCTCGCTTTACTTACAGCTGACAACCTCGCCGATCTCCTCTTGGGCTTTGGGAGAAAAAAAAAAAAGGAAAATGAGCAAGGAATGCGGGGTGCGGTGCAAACCGAAACCACCCCCGGGAGAGGAGCGGGGTCTTACCTCCTCCTTCGCCGTCCCCTCGGCGGAGCTGACCTGCGGGAGAAAGCAGACTGCGAGTGGACGCAGCCCCCAAACAAAAGTGCCCGCGCGCCCCGCGCCCGCCAGTCCCCGAGAACAATGCCCGGCCGCGTGACGTCAGCGGCTTCCCGCCGCCGCGTTCGAATCTCCCACCCTGCTCCTCGGGCAACCGAACGTTCCAGAACGGCGCGCCCGGGGCCGCCGCGCGCCCGCCCGCCGCAAGTCCGGGCGCCTCCCGGGCCCAGCGCTGCCGAGAGAGCGGCGGGCCTGGGCCTCGCGGGGCGCCGGGGCCGGCCGGGCGGCTGAGGGGGGCGTGTGCGGGCCGCGGCCGCCGCTCACCTTCCTCTTGGGCATCGTGGCGGCGGGGCGGGCGCGTGCCGGGTGCCTGCGGGCCGCGGCGCGCCGAGAGCCTTCGCGAAGCTGGGCTGCCTGGCCGCTGCCGCTCCTCCCGCCGCCCGAGCTGCTGGGACCCGCGGCGGGGGCGGTGGGAGAACCGGATGGAACCGGATTGGGAGCCCGCCCCCTCCTCCCCCCGCGTCCCCCAGCCGCGGGCTCCCCCTCCCCGTCGGCCGGGCCGCCCCCCGCCCCCGCCCATTGGCTACGGGGCCCACCGCGCCGCGGCCCGGGCCCCGAATAGGTGAGGCGGGCCGTCACTCGACCACTGCGCCCCGCCCCCGCTCTCGGCGCCCCTACCCGCCCGCCGTCTCGCAGGGCCCCAGACCCAGGCGAGGGGGCGGGGCCCCACAGGCAGCTCTTGCCTCACGGTAGTTTGTTTGAAGCTGAGCTGCAAAGTGCGGTCTGCGCGCCGATTGGCGGAGGTCCGCCACGTGGTCGGCGGGTGAGCCCGCTCACCACCCTGCTAGACACCTGAGCGCCCGTCAGCGCCCGGAGAGCCCCAGGATAGGGTCTCTCCTCTCTAGGGTCAATTGGATCTCACAGACTGGGAAGGGAGAGACAACAGGTTCAAGTACGAGCCAATTTCTCCCACTTCAGTCAGTAAGAAGGGCTAATAGGTCTCCGGTCTCGCTGGCCTGCGGGAAGTGGGTCCTAGTGCGCAGGATCGGGAAGGGAGGCCGTGGGAAGGAAAGTCGGCGCGGGCACGCGCGGGGCTCCATTGCGCAGGCGCGGGTCTTTGCGCGAAGGCCATGGAATTGCGGCCCGCTACCATACAGGGTTGCTCGCGGTCGGGCCTTTCTGTAGCTTCTTTTAAGTTATCTGTTCATTGCGGGGCCGGGGGTGCAGGCGGTTCGTCTGAGAAGCATAGTGGGCGTCTGAGTCCCGGCCCCCACCGGCCCTAGGACGCGCACCCACTCTCAGACCCCCTGGCCGGCTGATCCACTCCTGCGCACAAGTGAAACAGGAAGCATGCCCACCCGGCTCCTGCCTGTTTTTTAACCACGTGGCTAACCTAAGCTCCTTTCTGAGGTGTAAAGAGCTTCAGGCTTGGGGGGGGTCTGAGCTGGGAACCCCGGAACCTGTGAGGTCACATGTTACCCAGTTTCTTTAATGAATGAGAAAATTATGTTTAGAAGGACCGATTCAGTTGGGTTCATGCAGAAAAAGTTTTTAATCGGAAAATTGTCAGCTGGAATTCATGGAGAAGAAGAAACACTGGAGTACTTTGAGTCCGCAAATTTGGAAACAGACTAAATGTCCACCATTTGAAAGACCCGGAGAAACTATGACAACCTTCACCTTCACGTAGTAGATTAATGAGCTACCTATTCTATTCATTCGAAAAAGAATGAGGCCGCTCTTCACGGAAGAAGTGAATTTTGAAAACCACTAGTCAGACTCTGACTCCTGATCAGTAACTCTAGTGCCTTCCCTTCTCATTCAAGAAATTATTCGACTTCCCTAGTGGTCCAGTGGTTTAAGACTCTGCGCTTCCACTGCAGGGGTCGCGGGTTCCTGGTGGGGGGTCTACGATCCCGCAGGCTGCGCTGCGCCGCCAAAAAAATGAAAATAAAATCTCAAGTCCTTAAAGTGGCTTATATACTCCTCTGCCATCTGGCCCACTTCAAACGGTTTTCACCGCTGCTTCCCTCGGTTCACCTTCCCAGCCTCAAGTAGGCGGGGCAGTCCTGCTTCAGGACTTGTCACCTGCTGCTTCCTCTGCCTGGAATGCTTCATGCACTGCTTCAGACCAGTGCGGCTCTATTCCTCATCCCCTTTGGATCTTTGCACAGATGTCACTGTCTCATTGAGGCCTTTCTTGACCTTTCAGTTTAGGATTGCAACTCCCCATCTCCAGTTATCTGCACAGCATCTATTGAGACTAAATAGCTATATTGAATGTAAAGTTATACGTTCATTGTATATTTCAGGAAGATGCACAAGGACGTGGTGCCAGTGGTTGCCTTTGGGAAGAACAATTGGGAGGAGTAGCGTAAGTTGGAAATTTATCCTTTTCTCTCTTTTTTTTTTTTTTTTTTTTTTGCTGAGAACACTAATTTTTTTCTTCTTCTTGAGATCCGTTCTGGCAATCCTATCCCTCTCTAATATAATCTCCCCCTTTTCTGTTTCTAACTTTCACATCACCTTGCATATTTCCTTTATGGCTCTGATCACATTCTGTAATTGCTCTATGTGTTTAGTTATTTGTTGCCTGTCTCCCTCACAGGAGTATGAGTTCCATGAGGGTAGGAACCCTGTTCATCTTGACACCACTTCGTTCCCAGAAACTATTACATGTTTGTTGAATTAGTAATTTTCTTAAATTGAAGCGTAGTTGATTTGCAGTGTTGTGTTAGTTTCAGGTGTACAGCACAGTGATTCATTTATACATATACATATATTCATTTTCAGATGCTTTTCCCTTATAGGTTATTTTTCTTTATTTTTCCCCTCTCCTATTTGCATTAAACAATGATAGCATCAGAGAGTCCAAGTTTGTGGCACAAACATGTAGTGAGCCCCTTCCCTGTGTCAGTCATTGTGATGGGCCCTGGGGTAGAGAGACTGAAGGCAGGACACCATTCCCAAGGACTTGGGGTGTAGTTTAGTGGAGAGAATAAAGTACACAAATTGGCCTGGCCTAGTAAGGGAAAGGGGAAGCCAGAGGAAGAGGGACAGCACATCTCAAGGCATGCAGACTTAACAGAACGTGACGGCCGTCCAGAGCCCTCAGAATGGCACGGATGGGCCCATCAACGGTGGAAAGTGAAGATTAAAGAAAAGAGGCGGAGAAAAGAAGGGCAGCCTGCAGAAAGCATTTGATGCCAGGCTAAGGGGTTTGGCCATTATCCAAGGAGTGGGAGACATTGCAAGGTTTGGGTTGTTTTTGTTTTGTTTGTTTTGTTTTGTTTTCTGCTGTGCGGGTTGCGGGATCTTAGTACCCTGACCAGGGACTGAACCCAGGCCCTCAGCAGGGAGAGTTCGGAGTCCTAACTGCTGGACCGCCAGGGAATCCCGTACGGTCTTAATCAAGGGATGATGTGCTGAGATCTCAACCTCCTGAAGATCTGTCTCCCATGAGAACTGAAGATGCACTAGGCCAGAGGTGAGAGACCTGTGGCCTACAGATATTTGCTTTGGTCGGGATTTTTTTTAAAGTTGCCCAAACAAGCACGTGGAGCAACCAAGAACACAGTAGGAAAACTTCGTATCTTTTAAAAGCTAAACGGATACTCCAAGGCTCAGTAATGCCACTCCTAGAAACATACCCAACAAAAATGCTTACGTCTGTTCACAAGAAGACATGAAATAGAATATTCATATCGGAACTATTTTATAGGCCCAAACTGGCAGCAACTTAAATGCCTGCCAACAGGAGAATGGATGAATAAATGGAAAAGCATGAACAATAAGAAACAGCTGTCTGCAGCTCCACACAGAGGTGGATGAATCTCACAAGCACAATGTTGAGAGAAAGATGCCAGACCACAGTACTGTGATCCTGTTCGTACACTGTACTAAGGCAGGCACACGAATCTAGTCTGTCTGAAGTCAGGATAGTAGTGGGGGTAGGTGGGGGGGTAGTGACTGGAACAGAGCAGCGGAGGGCTTTAGGGAGCTGGCCATCTTCCATTTCTTGATCTGGATGTTACTTGTACTGTTGTGTTCGCCTTGTGAATATTCATCGAGCTGTGCACTTATGTATACATTTCTGGCTAGATATCAGCCGTAAATTTTTAAAGACTTTTTTGGCAACGTGTCAGAGTCTGATGATTTCACATACAAATTGAGCTCTTCAGCTTCTGCTGGCCTCCCTTGTGTGTGCACTCCACAGGCTGCACTTGACCTTAGAACTTGCAAGGAGGCTTCCTTTCTCTGGAGTGCCAGGGTCCCGGTGCTGCTGATTTTTCTCACCTGTGTCGTCTCCCGAGCCTCCAAAGGCATTTTAGTTTGAGATGCCTGTGTGTGAGCGTGCACAACTATAGGCGCCACCTTTTATATTTCTGTTTATTTTTGGAAGAAATATTTATGTGGCTCAAAATTCCAAAAGTGCTAAATGATCGCTGAGAAGTCTCCATTCCACTTCTGTCCCCGCCAGATGTCTGGTTCTCTCCAGGAGGAGCCAATGTTGCTGCTTCTTGTGGATCCTTCCAGACATGTTTTATGCACATACAAGCAAATATGTGTGTATATATATATTTTTCTTCCTTTTTCTCATTTTTCACACTGTTTGACAGCTTGCATTTTTCACTTAATGGAGTTTGTTTCCTATGAGTACTTATAAGATTCCTCCTCCTTTTTACTGCTGCATTGTGGTCCACTGTATAGATGTGCCAAACATTTTAAAACCAATTCTCTATTGACTGGACTTTTCAAATCGTGCCCAGTCTTTCGTTCCCGCAGAGGACGCTGCAACGAATAACCACGAATGTACACGTCACGTGGCACACTGTATAAAACAACAAAATGTTCTTGCAAGTCCTGACTTAAATTATTTCTATTATAAAGTTCACGTACGTCTTTGAAAACTTAAGATAAGGTTGGAATGTTTAATACTTAGAGGTTTTAAACAACTATAAATCTAAAACTAACTTTTGAACCCCCAAATCTCTACAAAACCTATAAAATTTAAACCAACAGCATTAACATGAAGAATGAGTTTTGCTAAAAGCAAACTGCTGCATGCCTATGGTGTTTGGCCCATATGATCTCTGTGGTGATTGTTCTGGCACCTTATGTATACAATTGACAAGCTATCATTTATTCAGCCCTTTGTGGTGTGACTTAGGTTTCATGTGATATAGATAACACTATTTATGAATTAAAATCATCTATAATTTTATAGATGCTTTTATAATTACCTGTAAAACTGTGGAAAGCTGGTCCCACTTGGGGCCAAACCTAAACACGCACCCAACACAGGCACAAAAATAGGCAATGCTTGGTCAAAAGTAGCAAAATCTATGCTGGGTGATCCTGAATGTCGATGATCACCTGAACACACAAAATTTTAAAAAATCCCCAAGAACCTGCAGGACCTTTGTATACATTCACAGAAGTATGCTTACCAGCACTCCACCCCGGGGTCCAGGTGTCCCACTTTGGAAAATCACACGTTGATTCAGGCTGGTCGATGAGGAGGTGATTGCAGGAATTTTAGTTTATTTTATTCATTTATTTATTTTGGCTGCGCCATGCAGCATACAGGATCTCAGTTCCCTAACCAGGAATGAACCTGTGCCTGCTGCAGTGGAAGCGTGGAGTCCTAACCACTGGACCACCAGGGACATCTCTCTCTCTTTTTTTTTTTTTCCCAAGGGATTTTAGAGAAAAGAATTACAAGCATAATATAGGGCAGAATTGGTGGTGATAGACAAAGTTAAACAGTTTGCCTACACCGTGCCAGGTGTTGTCCTAGACCTAGGGATATAGTGGTGAACACAAGAGTCAAGTTGCCTGTCCTCATGGGGCTTCCATTCTAATGGGAGTACAAATTAAAAAGGTAATGAGATCCTTTCACAGGGTGACAGTGCCTTGAAGGAAGAAAACTGTCACAATATAGAATGTGCTGGAGGCATGCCGAATGGGGCTAGTAGATGGGATAGTCAGGAGGGGTCTCTGGGGAGAGGAGTGAAGGGTAAGATGACCTGGCCTCTGGGGGATCTGAGGGAGAAGCCTCTGGACAGAGGACACAGCTCCTACAAAGGTCCTGAGGTAGGATTGACCTTGGCGTGTTGGAAGGAGGGAAACGTGTTGTAGTTAGAGAAGAAAGCAGTGGCCAGAATGTGAGGGCAGTGGCGGAGCTATGAAGGGGACTTACGTCACTGATCTGGACTCCAAGTAGAGGTCAGGCTGAGAGGTTGGGATGTGAAGTCCGGTTGCTGGGAGGAGGCATGGGAGACCAGAGGAGACATTTTAATGTTGTCTAGGCAACGAATGACTAGGATGTTGGCTGTGGGGTTGGAGATCAGTGGAGGGAGGGATTTGGGATGGGTTTTGGTGGAGGTGACTGACAGGATTCTTCAGTGGATTGGGTGGGAAGGAGAGGAGAGAGAGTTTTGGCTAGGAGTAATAGAAACCCAAATCGGCATAAACAATAAGAAGATTCTTAGTAAATCTACACAGTTGTGCAATCATCACCACGATCCAGTTTTAGAACATGTAAATCACCTGGAAAAAAAATCCCTGCTGTCCTTTCTCAGCCAATGTTGATCACATCCTCAGCCCCAGGCAGATTAACTTTCTGCTACTATAGTTTAAAATCTACTCCTCAAAAGACACCTCTAAAAGAATGAAACGATAAGCCACAGACTGAGAAAATATTTGTAAAGGATATACCAGAGAGGACTTGTGTCCAGAATGAACTCAAAACTCTATACTAAGAAAATAAACAACTCAGTAAAAAAGGGGGCAAAAGATTTGAACAGATACTTCATCAAGGAAGATATAAGAATGACAAATAGGCATGTGAAAACCTGCTCAATATCAGTAGTCACTAGGGAAATGCAAATATAGCAAAAAACTATAGTGAGATACCACTACACACCTATTAGAATGACTAAGATTTGAAAGACTGACCATGTGAGTATTGGCGAGAATGTAGAGGAACTGGACTCGAATTCTTCCAAAATGTTAATGTAATAAAAGACAAAGCAAGGTTATGGAAATGGTCCAGATTAAAGGAGGCCAAAGAGACATGTTAATTCAACGCAATGCCTGACCCTGGGCTAGGTCTTGTAATGGAGGGGAAATGTTACAAAGGACATTATTCAGTCAACTGACAAAACTGGAACGAACACAAATGGTGGATTAAAGTATTGTATCAATGTCAACTTCACTGAAGTTGATGAATGTACTGTGATTATATAAGGGAATATTCTTAGTGATGTTTTGAAAGAAAGCAAATGGGCTAAAATGTTAATGTTAAAGTAGGTGAATATAAAAAAAGGGTATTGGGTGTTCTTGATACCATTTATATTTTTTGTAATTTTTCTCAGTTTGAAATTACTTTAGAATAATTTTTTAAAAAGAAAAGCTCATGACAGTTTTATTTAGGAATAAATTTCTGGACATAGTAAAAGCCTGTGAAAATTTGAGGTCTAAATGAAATTTATTGCACTAATAAGAAGATTAATTTTTAACCTGTTGAATTTTGCATATTCAGAAGGGCTTAGCATAACAAAGAGACAAAAATAAAAACATTTTAAAGTTTATTTGGCTGTAGCAATATTTTTCTTAAATTGAGGTGAAATCCACATGACATGAATTAACCATTTTAAAGCATACAGTCCAGTGGCATTTAGTACATTAACAATGTTGTTCGACCACCATCTAGCAATAACCTCGCTGCTTTTAAAGATATTTAACATTTGCATTTTTAAATTTTGCAGAAATGCTTTTTTAAAACTTGTTAAGCAAGTTTAACAAGTTTAAAAAACAACAAAATAGCTTGAATTACAACCTGTGATACTTTCCTCTCTGATTACTTCCTCACACACATACACACCACACACACACACACACACACACACACACACACACACACACACACACACAAGAATGCTTGAATATTCAGCTACGCTAAAATGCAGTTTTCCAAGAGATCCTAATACTTCAGTCATCGTTAGCTATCTTGGATCTAAAACTGGCTGCCAACATATAGACATGTCCAGTCCTCTGACAGCCACTGAGCAATATGCTGGCTATAAAATTTGTGCAACTGAGGTATCTGCCTGCACTTAGTTTGTGACAGCCAGTTACTGAAATAAACACCGTAGATTTTACCTAAGTTACTCAATATTGATGTACCCCTAGTTGCCGGTGGAAAGATTGTCAGTCTGTTCTTTGATTCAACCTGGTATGTGATCATCATCATCATTTTCATTTAGTAAAACCAAGCGGGCAAAGCTAAGAAGAAGTAAATTCAGTTCCCGCTAAATTGTTTCTTCTCTTTGTCCCCTCTGTTTTCCCTGTTTTGGGAATAGTTGAGGCAATCTCATTTTCACTTTGCATTTCAGCGTTGCCTTCTGGGTGTGCCTGTCTTGAGAAGACTCTGCCTCAGGTGGGCAACCCTCAGTCACTGGCCCTAAATCGCTCAGTTCTGGGCGCGTCTCTGGTCCCTGCTGACACTCCTCTGAGTCTCTGCCGGAGAGTTGGTCTCTAATGATTATAGAGTACTCATTTCTCCAATCTCAGTTGTGATTGGTTTAAAATCAACATAAAAGTCACTGATACAGGGCTTGCTAAACACATTCTCTGAAGTCCTATGAAGAGGAATTGTTGTATTATGTTAGAGGTTCCAAGACCTGTTTGTTCTGAACAAGAAATGGTTTGATGAAAACCCCCAATGGTGTTAGTATTTTCTGCCAGTCTTGCTCTGGACCGAAATCCATTTGTGACATCACAATCTTTATTTTCTATGGGACGGATACTTCTTTTTTTTTTTTTTTTTTTTCTCGTTTTAACTTGACGGCCTAGTGTGGTACTCGGATGGTGTTGGCAGCCTTTTATTGTTGGTGCTCTTCTTAAGAGCTGCCCAGATGGAGCAATAGCAGAGAGCTGAGTTGTTCACACTGGCCAGGTACTGCTGGTCCTCTTCTACCACTGTTGTACAGTCAAGGACGTTCTCCAGGTTTTTTTTTGTCAAATTCTCGTCTCACCGGGAATTGGTGATACTCCTCCTGGGGGGATGAGGCACTGGGATGGGGTGTGGTACGGGTGGGGAGCAGGCGATGCTCTCCTCTTCTGCCTGAAAAGCAGAGACGGGGCCGGGAGATGGAGGCCGGAGGATCTGCCATCACTTTTCACGAGACGGTTTCTACTTCCAATCCTTCCAAACCTTTAGTGGGTAGAGGAGCCAGCAGCCAGGGTGCCTTGGATGGTCCAGGTGGAGGGTAAGGCTATGGAGGAGAAGCAGGCTCCAAGCCTGTCTTTTGTTTTGGTCAGTTCAGCATCACCTACCGGACAAGAAACCTCTCCATGGAAATAATTCCCTCTACCGCTATCGAATAGTTTTGCTTCCCATGTTTTCTTTAATCAGAAATTTGTAGAACCACAGCCCCTCGATTCATTCTGATTGGGAATTAGTTCTCAGACTCCAACCAGGGCAGAAGAGGCAGCTAATCATCTTTTGCTTTACCTACTACACATTAACTGTGAGTTAGGATTCTTTTGCTGTAAAACCTCATCTTCCCATAAATGTAGACTACTTTATTACAGGCTGAATGTAACCAGGACCTCAGGTATGCAGTTTTGTAAATTACTTAGATTTATTACAATGTTTAGCTTTGAAATGTAAACACTACTTACTAAAAACTACTTAGAAAACGTTCTTCTTTTTACGGTTACTTGCTACTATCATTACCGTAGCTTTCTATTTACAGAAAGGTTTATTGAAAAATACATTTATTGGGCTTCTCTGGTGGCGCAGTGGTTGAGAGTCCGCCTGCCGATGCAGGGGACGCGGGTTCGTGCCCCGGTCCGGGAGGA
>NC_041221.1:9922040-9924998 GCF_002837175.3 Physeter macrocephalus
TCCGCAACGGGAGAGGCCACAACAGTGAGAGGCCCGCGTACGGCAAAAAAATAAATAAATAAATAAAAACAAAAATACATTTATTTAGGGATAAAGGTGAGTCAGTCTAAAGAAAGTATTAATTACATAATCACACAAGTGGTTTGCAGATACAACAAAACCAGAGACACGGTGGAGGCCGAATTTGGAAAACAGCTTCCGCGGGGTGGTGGGGCGGCTGCGAGAAGTCTACGGAAGCCGGGAAGGCCAAGGGTAATGCTGGCGTTAACCAGAGCCCGGAGCAAAAGACGGCCCCGCCTCCCCGAGTGTGGCGCAGTGCGCAGGCGCGGCGGCGTGCCTCTGCGGCGCTGGGCTCACTGCGCAGGCGCGGGCGCTGGGCTCACTGCGCACGCGCGGCCGTCGGCTTGGTCCCAGGTGGAACTGTTTTAGCCGAGCTGGAGCCGCCGTGAGTCTCCGAGATGAGCGCAGCCGAGGCCGACCGCTGGGCTTGGCTGCTGGTGCTCAGCTTCGTGTTTGGGTGCAATGTACTCAGGATCCTCCTCCCGTCCTTCTCCTCCTTCGTAAGTGGCTATCTGGCCTTCCAGGGGCCGGTGGGGTCGCCGCCGCAGCGTGCCGTAGACACAGGGGTTTCAAATCCGGTCCGACGGCCGGATTCGGCCTAGAGGCGTCTTGGTTGGGCCGTTGTGTATTTTAAGATGTTTTTGAGTGAGTTGCTAGCGTCAAGTCGCAACGCTTTACCCCCATATCCGGTTTTCTGGATTCTTGGGGAGAAAAAAAAATGCCTGTTAACGCTTGGCCACGTTTTCGCGTGGCAGCGGTCTGGAGTTCTCAGTGCCCTTCTGCCAGCCGCACTCATTTCCGTTATTCTCTGGTTCCTGGGGGGCGTCGAGCAGCCTCAGGCTGCTGGGGTGGGGGCGTGGGGAGGGCCAGTGCCTGCAGCACGGCGTCCGGGGCTCCGGGAAGTCTCGCCTTCTCGAGTGCAGTGCAGCTGTTGCAGGGTCCCTGGGGACGGGTCTCAGGATGCAGGGGCCCCCATTCTTGGGGCGGGAGGGGTTGGAGACAGTGTAGATTTAGAATCCCAGTGCTCTGTGATGTTTCCTGTACCCAGAGGAGCGACGGGCACTTGGGAGCACTCTCTGCGGGGCGTTTTGTCCATCATGAGTAATTTCCTCATGTCCAGTCGCCACGGTTGCTGTGACTGTCATGCCATCTTCCTGTACCTCCCAGAGGAGGTGTGTTTGACTCAGAGTCTAGTAGTTGTCCTAAGACATCCAGCTAGTGATTGCTGGGGTGGAGGTTTGATCCTTGGTTTGTGATTCTCCGAGGTCTGCCCCTCTGCCTGTTGGAGCGTGAATAGGGGGTTTGGTGGCATATTTGATGGGAGGTGCGTGTGGAGAAGGTGAGGAGCTGTTCTCCGCGGAAGGGCGCCCTCTGTAGGCCGACAGTGGGAGTGGGAGTGGGAGCTGGCTGACTTAGGCCCAGACTCAAAGATGGGGTGCACACACTGTAGCAGTATCCTGGGAACTCAGTTCTGCTTTTCTCTCCTGGTATAAATTGGTGGTGGTGGTGGGGTATATAAGACTAGACAGGGTTTCTACTTCTTTTTGTTCTACTCTACTGGTATCCATTGGGTGCCTGTTTTGTGTAAAACTCTATTCTAGGACCTTATCACCCAAGTTGTCCCGAGGCAATTCTCTCTTAATCCCATCCCCCGTTGGGAATCTTCCTGATGCTTCCTTGTCTTTAAGATGGTGTCCGAAGTACTCAGCACTGCATAAAAGACCCTTGAAGGGTAGACCCCAGCCCACTTTTCTTTTTTCTTATTTTTTAAAAACTGTGGTAAAATATACATAACATAAAATTTACCGTTTTAACCATTTTTAGGTATATAGTTCAGTGGCATTGAGTACATTCACATTGTTGTGCAACTGTTCATCACCCTTCGTCTCCAGAACTGCAGCTTCCTAAACTGAGACTCTGTCCCCAGTAAACATGGGGTGTTATCCACATGCCCCTTCCCCCAGTCCCTGGCAACCACCATTTTACTTTCCGTCTCTATGAATCTGACTATTATAGGCACCTCATATAAGTGAAATAATGTAATATTTGTCCTTTTATGTCTGGCTTATTTTACTCAGCATAATGTCCTTAGGGTTCATCCCTGTTGTAGCCTGTGTTAGGATTTCTGTCCTTTTTAAGGCTGAATAATATTCCCCTGTATGTATATACCACATTTTGTTTGTTCATCTTTTGATGGACATTTGGATTGTTTCTGCCTTTTGACCATTGTGAATAATGCTGCTAGAACATTGGTGTACAAGTGTTTATTCAAATCTCTGCTTTTAGTTCTTTTGGGTAAATTCCCAGAAGTGGAATTGCTGGATCATATGGTAATTCTGTTTTTAATTTTTTTGAGAAACTGCTGTACTGTTTTCCACAGCGGCTGCATCATGTAAATTCTCAACAGCAATGCACAAGTGTTCCAGTTTCTCCACATTCTCCAACACTTGTTATTTTTAGTTATTATCTTTCCTTTTTGGATAATAGCCATCCTAATGGATGCAAAGTGGCTTCTCTTTGTGGTTTTGATTTGCATTTTCCTAATGATTAGTGATGTTGAACATCATTTCATTTGCTTATTGGCCATCTGTATATCTTTGAAAAACGTCTATTCAGGTCTGTGGCCCCTTTTCTAATGGGGCTTCAGGAGCTGTCCCTAGAGGAAGGGCACTCTCTGGAGGCCCACATCGAGTGTGAGTGGCTGCGTTTTTGTGGTTAAGTTAGGAGTTCTTTATTTTTATTTTTTTAAACATCTTTATTGGCGTATAATTGCTTTACAATGATGTGTTAGTTTCTGCTTTACAACAGAGTGAATCAGTTACACATATACATATGTTCCCATATCTCTTCCCTCTTGCGTCTCCCACCCTCCCTATCCCACCCCTCTAGGTGGTCACA
>NC_041221.1:9927382-9927716 GCF_002837175.3 Physeter macrocephalus
CTGGCTAATGGTTTATCCATTTTGTTTATCTTCTCAAAGAACCAGCTTTTAGTTTTATTGATCTTTGCTAATGTCTCCTTCATTTCTTTTTCATTTATTTCTGATCTGATATTTATGATTTTTTTCCATCTGCTAAATTTGGGCCTTTTTTGTTCTCCTTTCTCTAATTGCCTTAGGTGCAAGGTTAGGTTGTTTATTCGAGATGTTTCCTGTTTCTTGAGGTAGGCTTGTATTGCTATAAACTTCCGTCTTAGAAATGCTTTTGCTGCATCCCATAGGTTTTGGATCGTCATGTTTTCATTGTAATTTGTCTCTAGGTATTTTTTGATTTCCT
>NC_041221.1:9929418-9931084 GCF_002837175.3 Physeter macrocephalus
TCTTTATTTCTTCTAGGTCCTTGTTAAATGTTTCTTGCATTTTCTCTATTCTATTTCCAAGATTTTGGATCATCATTACTATCTTTATTCTAAATTCTTTTTCAGGTAGACTGCCTATTTCCTCTTCATTTGTTAGGTCTGGTGGGTTTTTACCTTACTCCTTCATCTGCTGTGTGTTTTTCTGTCTTTTCATTTTGCTTATCATACTGTGTTTGGGGTCTCCTTTTTGCAGGCTGCAGGTATATAGTTCCCTTTGTTTTTGGTCTCTGTCCCCGGTGGCTAAGGTTGGTTCAGTGGGTTCAGTAGGTTTCCTGGTTGAGGGGACTAGTGCCTGTGTTCTGGTGGATGAGGCTGGGGAGCACCAAGAGCCTTTAATCCACACGGCTCAGAATAAAAGGGAGAAAAAATAAGAAAGAAAGAAAGGAAGAAAGAAAGAAAGGAAGAAGGAGAGAGGGAGAGAGGAAGGGAGGAAGGAAGAAAGAAGTTAAAATAAAGTAGGATAAAATAAAATAGTTATTAAAAAATAATTAAGAAAAATTTTAAAAAGTAAAAAAAAAAAAACAAAAAAAAACACGGGACGGTCAGAACCCTAGGACAAATGGTGAAAGCAAAGCTATACAGACAAAATCTCACACAGAAGCATACACATACACATTCACAAAAAGAGAAAAAGGGGAAAAAAAATAATATATCTTGCTCCCAAAGTCCACCTCCTCAATTTGGGATGATTCGTTGTCTATTCAGGTATTCCACAGATGCAGGGTACATCAAGTTGATTGTGGAGCTTTAATCCGCTGCTTCTGAGGCTGCTGGGAGAAATTTCCCTTTCTCTTCTTTGTTCGCACAGCTCCTGGGATTCAGCTTTGGATTTGGCCCCGCCTCTGCGTGTAGGTCGCCTGAGGGCGTCTGCTCTTCGCTGAGGCTGCTGGGAGAGATTTCCATTTCTCTTCTTTGTTCGCACAGGTCCCGGGGTTCAGCTTTGGATGTGGCCCCGCCTCTGCGTGTAGGTCGCCTGAGGGCGTCTGCTCTTCGCTCAGACAGGACGATGTTAAAGGAGCAGCTGCTTTGGGGGCTCTGGCACAGGCCGGGGGGAGGGAGGGGCACGGATGCCGGGCGAGCCTGCAGCGGCAGAGGCCGACGTGACGCTGCACCGGCCTGAGGCGCCGTGCGTTCTCCCGGGGAAGTTGTCCCTGGATCCCGGGACCCTGGCAGTGGCGGGCTGCACAGGCTCCCGGGAGGGACGGTGTGGAGAGTGACCTGTGCTCGCACACAGGCTTCTTGGTGGCTCCAGCAGCGGCCTTAGCGTCTCATGCCCGTCTCCGGGGTCCGCGCTGATAGCCGCGGCTCGCCCGTCTCTGGAGCTCCTTTAAGCGGCGCGCTTACTCCCCTCTCCTCGCGCACCAGGAAGCAAAGGGGGCAGAAAAGGTCTCTTGCTTCTTCGGCAGCTCCAGACTTCTCCCGGTCTCCCTCCCGGCCAGCCGTGGCGCACTAGCCCCTTCAGGCTGTGTTCACGCCGCCAACCCCAGTCCTCTCTCTGCTTCCGACCGAAGCCCGAGCCTCAGCTCCCCGCCCCGCCCGCCCCGGCGGGTGAGCAGACGAGCCTCTCGGGCTGGTGAGTGCCGGTCGGCACCGATCCTCTGTGCGGGGATCTCTCCGCTTTGCCCTC
>NC_041221.1:9931265-9934672 GCF_002837175.3 Physeter macrocephalus
TCGACCGAAGCCCGAGCCTCAGCTCCCCGCCCCGCCCGCCCCGGCGGGGGAGCAGACGAGCCTCTCGGGCTGGTGAGTGTTGGTCGGCACCGATCTTCTGTGCGGGAATCTCTCCGCTTTGCCCTCCGCACCCCTGTGGCTGCGCTCTCCTCCGTGGCTCCGAAGCTTCCCCCCTCCACCACCCGCAGTCTCCGCCCGCGAAGGGGCTCCTAGTGTGTGGGAACCTTTCCTCCTTCACGACTCCCTCCCACTGGTGCGGGTCCCGTTCCTATTCTTTGTCTCTGTTTTTTCTTTTTCCTTTTGCCCTACCCAGGTGCGTGGGGAGTTTCTTGCCTTTTGGGAGGTCTGAGGTCTTCTGCCAGCGTTCAGTGGGTGTTCTGTAGGAGCTGTTCCACCTGCAGATGTATTTCTGATGTATCTGTGGGGAGGAAGGTGATCTCTGCGTCTTACTCTTCCATCTTCTCTCCTCTCCAGGAGTTCTTGATATAGTCTGGATATTAACTCCTTATCAGATATGTGATTTGCAACATCTTCTCCCATTCTGTGGGTTGCCTTCCCTCTTACTTGCAGTATCACTTCGATTCTTCCTATGTACCCCATCTCATTTCACCTTATATTGGAACCACACACAAAACTAACCTCAGTTGCGGAAAGAGGCTGTGTTGGTTTTGTATTCCTCTGTGAATTGTTCCTAGTTTCTCATAAGCTGAGGGGGAAGGAGGAGAGTGTTTGGGATATGGCAGCGGCTGTGAATAAGAACTGTCATCACTTCTGGCTCCTTCACCATGCTTTCGCCAAACCTGTGCCCTGCAGCTAGTACACTCCCGTAGGAAGTTATTGCTGCAGTCTACACATGCACGAGGTTTGTGCCTTATCCGGGTGGCTGTTTGTCGTTCAGGTGAATGAGTACTGGGTTTGTCCTTGGACCTGTGTCACGTCCGTTGCTGCATCCTGCAGGCTGTGTAACCTATCTAACCTCCAACCAGTTAGCCTTCTTAGACCCGTTTTCCCTTGGTTGTAACACTGTCAGAATTGTTAGCCAGGTTCAGAAGGATAACATTATCCTAGCAGAGGACGGATGCTGGGGTTCAAAGCAGGGGAAAGTAATAAGGAGATCTGGTTTGTGTTGAGGGTCAGTGAAAAGCTGTAAGGAGCGCCTGGTCCCGTGTGGGGTACGATGCTGCTCCTCCTTGGCCTTTAGAGGCCGCCCCAGCGCAGGCGCTGGCTTGAGCGTGCACGTGGAAACGACTCCAGTGAGGCGCAGTTTGGCTGGGAACGGGCCATGACCCTGCGCCTCAGACTGTAGCCTTCCTTCCGGGGTTTCCGAAGCTTCCCTTCAGCCAGAGCAGGGAAGGGGCTCACCTTCCCATTAGTCAGGAGAGGCCCTTGAGGAAGTCTCTCAAGTTCAAGAAGTCCTCTCCCAGCAGAGTGCTGCAAGGTCCTGGGATGGGACCTCAGCCAAATACTGGGGTGGGGGCTGGGTGCCTGGATAAGGACGCCCAATCCTTGGCGTTGACTTGGTTAGAATTTTCCTGTGCGTTCTTTCATGTTTCCTTTCCAGCTGGTCACAGGATGCATTTGCGATCCAGCACAGCCAAAGGCGGAGGCAGAGGGGACAAAGACCACCCTGCGGAGCGCCCCCGCTCCGTGGCCGGAGGCGCGCTGTGCAGGTGCCCTGGGCCCCAGGACTGGCGTGGCCGAGGGCGGGGGGAGCTCCTAGTTAGCCGTGTGCCCTGCGCAGGTGCCCCAGGACCTACGCGCTGGAGGGCGGCCTGCGGGTCCCCGAGAGCCGCGTGCGGTGCTCAGGCGCCAGGGGCCCCTTCCTCACAGACCCCCTGCTTTGCAGACCTTGAGCGTGGGTGCAGCGCAGGCTCTCCTCTGGACTTGGTGTGTGGGACTGGCCGCCACTTTTGTGTTTGACAACTTCAAAATCACACTTAACTTTCTCTCTAAAAAGTGGCCGCTTCCCTTTTCCCTCTAGGGGCCCGGGCCACTGAGGTGAGGGGTGGACACTGCAGGGCCTGCCGCTGCGGGCCTTGCTGAGACCCTCCCCGTTCCCAGGGAGCACGGTCGCCTAGTGAGTTCTTGCTGTGGACCAGCATGAGGATGGGCCCCAAGTGCTGTTTGAGGAGGTGACAGAGGCGGCGACGGGGGTTGAGTGCGCACGAGCACGTGCGGCCTGGCGGATGCGGACTCCCCCGTGCCGGAGACCAGGGCCCCGAGGAGTGGGCCCGACTTGGCCGGTCCTGGCCGAGGGGCATGTGGGGTTGTTCTGGGCCTTGGGCCCTTCCCGGAGTGCGGGGTCTCCCTGCGGTGTTAGGGACACGCCTGAGCCGCCGTTCCCAGGGATGCCTGCTGTGTCCCGGGAGGGAGGAGCCTTTGGGCTGTAAATGTCGTCGGGCCGATCTTCAGATGGGGCTGGTCCAGAGAGTGCCAGCCGGTGGGTGGGGAGTGAGGATTTGAACACCCTCGTGCCACCACAAGTCCCGGCATTTTGTTGGCAGAGGAGGTGTCCAGCTCGGACAGGATCAGAGCGTGACTGAGGGGCGCCCTGTGACCTCACACAGGCAGAGGGCCGGCGTCTGGGGGCAGGAGAGGCGGAGGGTTCGTTCTGCCCTTGTTCTCTCTCCAGACTCTCCCTCCGGATTTTTTTTTCATCATCAGCAAATTTTGTTTGTTTGTTTGTTTATTGATCGATGGCCTCCTCCCGCGGCTTGCGGGATCTCAGTTCCCTGACCAGGATTTGATCCTGGGCAGCAGGCAGTGAAAGTGCCAAGCCCTAACCACTGGACCGCTGGGGAATTCCCTCACTGATCTTTAAAAACTTCTTTTCTTTCCTGCTTTAGAATTATTTGTGGACCCATCTCCAGGTCCTTGAAAAACCATACCCTACACAGCTTATCAGCTTCTGTCAAGTGGGAGATTTAATACGCCTTTGAGTACATAAAAACTTGAGGGGATTTCCCTGGTGGCACAGTGGTTAAGAGACTACTGAAGCCCGCGCGCCTAGAGCCCATGCTCCGCACCAGGAGAAGCCACCGCAATGAGAAGCCCGCGCCCTGCAAGGAAGAGTAGCCCCCGCTCGCCGCAACTAGAGAAAGTGCGCATGCAGCAACGAAGACCCAACGCAGCCCCCCAAAACAAAAACCTGATAGAAATTTTTAAAAAAAGACTTCAGATATATATTTTTAAATTTTATTTATTGTATTCATTTATTTTTGGCTGCTTTGGGTCCTCGTTGCTGCGCATGGGCTTTCTCTAGCTGAGGCGAGCGGGGGCTACTCTTAGTTGCGGTGCGCGGGCTTCTCATTGCGGTGGCTCCTCTTGTTGCGGAGCACGGGCTTTAGGCGTGTGGGCTCAGTAGTTGTGGCGCACGGGCTCTAGAGCGCAGGCTCAGTTGCTGTGGC
>NC_041221.1:9934860-9979947 GCF_002837175.3 Physeter macrocephalus
GCATGTGGGATCTTCCCAGACCAGGGCTCAAACCCATGGCCCCTGCATTGGCAGGCGGATTCTTAACCACTGTGCCAACAGGGAAGCCCCAGATGTTTATGTTTTAAAAATTAATATTGGGACTTCCCTGGTGGTCCAGTGGCTAGGGCTCCGTGCTCACAGTGTAGGGGGCCCAGGTTCAATCCCTGGTTGGGGAATTGGATCCCACATGCTGCAACTAAGACCCGCCGCAGCCAAATAAATAAATATTTTAAAAAATTAATATTAAGAACATTTTTAAAATTCAAATCTCCTTAAATCTTACATTTCAATTCATAATTCTAGTATATTTTAACAGTTATTTGTAAGGAGGTCTTGGATTAATGTTGGGACCTATTTGCAAACTTAAACACTTCCAGATTTTCTTTTTGTGTACTTGTAGATGTAATATATTCATTTTTTCTTCAAGCACTGCATTTCCTAATTTTAACCACAAATCTCTTCAGTTTCCCTCAAGTTTATTCTCCTGCCCTCACTCACTTTCCACTCCTGAGTAACCATTTTTGGCCTTTCCAGTTTTTAATTGTTTTATGTACAGCGTACCTTGGAAATATTGCGGGTTTGGTTCCAGGCTACTGCAATAAAGTGAATATCAAAAAGTGAGTCACATGCAATTTCTGGTTTCCCAGTGCATAAAAAAGTTATGTTTACACTAGAGTCTATTAAGTGTGCAATAGCATAGCATTGTGTAAAAAAAGTGTACATACCTTAATTAAAAAGTTGTTTATTGCTAAAAAATGCTAACCATCATCTGAACCTTTAGTGAGTTGTAGTAGTAACATCACAGATCACTAATCAGGGAATACTCTGTTGATCCAGTGGTTAGGACTCTGCCGTTTCACCACTGAGGGCTGGGATTCGATCCCTGGTCCAGGAACTAAGATCCCGCAAGCCCCGTGGTGTGGCCTAAAAAAAAAAAAAAAAATCACTAATCAAAGATCACCATAACAAATATAACAGTAATAAAAAAGTTTGAAATATTATGAGAACTACCAGAATGTAACACAGAGACGTGAAATGAGCAAATACTGTTGGAAAAATGGTGCCAATAAATTTGGGTGATGCAGGGTTGCTACAAGCCTTCGATTAAAAAAATCTGTGAAGCACAGCCTGTATTCTCTATAATGCTATGTACGTAATGTGTTTGCCCCTCTATTTCTTTTTCTTTTCTTTTTTTTTTTTTTTTAAGTTTATTTTTGGCTGTGTTGGGTCTTTGTTGCTGTGCGAGCGCTTCTCATTGCGGTGGCTTCTCTTTTTGCAGAGCACGGGCTCTAGGCGCGTGGGCTTTGGTAGTTGTGGTTCACGGGCTCAGTAGTTGCGGCTCGCGGGCTCTAGAGCGCAGGCTCAGTAGTTATGGCACACGGGCTTAGTTGCTCCGCGGCATGTGGGATCTCCTGGACCAGGGCTCGAACCTGTGTTGCCTGCATTGGCAGGCAGATTCTTAACCACTGCGCCACTAGGGAAGTCCCCCCTCTATTTCTTTTTAAATTCTAGTTTTTAAAGTCAGGTTTATTGATGTGTAATTTGCATTCAGTGAAATTCACTTCTTGTACATGGGCAATCTGATGAGTTTTGGCACACTTGATCAGGGTAACCACCAAAACAATCAAGGTAAAGAATATCTCCGTCACCTCTGAAAGTCGTTTCCCCACCCTGCACCTGCTTTTTTTTAAATCAAATTAAAAAAAAATACACCTTTATTTGATTTTCTGGCTGTGCCGCACTGTTTCACATGGAATTCGGGAATCTTAGTTCCCGGACCAGGGATCGAACCCACGCCTTCTGCAGTGGAAGCGTGGAGTCTTAACCACTGGATCTCCAGGGAAGTCCCTGCCCGTTTCTTGATTTACAAAGTTTAAGCAGCATCTATGAACTCTTTGCTCTTTAAGATGATTCTGTGATTTTTAAAGATAATTTGGTGCATTCCTGTTTTCTGCTCTAGGGTGGATCTGGCTAGAGTGTATGTCCTTTAGATAGAGTGTTGGGTAGTGAGGACAAGACCTTTGAGTTTGAAGACCCCGCCCACTCCCGGAGGCTGCGCAGTGGTAAGCGCACTGTGCTGCTGCACAGGCGCCCTCTGGAGGCCGAAGGGCCTCATTGCTCGGGCGCTGGAAAGGGGCCTCAGCTGGTGTCCCGTGAGGCTGTGCGTGCGTCCCTGGGAGACCCGCAAGAGGGGCGCGGCTGGCCACCTCGAACTGAAGAGTCACCCTACTGTGCACCAGGCGGGGGGGATCGGGGGCTAGAGGAACAGACTGATTTATTGTGCACCTGTTATGTACCAGTACAGGGAAATAGATTAATATAGTTTATTAATGTATCTTTATTAATATATTTTTAAAAATGTGAAACAAACACAAGCGTACAGAAAAGTTATACATTCATTAGAAAGAACTGGTTTTGTTTCCTGAACCATTTGAAAGTAAGTTGTCAACCCGAGTGCCCTCTTTCCCCAGTACTTTAGTGTATAAACAGTGGCCTTGCCCCCAGTACAGCTGTCAGGTACAATCCTCCTGTCCCCTTCAGGGTTTCCTCGTCCCAATGACGTCCTTTATAGCAGAAGGACCCCAGTTAGCACCATGCATAGCACATACTTGTCATGTCTCTTCAGTCTAGAAGGAGTCTTGGTCTTTCCTTGAATTGCGAGGATGACATTTCCGAATATCGCAGGGCAGTGATTTTGCACAATGGCCTTCTGTGGACATCTTTGTCCAATGTTTGGCGAGGATGTCACATAAAGGATGCTGTGTTCTCTTTGCATCTCACCAGGTACCGTGGGCGTTGATTTGGGGAGGTACACTCATCACTCCGGGTCAGTCCCTGAGGAATTCTCAGTCCCCTCCCTGCGCGGTCGCCCGTGGACCTCCCCGCGCTGGTGCAAGTGTGGTCCCCTTGCTCTCCCCTCGCTCTCCTGGGACCTTCACCTGTCCCGGTGGGGTGTTGGGCTGTACTTGGCAGCCTCTGCATGTGTAGCCCGGGACGCTGGCGGTGTCCTGGCCGGTGTGTGTGTCTGTGGGGGGTGTCTGGGGACGGCGCGGGCAGGTGCCCTCACGCTTGGGTCCCGTCCGCTATCCGGGCGGCCAGGAGGGCGCCTAGGCCGGTCGTGTCCCACGTGGGGCCTGGCCGTCAGAGGCTCCTCTTCACAAACATTTACGTCTGTTGTTTCATCTGTCTGTGTATCTGTGGAAAACCACGAGTTCACACCTGTGCCTCCAGTTCTCATCCAGTCCCACGGGATCCATTCTGGTTCTCTCCCGATGCAAGTTTCTCCCTCCCGTTTCTCTCAGTGAGAAAACTGGCTCGCAGTATCCTCAGTAGATCCCCGTGACTTGCTCAATGCTTTGTAACTCACCCTCGGCCTCCACTACCACCTCCTCTTGTCCCGTGTGCCCCTCCTGCTGTGGGACCCCGACGCTCATGCCAGGCAGCCCCTCTGCGGGAATGCCCTCTTCGCCCGCCACCGCTTCATCCCTGACCCCCGGCACCCCCCTTCTCTGCCCACCTCATTTAGCACAGAATTCTACAGGAACGAGGGGCGTGCACGGTCCTTGTCACCTGAATGAAGCTCTGGGGATGGAATCAGTTTTCACCCTGTGATCACAGTTTTGCAGTGAAAGTGAAGGATACATACATTTGTGCAGCAGCGGTCCGTGGGCATATCTGCAGAAGGAAAAACGTAATTGAAGAAAGACTCACGGGGCGGGGGTGGGGCTTCCTTTCTGTGGTCGGGGGCAGCAGGACCGGGACCGGGCAGCAGAGCCTGGCCGTGGGGGTAAAGGGCAGCGTGCCCAGCTGCGGGAGGCAGCAAGCGGATGGGGGGAGGGGTGGGGGAGAAGGCTGATCTCGGCTGTCACCCCCACCAGATGTCCAGGGTGCTGCAGAAGGACGTGGAGCGGGAATCACAGATGCGAGCAGAGATCCAGGGTATGAGGCAGGAGCTCTCCACCGTCAACATGATGGACGAGTTTGCCAGATACGCCAGGCTGGAGAGAAAGATCAACAAGATGACTGATAAGCTCAAAACTCACGGTACTCTTCTCATTTGTAGCGTGGGAAGCTTCCTACGAGCTGATTAATAGAGAAATCTTTATAGAAAGAGGCACGGCATATGTGCTTTGATCTTTGAGGTTCTGATGTTGACAGAGAGTTTTAAGTTGTCTAGAAGAGACCCGGTAATAATAATTGTTACTTTCTCCTTATTTGCTGGTGAACCTTTGCTTTCTAAACACAGAAGCCTGGGGACTTCCCTTGCGGTCTAGTTGTTAGGACTCAGCACTTTCACTGCTGTGGGCCCAGGTTCGATCCCCAGTCCGGGAACTAAGATCCCGCAAGCCGAGAGTCGTGGCCCAAAAAAAAAACAACAAAAAAAACCACACAACCACACAGAAACCTCTAACATCTTTGATTTTCTTCATTCTCTGTAGGTTGACATTTTCAAATTCAACACTTTTCTGAGAGAAGCCTAGAAAAATCTCATGGTGGATTCCCAGGAGCTTTTGTGAATGCTCTAAAAAATGCCCAGCAGTGTCCTTATCCAAGGGTAGACTTCAGGCTGGGGATCAGGTCTTACTCAGCTTTATGTTTGCCACCGTTCCTAACAGTCTCCTCTGCTGGATAGGAGGCCAGCTTGTGTGCTGAGAGAGTGCGTGGCTAGTAAAACATGCAGAGGGGCCTGCCCAGGCCTGAGACAAACCTGGCTCCCACTTATGGATGAGTGTGCTGTGTGGCCTGGGAGATCCAGGAAGAAAAAGGTAGTCCTGTTGGTAAGTGCCTCGTAAAAGAATCTCTGATTTAGATGAATAGCTTTGAGAGTTTTTAAAATTAAAGCTCCAAATCTCATAATCGGTGTGTGATTCTATTTTAAATAATGGCACAGTGGGTGACTTTTAAGAAATTCTATTTTATGTTTTCTAAGTGTGTGTGTGTGTGTGTGTTTTGTTTGTTTGCGTTTTGGCTATGCTGCGCAGCTTGTGAGATCCTAGTGGGATCAAACCCAGGCCCTCGGCAGTGAGAGCGCGGAGTCCCAACCACTGGACCATCAGGGAACTCCCTTTTCTAAGTATATTGAGCAGATGTTACATACATAGTTAGAAAATCGTTTATGAGAAGAAATAACGTTTCTGTGTGCTGGAATATCTTCTTCATTTTTTTTTAGGACTGATACCATTTCATCCTGTTTTTCCTTTCAGTGAAAGCACGGACAGCTCAGTTGGCCAAGATAAAATGGGTTATAAGTGTTGCTTTCTACATATTGCAAGTAAGTGTCCTATTCTGTCGCCTGGGGTCATTGAAGTTGGTAGCGGACTGTCCTCCAGAACCGTGTGGCCCAGAATCCGGGCCTGGGAATTCAGGCTTTTCCACTTTCAGCTGCTGTGCTGTGTGGTCCTGCTAGCATGTAACTCTGAACACTCTGTGAATTTCTAAGTTAGACTAAAATGAAGCCTTTGTTTCTCTTAGGCTCTTCTAGCCTTTGTCTTTCAGAGTTGTTAAATGTTGGGATTTTTTAGCAGATGGGCTTCTCTGGAGTCCTTTCATTTTGCCTTTGTTTCAGCGCAGCGTTGGGCGCCTGGGGGGTGGGGAGTGAGGGAGCTTATTGAGACATTGTATTTTCTAAGCTGCTCAGTGACTGTGGCCGTTGCTTGTCACCTGGTCTGCAGACGTGTAGGCGACGTGTAGATGTCTGCTCTCGGGCGGGGAACATATCATTCTCACCTCAGTCCAAGACCTTTGAATCCCAGCTTCCTTACCTGGGGGATGTTGACTTGTTCCGTTCGCTGCGGAACAGTCACTGCCCCTGCTGCTGGGAAAGGAGGAGAGGGCAGGCAGCGCTTCTCGTCCCGCCACTTAACCTCACGGAGGGCTCGCCTCTGCACTTGGGTGTGTGGGTGAGAGCCCTAGCTAGTTTTTCAAGGATCTGAGAGGCGTGAGATCACTTTTGTCACTGACGAGGTGTAGTTAGCGTAAGCTGGCCGCTTAGAGGAGGTGCTCAATGAGGAAAGAACACTTACGCTTGGGAGACCTTGGTTACTCTGTCAGCTAATTTGATAGCGTGTATATATCTGCTGGCTGTGAGGACTGGATGGGTAGGGTTTGAGGTCACTGATTTGGAGAGTTTCCTTGGTTTGTTTCCGTGTTTCCTCATCTTCCGTGGTGGTCGGTTGTGTGACTGGCAGGATGTTTCCACTCACCAGCCGTGTCTTTGCAGGCTGCCCTGATGGTCACACTCATCTGGACGTACTACTCTGTCCCTGTGGCCGTGGTGCCGAGTAGGTGGATAACTCCACTAGACCGCCTGGTAGCGTTTCCCACCGGAGTAGCAGGTACGCGGGCGCTGGCAGACGCGGTGCACGAGCGTGGCCAGGCTGACCTGGGGGCGTGTGGCGGGAGGTTTGGTCAGCTGAGCTCAGCCTGCCGCCCACAGGGAGCGGCTCCGTGTCTCCGCCTCACACAGGGCTTGCAGCAGAGGAGCGGACGTCTAGAGAACTTACGTGTCCAGTGTCACCGAAATGTGAAGAGGCAGGGCTACAGTTCAACCCAAGCCTGCCTCCGTCATCCAAGCCCCGTACCTGGGGTCTGATACCCCGTTTATTGAAACACCACCCCTGGTTCCCAAATTCTGTGACTCCTTTTCAGTTCACACTATGCTTAGCCCCTCTGCAGCATTTCCTGCTATCGGCCATTCTTTGACTTCTGAAGGAATTTCTTTCGGGTGTTAAAATTAGTACATGTCATCGCAGAATGATTAGAAATATAAGAAAAAACTTTAAAAAAGACTCAGTGGCTGTGGATAACCCCTCTTAACATTGTGGTATATTTTTTCCAGTCTTTTTTTCTATTTATTTTGTATGGTTAAGGTTATCTGGCACATACAGTTTTTTACCCCTCTTATTACGTAAGCCTTTTCCCACATCAGTAAATTTCTTCAGGTTAGAGACGGACGTGCTGCTGGCTGTGCTGAGAGGGCAGCTTGATAAATTTCTTTATTAAGGAATTTTGAATAGCTGTTCTTCATTTGGGTGTGTCATAATTTACCAATTTCCCTGTTAAAGGATATTTCTTTAAGTCCCCCGTCTTTGCTGTAGAGATGAGGCTGCGGTACACACCCTGGTCAGCCAGTCTTTGCTTGTGATGTGTGATCATGCTGGAGGGGAAGTGCTAAGTCAAAGGGGTGACCGTGTCAAAGGCTCCCAATTTAGCCAGGCCCCGTCCCCCCCCCTCCCCCTCCCCCTCCCCGGACCCAGCCAGGATTGTGCAGCTGGTGGCTCTCAGCGTTGCCGAGCCGAGGAGCCGGAGGCCGCCCCCCGGGCGTCCTGTGGCCTCTCTTCCTGTCTCTCAGCATCAGCGGGGCAAGAAAGGTGTGGGTAGACATTCCTCCGTGCTTAAAACAGATCATCTGACAGGGTGGTCTTACAGTCTGTTAATACCGTAAATAACGATGCACGTCTCTCTGGCAGGAAAGATAAATTCTTCAAATCATTGTTTGTTGTTTTGAGTAATTCCTGCTTAGTAAAGAAGGCAGCTCTGTGAATCAGTAGAAAGTCTGGGGGCTTCCCTGGTGGCGCAGTGGTTAAGACTCCGCCTGCCAATGCAGGGGACACGGGTTCGAGCCCTGGTCCGGGAAGATCCCACATGCCACGGAACAACTAAGCCCGTGCGCCACAACTACTGAGCCCGCGCTCTAGAGCCTGAGAGCCACAACTACTGAGCCCACGCTCTAGAGCTTCCGCTGAAGCCCGCGCGCCGCAACTACTGAAGCCCATGCTCACCTAGAGCCCGTGCTCCGCAACAAGAGAAGCCACCGCAGTGAGAAGCCCACGCGCCGCAACAAGAGAGTAGCCCCCGCTCGCCACAACTAGAGAAAGCCTGCGTGCAGTAACGAAGACCCAGAGCAGCCAAAAAAAAAGTCTGATCGATTTGAACCCAGGAAACACAAACTTGGTGTTAGCCCAACACTACTCAGAAAGGACTGAAGTGCTCTATTTCCTAGAAGTCAAAGGTAGCGGAGGCGGGAAATGTGGGCGGAACTCCTGGCATGCTCTCATGTTGAATTTCTTTATTTTTAGGTGGTGTTGGAATTACCTGTTGGATTTTAGTCTGTAACAAAGTTGTGGCCATTGTGCTTCACCCTTTCAGCTGAAAAAGAAGATGAATTTGGCTGCAGCACTTTCAAAAACGAATTTTCACTTAGGAGATTACAAATCCGATTTATACTGTTTTATTGTTTTTTGTTTTGTTTTTATTTTTGTTTGCTTGTTTTTTTTAAAAAGGAAACACAAGCCACAGGTTAGTTGTTGTTGTTGTTGAACGTGTTTGTTCTTGGACTTCATGTTGAGATTCTTAGAAGAATCACAGTTTTGTACATTTGTCGTGAGCCGTGGAGGTCAGTGTCGCGTGTACCAGCCGGCATGGCACCAGATTTGTGATAAGTGTGTCACTTTACGGGCTACATGTTGTTACTTGTGATTTGCACTCTCGGCATATTTTAAAGGTCACATTGCCAGCTGGAAAGTCAAACTTTTCTAATAACTGAAAGACTTTGCGCTATTTTTAATCCAGATTAGAAAGTAACTTAATTTTAATACCACTCCTAGAATTTGAAAATTTGTTTTTTAATCTCATGCAGTACTACCGGGAGAATAACACTAATTGACATTGCTTGTGCTTTTTCCTTCCTCTATTTAAAATGTCATTTGTTGGGCAAGCCTTTGGATAGTATTATCCACTTATTTGAAGCTGTTAACTTTTCATTACTGTGTTTTATAAATGTATTCATGAGCCCATAATGCATTGTTTTGTTTGAACTGTGTGTTTTATATTTAACGTATTTTAAATGAAGGGTATTTTTAAAGCATTTACTATTTATGCTCTGTAGAATGGAACAAACTTAAAAAACAAACTGGGAAGCCTGATTAAATTAATTTCAGTGGCTGCATGTTTGCCCCATCAAGTATAATTCTGCTCAGTATTTTGAAAAACACTTTTTTCTAATTACAATTTTGCAAGTGCTTGTGTGACTTCCTTCCTTACGGCCACTTACTTGCTATGACCGATCGGTGGCAGAGGGCCTGAAACGATCACTAAGTGGGCCACAGCCCTGTAAAGCGAACTTCTAGCACGACTGTTTAAAAGATCGTTTTTGTATCCTGTGCTCCCTGACGGTGTGATAGTAAGTTCGTTATTATTGCTGGTAACCGAGCTGTGTAGAGACGGGGCACCGTGCTGCTCTAGTTCATGGTCACCAGAGTGGGTTTGGGGCTCCCGTCATCACTCAGACTCACCCGGCCCCAGGCTGTTGCAGCTCTGGGAGAGGATGCAGAACTGGGAATACAGCCGTATTTACAGCAGACACCAGTGTCCAGCACCCAGTCACCTCACAGGTACGTTTTAGCCACAGAGGATGAGCAGCCGACCTGCTGAGGACATGACAGCCGCAGAAGGAAGCTTCGGGGTCTCGGGCCCCTTCGAGGCCACAGGCCCTCCGGGATTCGTGAGCTGTGGCGTGAATGGCAGGTCACACAGTTGACAGTCGGGTGGCCGGGTACGCGCACTGTGGACTGTCCTGGGATCGCTAATTGGTGAAAGTCTCCCTCACAAGACCCTTATTTATCTCTTGAGGATATAGTCTTGCAATTAATACTGCAAGACTTTTGACAGATTTCACTGAGGCTAGTGGAAGAGATTTATAATTCACAGCTGTTCACTCTTTCCACATACGTTAATAGTTTGTGAAGATTAAATAAGGGAAATTTAAATGTCTGTCACATTTCACATTCTTGTGGTTTTTGAAAAATGGTGTTTGTTTTTATTTTTTAAGTTCTTCTTTCTTTCTTTATTTATTTTTGGCCGTGCCGCGGCTTGCGGGGGATCTTAGGTCCCTGACCAGGGATCAAACCCGTGCCCCCTGCAGTGGGAATTCCCCGGTGTTTTTTGTTTGTTTGTTTGTTTTTGCGGTACGCGGGCCTCTCACTGTTGTGGCCTCTCCCGTTGCGGAGCACAGGCTCCGGACGCGCAGGCTCAGCGGCCATGGCTCACGGGCCCAGCCGCTCCGCGGCATGTGGGATCCTCCCGGACCGGGGCACGAACCCGCGTCCCCTGCATCGGCAGGCGGACTCTCAACCACTGTGCCACCAGGGAAGCCCCCGGTGTTTGTTTTTAAATAGGTAGTGAACGTGGCACCGAATTCAAAAGGTACAGAAAGGGATGTGATGAAAGTACATCTTCTGACCTTCTGTCGTGTCACCCAGTTTTCCAGAGTTTTCCACTATTACTAGTTTCTTTATGATTCTTCCCATGATATTACATACATTTATGAATATCGATGTATGTGCTTTAAAAATAACTTTTAAAAAGTAATACCTAGGAAAAAAAAACCCACAGAAACTGTTTCTTTTTTTTTTTTTTTTTTTAATCCTACCTGGAAAGTACAGAAAAGGAGCAAGGAAGCAAAGTCTCCCGTGATTCCACACGACTGGTGTTAACATTTGTGCTTTTCACTCTTTCCTAAAATTTTATGGATAGCTGTAGGTTTTGTGTTTCTATTTAAAATTACTGGGTATAGTTTATAGTTTCATGTGAGAATAGACATCTCTTTGATTTAAAATACATCTAAAGTGGGCTTCCCTGGTGGCGCAGTGGTTAAGTCTCCGCCTGCCAATGCAGGGGACACGGGTTCGAGTCCTGCTCTGGGAAGATCCCACACGCCGTGGAGCAACTAAGCCCGTGCGCCACAACTACTGAGCCTGCGCTCTAGAGCCCGCGAGCCACAACTACTGAAGCCCACACGCCTAGAGCCCGTGCTCCACAACAAGAGAAGCCACCGCAATGAGAAGCCCGCGCATCACAACAAAGAGTAGCCCCCGCTCGCCGCAATTAGAGAAAAGCCCGCGTGCATCAATGAAGACCCAACGCAGCCAAAAATAAAATAAATAAATTTATATTAAAAAGTACATCTAAAGCTCTCATCATGCCAATTTTGTTTGCTTATATTTATGGTGAATCAAGCAGGGAAATCTTTATGTACAAACCCACAATCATTTTTGTATGGGGTTAATACAGTTCTGTTGCCAGTGCAAGTGGGTGGAATGCTAACAACTAGTTTCCTCTTCCCTGACCTGGCCAGACTTTGTGGCCTCCCATGGTTTTTCTTACACATACATAGCTCTCTGGGGGGGCAGTGTGTGTGTGTGTGTGTGTGTGTGTGTGTGTGTGTGTGTGTGTGCACGCTGGCCCCTCCTGTCCAATCTATTTATATTTTATTGGACCTTTAAGCCTTCTCTGACCGCTTTAGATAATAGTGATTTCTTTTTTCTTCCCTTCCTCGTCAGAACATCTTAAGTAATATCAATATGACTGCTCTGTCAACTAATTTTGTATTGACTTGTGGTGTCTACTGTTGTGTGTTTTTATTTCTAATGTTTTAGATACTTTTGTGATAAAGGGTTTTCTGTTGATGCCGCAAGTGCCTTTAGGGCCAGAGACTGTTCCTTAGACTTTTTTATACCCCTCCCAGATGTTAAGTCAGTACCTAGGGATATTTAACTTGAAAAAAAACCCCACATAATGGTTTTCCACTAGGGCCACGTATACCTTTTACAGGGAGTACATTTTCATAGTTGGGGGGTTACCAGTTAACAGGGAAATTTTCTAGGGTGCTGTTTTCTTACAAGTCCTTCATGACAGAGCCTTTGGGTGGTGTCACAAGATTCAAAGCTCTGTGTGTAGTAGTTGGTTTGCACACCATGTGGATCGCAGGGCAGACGGTTCATTTTCTCTCTGGGTTCACTATTGTTTGCGTGGGTCAGCTTTTCTGCCTGCACGTTTGGAATGTAAAGTGTATGCATCCCTCTTTCAACACTCAGAATACTGACTCTTGCCGCTGAGTTCAATCTTCTTTTAAATTTTTAAACGTGTCACTATTTTTAAAATTTTTTTATAAATTTATTTTATTTATTTATTTTTGGCTGCGTTGGGTTTTCATTACTGTGTTGGGTCTTTGTTGCTGCGGCGAGTGGGGGCTATTCTTGGTTGCAGTGCGCGGGATTCTTATTGCAGTGGCTTCTCTTGTTGCGGAGCACGGGCTTCAGTAGTTGCAGCACTGGGCTCAGTAGTTGTGGCTCGTGGGCTCTGGAGCACAGCCTCAGTAGTTGTGGCCCACGGGCTTAGTTGCTTCGCGGCATGTGGGATCTTCCCGGACCAAGGCTTGAACCCGTGTCCCCTGCATCGGCAGGCGGATTCTTAACCACTGTGCCACCAGGGAAGTCCCACGTCTCTTGTTTTGAAGCTATTATAAATGGGATTGTTTTTAAATTTCATTTCACATTGTTACAAGTGTACAGAAATTGATTTTTGTACATTGATCTTGTTTTATGTAACCTTCAGAACTCATTTAGCAATTCAGCAGTTTTTTAGTGGATTCCTTAGGATTTTCCATGTAAAAATCATGTAATCTGTGAATATAGGTAGTTTTACTTCTTCCTTTCCAATTAATGCCTTTTATCTCTTTTTTGCCTAATTGCTCTGCCTGGGATGTTTGGTATGGTGCTGAGTAGAAATGATGAGTGTGGACTTACTGCCTTTTTCCTCATCTGGTTTGGTATCAAGGTTCTGCAAGCCTCATAAGAATGGGTTGGAGAGTGTCCTTCTTTTTCTGTATTCTGGACTAGATTGCTTAAGATCTGAATTATTTATTCTTTGAATATATGATGAACTTGCTTGTAAAAACTTGCTTGGGTTTTCTCTTATTTTTATTGGAAGATTTTTAACCACTGATTTCAATGTCTTAATAGTGATTCTGGGGTTATTCAGTTTTATATTTCTTCTTGAGTCATATTAGGCATGTTAGGGTAGGGATTTATCCATTTCTTTTCAACTTACAAATGTATTGGGATAGAATTTTTGTAAATACTCTGTAGGTGGTGGAAAATACAAGTTTTAAAGTTTTGGGGTATGGCTTCTGTATATGTCCATTAGGTCAGACTTACCAGTTGTCTTATTCAAATCTTTATCTTTACTGCTGTTCTTTTATTTCCTGAGCTGTCCATTACTGAGAAAGGTATATAAAAGTCTGCCATTATGATGCAGACTTGTAGTTATGTCAATTTTGCTTTAAGTTTTTAAGTTATTATTAAATGTATGCATGTTTAGAACTCATACGCCCTCCTGGTGGATTGAACTCCTTGTTGTGTTACAGTAACCTCTGTTTCTCTAGCAATAATTTTTGCCTTCAGGTCCTTTTTATTTTTTTTACACCAACTTTCATTTGGATGGTATTTGCCTGGCAGACCTTTTCTCACCCTTTGACTTTCTGTATCTCAGTGGCTTAGATATGCGTATAAAGAGCACATGGCTGTATTTTAAAAATCCAATCTATATTGTCTTTTAATTGGAATGTATAGCCCATTTACACTTATTGAAATTACTGATACATTTGGATTTATGTCATATTATTTTGTACTTTTATTTTTGTTTGTATTCGTTCCACTTTTCTGTTTCCTTTTTTCCTCCTTATTTGTTGTTTTAGGAGAACCTACAGTTCTTTCCTCCTCCTGCGTTTCTCCTCTGTCCCCTTTACAATGCACACAGAATACTTAACTCCTGACACTTCTGATCACCAAATGCGTGTGGGTTTTACCCCATAACAAGCAGTTCTGTGGGACACCAGCTGGGTGTCCAACAATTTAACTCAGTTCTGATACTCTTTACCTGGAGATGGCATCAGATCCCACAGGTTGAGGGCTCAGTCCCACAAGACTGCCCTCCTCCCCCCTCCCTCCCCCCCAGTTCAGATGCCAGCCCCAAGTCCAGATTGTCACCTGTGCTTTCGACCAACCAGCTAGAACTCAGAGGTTCCCATGACCCCCTCCTCAGGTTCAATTAATTTGCTAGAGCAGCTCACAGAACTCAGGAGAACCATTTTACTTACTGTTTACCAGTTCATTATAAAGGATAGGATAAAGGCCACAGATGCACATCCAGAGGAAGAGAAGCATAGGGCAAGGTATGCAGGGAGGGGCAGGAGCTTCCGTGCCCTCTCTGGGCACACCGGTCTCCCCAGATCTTCATGGGGTCACCAACCCGGAAGCTCCCCAGCCCTGTACTTTTGGGATTTTATGGAGGCTCCGTCACGTAGGCATGTTTGATCATTAACTCCATTTCAGCCCCTCCCCCTCTCAAGACAATGGGGTGCGGAGCTACAGTCTAAGCTTCTAACCATGGCTTGTTCTTTGCCATGATCAGCCCCCATCCAGGAGCCATTCAGGAGCCCACCAAGAGTCGCGTTCTTAGGACAAAAGACACTACTATCACCCAGGAAATGACAAGGGTTTTAGGAGCTCTGTGTCAGGAACTGGGGGCAGAGACCAGTACATATACTCTGTTATCTCACAGTTACCTTTTGTTTTTCACATCCCTCTCGCCCATACGTTTTGAAGTTATTTGATTTTTGCTTTAGTGCTTATACTAGAAAATTTATCAGTGCTTAAAGTTAATATTTTACTCTCCTCATCAGCAGTGTAAGACAACAGTTTTAACTCCGGTCTTTCCCTCCCGATGTATATGCTACTGTTGTCATAAACCTATGTGATAGATACATGATACTTTAGCTATATCTTACTTTTTTGTAACCCCACGAGGGATCAGTTGTATAAAACCAGTCTCTTGCATACGAGACCTTTTATCTCAAATCACTTTCCTCCTGCTTGAAGTTTATCTGTTAGAACAGGGTTAACAAACCACTATTTGCAAAATCAGGGAGCAGCTGGGCTTGGCCTCTAGGCTGAAGTGTGTTTATTTTATTGGAACGCAGCCATATCCCGAGGGGTCTGGGCTTACTGAAATTATTCCTTTGATATGCATCTTTATTATCCAGGGCCTGCGTCCTGTTTTTCTCCATCCTGGATCCCCTCAGCAGTCAGGGGCAGCTGCAGTGGCTGATGGTTTTCTGGCCACAGCATCCTTCGTTTACTGAAACGGCAGGCGGCATTCTTGGTCCACAGTGTAATAACGCTAATATGTGAAGTCTTCATAGATCTGACCCAGATATCTGTTCCTGTTGCTTCTCATAGCACCTTGTTTTCTTGTGTCTTTCTCTGACCTCTCTAGGGGAATTTCTTGAGGCCTGGATTAAAGGTAGCTTCTTCCGGAGAGGGTTTGCATCTCCACTGCCCTGGGGGTACTACCAGCCTAAATCGCTTTAAACTTTAAATTACAGAGACCGGGTAACCCAATTTCAGGCTCTCCAATAGGATGAGGGCTGATTATGGTTACAGAGTTTAAGTTTGGTAGCTCACTCAGGTTGGATGTCCCGGCTTGTGGGAGGGACCTCTTCTTAGACCCCTGCTTAGGCAGATTTTGTCCCCTGGGTTTTGTCCTGGAGGCTTTTTGGATGCTCAGCAGATGCCCTGTGAACTAAAAATGTCGCCTGCCGTATCAGTAAACAAAGAATGTTGCAGCCATCAGAATACAGCCTCCCTGAAGGTGAGCCCTGAGGGAACTCAGGATGGAGACAGGATGCCCACCATCAAGCTGTCAGCCACTGCACCCCCACAAGGGTGCTCCCTGAGGAGGCTCAGGATGGGAAAACACAGCCAATTGGCCCCAGACAGAACAGGTGCACATCAAAGGAATGATTTCAGTGAGCCCAGACTTGCATCTTCCCGTATACAGAAAAGCACTAAATTCCTTAACTTGAGATGTCTGGTTTTCTTTTATTAACAGTAATCTTTTGATGTTCCTACTACCTGGTCTTTGCTGCAAAAACTCCTGTATATTCTGGCCCCCACTTTGCCTCTTCAGAGCAGTCCCTCAGAGCCATCTGAGATGCTGTGTCCTGGGCTTAGGTCTTCAATTTTGTCCGCCGAATAAAACATAACTCTCAATTTTTAGTTCATTTTTTTTTTTTTTTCAGTTGACAGCCCATTAGGTGAGCTGACTTCAGAGCTCTGTTTACCTGCCTCCCTGATGCCCACTTTCCTGAGTGTTTACCAGCTGAACAACTGATTAAAAAATATGTTTGTATAGTTAATATGGCATTTTTAGCTTTTTTACAGCAGGAGTGCCAGAGTACCTTGTCTACCAGACTACAGGAAATGGATCTCTTGTTTTTATTTTGAAACCTTTTTTCCTCCTGATTACAAGGTTATGTTCATTATAGAAAATCATAGTAAAAAAAAAAATACCAAGAATAAATTAAAAAATTGGCCACAATCTCATTCCTCAGAGATAAAAAGTTAGCATTTTAATTTATTACCCTGCAACTTCCTATGCATATAATTTTTTAAACAAGATGACCAGAAGGTAACAGGCTTAGATTATATTTTAATTGTTATCCTGTACAGAAGCACTTTTATTTTTTTATTTTAATTTTTTATTTTTTTTGGCCGTGCCCCTCATGGCTTGTGGGATCTTAGTTCCCTGACCAGGGTTTGAACCCGGGCCTTCGTCAGTGATTAAGTGTGGCGTCATAACCACTACACTGGCAGGGAATTCCCCAGAAGCACTTTTAGACTGCTCTGATTTAATGTTAGCATTTGTGCTTTCGTTGTGAGTGGGCATAAGAAAAGACCCCTTGAAAAATCCTCCATCTGCTATAAAGCAGGAGTAGGCATTGCAATATTATGATATTACTCTGTACACCATTTCTAAGAATCCTTTTAATACATTTCTCTAGAATTTTGAGCTTGGCAGTTGTGTCATTGCATGTGTATTTGTGTATCTGCCCATGTTAAGCCTCAGAATTCTAACTCTCCTCCCTCCCTCTCTCCCCTTCTTTCCTTCTCTCTTTTTTTTTTTTCCCCACTGTGATTTTCTCATAAAGATCAAAGCTTATGCCAATTGTAGTATTTATCTCATCTTTGGTTTTAAATACAGTTTTTTTCCCACCATGACTTTCATTCCCTTTTGAAAGTTTACTATTCTCAATTTTCAAAAGTGTGTTGATATTAATGAAATAAAATTCACATTTTATGGCAAGACTTTAAACATAAAAATTTTCTCTGCCCATTTGGGCCTTCTCTCTCCCCTTTAGTGTGCGTTGTGCATCTGCATTAACCAGACCTCCTTAGGAGATAACGTTCCTTCTTCATCTCAGGAAGGGTCACAACTGCTTAGGAGATAACCTTCCTTCTTAGTTTTACAAGGGGTCTTGATGATTCACACTACTCGCTTTGTACGTGTAGATCTGGATTGTGTATAAACTGTCAATAATACATCATTGGATATATAGCCCTCTGCCTCAAAAACTTATGTAACTGCACTTTGACTTCTAATGGGCGGAACAGTTCTCAGAACTTTCTGAAGGACTTCCAGGTTACAATCCTTAGGTTGGCTTGAATAAAATTTTCCATTTCTTTCTTACATCAACTATTGATTAATTTTTTTTCATTGACAGTATTACACACCATCCCATAAACATGTTTGGAAGTAGTATGGTCTACATTGCAAATAAGTTGCCCTTATAAATAAATGAAAGTAAGTTAATTGATTAACGTTGGGAGTACAGCCTCCTCTGTATAGTCCTAATATAAAATATTCTAAGTATCGTGAATACGTTCATTAGGACTGAGCAGCTAACTTGCACGGACGCTGATTATACCACATGGGCTCTTTTTAAAGAGCAGGATTAACAGAAAAAGGGTCAGCGTACAGGGTATGCAACAGATAAAAAATACTGAATCTTGGGTGTATATGAGGAAACTGTCACCCCCAAGGGCAGGATGTTAGATGCCCAGTTTTAGCTGAATAAGAGAATGCTCAAAAGTAATTTTCGTAAAACCGAGTTTGGTAATTGCTGTGCTTTTTTTTTTCTTTTTTTTTTTTTTTTTTTTAATAGAGGCTTCTTCTATTTCCTTTCAGGGCTGCTTCCGTGTTTTTAAGTTACAATGTAATTTGATTCCTGATAAGGTTCTTACATGCATGACGTGTATATCTTAGGTTGACTAACTTACACTTACTAGCTATGGAATCCCATAGTATATTGAAGCCATGTAATAAATCAGTCTTCCAAAAGATAATGGACATGTGTCAGTTGTAGAAGAAAAAAAATGTAATTTTGTATTTGTCGTCATTGGCTAATATACAATGAACTTTTAAAAATAGATTAGCAATAAAACAAAACCTTAATTATTCAAAGTCAATTTAAGTACTGAAAACACACACGTACACACACACACATTAAAACTATGAGATTAAAGCCACATAAAACCAGAATATCAAACCAGAGTGGATTAGGATATTGGAATATATTTAAACAATTATTTTTCTCTTTCCTTCTGTAGGTGAAGATGACTTAATAGAATTTACCACAGTTGCTTTAGAATCTCCAAAAGCATTGCTGGCGGAGGCCTGACTAGGGGGTAGATGATGCATCTTCTTACTCTGCAAAGTCTCCTCAGGCCCCTTCATAACAGCAGTGCTTGTTTGGTTATTTTTTAAGACATAGCCTGATCCAAAGAGTTCTTCCATTAGACTGCTTTTCTTCTCTCTGAAAGTTGTGTCTTTTGCTTTTGTTCTGGAAGATTTACCAAAAGAGGGTTCATAGGTGACAGTAGGATGCTCCAGCCTCAGTTCTCCTCCGTGGCTGCGGTGCTTGCCTGTGCTATGAGTGCACCTCGTGCTGCCTGCATTGGCCAGCCCGCCTGAGGCAGGAAGCCCATGATGCAAGTTTTCGATCGCTTCTGTGAATGAATAATGCTTTCTTTGTCTGAAGGGTATTTTGATACTTGGAGCAGCATTTTTATCTGGCATTTTGCCCATTTCACTTATTTCTGGACTTCTTTTAGACTTTGCATTTACTGTATCATCTTCCTGACCACTTTCCCCTTTGGGATGGATTGCTTGAATTCTTTTTGGTGGTAGTTCCTGTTCTTCTTTTACTAAAGTGGTTTTCTTTTCTTGATCTTCTGTTCTCTCTCTCCGTTGTCCAATATTCTCCAGAGATGGCTGTGCTTCCATATGTTCCTCTTCCTTTGATAAATCTGTAGTAGAAAAATAGTTAATTTACTGACGTTTAAAATTATCCATTAATTTCAAGATGGCATGTTGAGCACAGTTATTTACACCTACTGACAAGCACATTACAATGACAAAAAGGAAAAAAACTACAGGGAAAGGTGGTATTAACAAGCTTGAAATGTTATACTTTCCTAGAACATACCAGATAAATGAGAATTATGAAACCAAAAGAAAATGATATTCATAAACTTTGCCAATATGTTATTAATAGGTGTTCAACACCACCAGCTAGAAGTAGTGCCCGTTAAAACGAGAATATTTTTTACCCATCCAATTGGCCAATAATTTCCAGAGTTGGAGAGAATATGGGGAAATTGGAACTTTTGTTCCCCATTGGGGGCCTTGTAAGCTGGTATGTAGTTTGGATGGCAATTTGATAGTATCTATCAAAATTTTAAGTGAACATGCTCTTAGACCCAACAACTTCACTTGTAGAATCAAACCCTACAAAAATACACAAAGATGCGTCTAAGGATGTTCATTGCAGCCTGTTTGGTTTTTTTCCCCCCAATAAATTTATTTATTTATTTATTTATTTATTTATTTTTTGACTGCATCGGGTCCTCGTTCCTGCGCATGGGCTTTCTCTAGTTGTGGCGAGTGTGGGCTACTCTTTGTTGCGGTGTGCGGGCTTCTCACCGCGGTGGCTTCTCGTTGTGGAGCGTGGGCTCTAGGCACGCGGGCTTCAGTAGTTGCAGCACACGGGCTCAGTAGTTGTGGCTCGCAGGCTCTAGAGCACAGGCTCAGTAGTGGTGGCACACCGGCTCAGTTGCTCCACGGCATGTGGGATCTTCCCGGACCAGGGCTCAAACCCGTGTCCCCTGCATTGGCAGGCAGATTCTTAACCACTGCACCACCAGGGAAGTCCTGTAGCCTGGTTTAGTAAGAGTGAAACATCCTGAACAGATGTTCAAGGATTCCTGGTTAAATGAATTAGAGTGCGTGGGATTGTGGAAACTGAGTTACTGAATGAGGAGGTGAGGGTGCACTGCCAGGAGGAGATGATCGCAGAATACTGTTGTATGGAAAGATGTCACTTCCTCTGCAGATCCTTCCCCAGGCACCGAGGAAGCCCTGTGTGCAGCTCTCCCCTCCTCAGAGGACCAGACCCTCGCGGGTTCTGAGCAAACAGCATCGCTAACGGCGAACCGCTCAGTGAGGCCATCGTTTGTGAGGGAGGATGGGGACAATATCGGGTGTGCAAAGAGTTGGAACATTTCCTCATGTGACTACATTCTGGAATAAAATTACTCACTTATACTCCAGGAAAATGAAAATAATACTAGCAGGAGAAAGAAGTATGTTTCAAGAATGGTGTACTCTAGTATAAAATGAAAAGTTTTTAAAAAGTAGATTAAAAAAAGAATTAATGCTGAGCCTGGAAGCCAGTCAAACGTACAATTAACTCTAAATAGCTGTTAATATTATGCCCTATGATACTTGATGAGAATGTGAACATTTGAGAACATGGGGGAAAGTACTTATTTTCCACGGCCTCCCCGGCCCCGCCTGGCCTCCCCGCTGCGCCCAGGAGCGGGTCTGGTCCCTCCTCGGCCCCAGCTCCTTCCCGGCTCCACGGCCCTCACCGTGGCCGAAGCGCCCTGCCCACCGCCCCCTCCGACACGCCACCTCCTACTTCGTCGCCCCCTGTTCGAGCCCTCCTCTGGGCCCAGCGTCCGTGGGACCGTTTCTTCTCGGGGTTCTGCATGGATCACTTCCTTCTAGTCTCCTGAGCTGCCGTCAGCTCACCCTCAGCCCCTTCCCTGCCCCCTCCTCGGTGGGGACCTTCTTTCTAGCACCCGCCGCCCCTCGCCGCCCCACAGGTCTTCCCCAAGGGCACAGGCTCCCGGGGGGGGGGGGGGCAGGGCATATTGTCCCCAGGGCCCGGAGCAGTGCCTGACACAGTATATGCGCAGAAAATATTTGTCAGGTGAGTGAGGAAACTTTCTAGGACAGTAAGAATTACCAAAATGGGGCTTCCCTGGGGGCGCAGTGGTTAAGAATCCGCCTGCCAACGCAGGGGACACGGGTTCGAGCCCTGGTCCGGGAAGATCCCACATGCTGTGGAGCAACTAAGCCCGTGCGTCACAACTACTGAGCCCGCACGCCTAGAGCCCATGAGCCACAACTACTGAGCCCGCACGCCTAGAGCCCATGAGCCACAACTACTGAAGCCGGCGCACCTAGAGCCGGTACCCTGCCACCGCAATGAGAAGCCCGCGCACCACAACTGAGTAGCCCCCGCCCGCCGCAACTAGAGAAAGCCCGCGTGCAGCAATGAGGACCCAACGCAGCCAAAAATAAGTAAGTTTATTAAAAAAAAAAAAAAAAAAAAAAAAAAAAAGAATTACCAAAATGGACTAAAAAATAGGTGGAAAACGTAAACTGACCAGGGACCACAGAAGGAACCGCACGGGAGCCAGTGGCTTTCCAGGGGTTCTCCCCCCGCTCGGTGTTACTTAAACCTCATTCTAAAGCCAGTCTGGCCTCACTGCTAAGAGGGGGCCCCTCCCGGCAGGGCCCTGGGCCTCCTCTCGGGGGCTGTTCCCGCGGCTGCTCTTTCCAGGGGGGTTGTTCTCGCCCAGCCCGGGGGGGTGTCGCCCGGATGTCCCTTTAGCAAAATAACATGGAAACAATGGGGCAGTGTCTTCAACGTTCTGCGGGAAAATGATCTCCAGCCTAGAATTTTCTTTCCAGTCAATTATTAATCAAGTCTAAGTAGAAACATGACATCTCCAGAGGAAATGCACACAGATTTGCCTTCCACGCAAGTGTTCTCAAGAAGCCAGTAGAGGCTGTGCTCGTAGGCCATGATGGCGTTCACCAGGAAAGGGAAGGACACGGGGGAGGAAAGAGACCTGGTGGCGAAGGGGTGACAGGGACCGGCAGGAAGGGCGAAGGGAGGCCCCAGGAGCGCAGAGGGCAGCAGGCCAGGCCCCTGCCCCGCTAACCCCCCAACGTCCAGTGTCCTTGGTCTGACCCGACCGCGCGGGGCCTGGCCGAGCTGTCGCCCTCCCTGTGCTGCCTGCAGCCCGGGTGGGCTGAGGACCTTCATTTCACCGCACAGAGCCCTCCGCTGTCTCCGGGGAGCCCAGCACACGGGGCCTCGGCCCACACCCCGCCCGCAGAGCAGCCCTGCCGCTGCCCGTCTCCGATGGGTCCCCAGCTCCCAGGACCCGGCATGACCTTGGCCCTGGCTGGGCCCCGGTGCCTTCGGGAAGCTGCGGCCAGCCTGCCTGCTCTGGAATCTTCTGCAGGGGCAGTGCTGCCCTCTACTCAGCTGGGCTGGAGATTGAGACTCAGTTTTTCAAAACTGAACATGTTGTTTAAGAATACACACGGGATCGGGAGTTGTGCGGAAAAGCTGGCATAAAATGGAAGATCGTGGTTGTTTGTGGTGGGCAGCGGAAGTGTTATGGTTATGAAGGGCCCATAGCGTGTCCCGGGGGACGCTAATGTTCCGCGTCTTAAGCAGGTAGTGGAGTTCGTTTTGTAACAGTTCTTTAAATTGAATATATCTGTTTTATGTATACTTTTATACACACACTGAGTAATTCACAAGTTAAAAAACTAAAGTAAGAGTAGAGGAGAGGGGCTTCCCTGGTGGCGCAGTGGTTAGGAATCCGCCTGCCAACGCAGGGGACACGGGTTCGAGCCCTGGCCCGGGAAGATCCCGCATGCCGTGGAGCAACTAAGCCCACGAGCCACAACTCCTGAGCCCGCGTGCCGCAACTGCTGAAGCCCCTGCGCCTAGAACCCGTGCTCCGCAAACAAGAGACGCCACGGCACTGGGAAGGCCGCGCACCGCAACGAAGAGTAGCCCGCTTGCTGCAGCTAGAAAAAAGCCCGCATGCAGCAATGAAGACCCAACACAGCCAAAAAAAAAAAGGAAAGGAGGCTTTTGAAAGTTGTTAAAATTACCTTCACGTTTTCTCTTGGAATCCTCTTGGTTTGGTAGTTTACTGATACAGTGAGGAATTGCATGGATTATTTCAATCGATTTTTCTTTATGACCAATGTTTCCTCTTGTCTTTTTACCCTATAATTTAGAAAAGTGGCAAAAACATATTTTTGGCAGTAGAGGTAATTTTAAATTGTGTCTTATTTAATGAATACAAATACTTTTTGTATAGAACAAGTGAGTAAAGCTTATTTTTGTAAAGATATGTTTAATTAGACACTGCAAGAATTCAAATTTGCTGTACCTTAGTTGTCAAAGATGGAACATCTTCTGATTTTTGGGTTTCCTGGTGTCGCATACTTGTAAGTGAAACACTCTTCCCGTCTGCTTGTACTGACTTTGTTGAAGAAACTACAGAACAGGTGTATTATATGTAAGAAACATAGTTTACATTTGGAAGCAATATTGACTTTAAATATAAAATAACAACGGAAGTTTGTAATGTAATAATAAAACAAAGTATAGTAGATGTTTTCTAAAGATTTTCAGTTAATATATAACATTTGCCAGTTTCACTTTTTCCCCTAGCATCTCGCCTGTTTCGTCTTATTTTGGGCCCCAGAGATTATGGCTATCACAGTGGTAAAGTACCAAAGCAGCAGGCTTTAGGATGGGTCGGCATTGCCACCGGAGGACACGGCTGTCCCCGCCGGCAGAAGGGATTCAGAGCCGTAGCCGCGCAGCCGAGAGAGGGCGCGCCGTCGCGTCCCCTGCGTCGGAGCTCTTGGCTGTCCTTGGTTGGACGCTGCGCACACTGAAGTGCGTGAACGCTGAACCTGGCGGTCACTTTCCTTGAAGTGTTAGCCCATTTGAATGACCCCATGTTTGATTTTACCACCTCTGCTGGCCGTCGTTCTGGATTATAAACCAAAAGCAAACAAAGGCAGGCAAGGAAATCTGAGGTTGTTGCCTTGAAAAGTAAACACATAGCTACTTGTAGCAAAATGAGAGGCCAGTGTTCCTATTGTGCCTCTTCCGAGCAGAATCGTATGCTGTAATCTTATGGAGATCTTGGGGGGGAGGGAATAAGTACATCCTGTCTTGAAGGCAAAGATACTACTCAGCAATAAAAAGGTACCAACTAATGATAGTAGCACAGCATAGATGAGTCTCAAAAACATGCTGGCCAAGAGAAGCCGGACACCAAAGAGGCTCTGCTGTACAATCCCACTCACGAAATTCTAGAATAGGCAAACCGAACTATTGTGACCGAGGAAATCCGAGGTTGTCTTGGGCTGGGGCTGGGGGACCCCTGACTGCCAGGGCCATGAGGGGGCACCTCCTGAGGAGATGGGCGGGTGTTCTAAATCTTGAGGGAGGTGGTGGTTACATGGGTATAAGCACTTGTCAAAACCCATGGAATTGCACGCTTAAAACGGGTGCATCGTATTGGGGTAAACTGTACCTAAATAAAGTTAACATTAAAAGTCCACACAGTGGCGAACAGATCTACCTAGAAAGTCCAGTATTTGGCAGACATTGTGCATCAAGTTGAAAGTTACCCTCTCATTCACCCGAGTGAGGACATAAAAGACTGAGTGGAGGATGGGAACACGGGAAAGCCTCTCTATTCTCTTCTAGCTGTTTCAACCAATGGCACAGTTGTGTTATTCTAGAATCACAAAATGTGTCTCAATGCCTAACAAAACGATTTTGTAAAATGTCTGTTATCTTGGTGATATAAGTTAGAAAATCTGACTAGATACCTCAAAATAGATTTCGAGCAAAAATAATTAAAACATACTTTACCTTTTGGATAATCTTCTTTGTCACGTAAATTTCTAAGTATCTGGTTAGTATAGATGTTTCTAATTTCCAGCTCTCGACCCTTCTCCTAAAGAGAACAACAGTACCAATATTTCTATAATTGTTTGCTTTTATCAACCTTGATTTCTTGTAAAAAAACAATTTAAAGTGAGCTCAGTGTTCTTTGAATAAAATCTATAGGTTCCAGCAGAAACAGAAATGGGCCATATCATTATATATCATTCCCGACATCAAAAAGCACTAGCTTTAAAAAAAAAAAAAAAAAAAGAGCACTAGCTTTTTAACAGAGTAACAAACCATTGTGACGTGGACAATATATATATTTTAAAATTAATTAATTAATTTTGGGCTGCGTTGGGTCTTCGTTGCTGCGCACGGGCTTTCTCTAGTTGCGGCGCGCGGGCTTCTCACTGCGGTGGCTTCTCTTGTTGCGGAGCACGGGCTCTAGGTGCAAGGGCTTCAGTAGTTGTGGCGCGCGGGCTTAGTTGCTCCGTGGCATGTGGGAGCTTCCCGGACCGGGGCTCGAACCCGTGTCCCCGGCATTGACAGGCGGATTCTTAACCACTGAGCCACCAGGGAAGCCCCATTTTTGAATTGGGTTGTTTTTTGGTTGTTGAGTTTTTCCTCACAGTCTCTTTTAATCTATAAGTTCCCACCCTCATCTCTTTTACTTGTTTCACTTTGATATTTATTTGTTGTGGAAACTGGGTAGTTTGTGCTGTAGAGTTTGCCGCAGTCTGATGTTGCTGATTGCATCCCTGAGGTGTTGCTTATCATGTTCCCCTGCTACCATATTTCTCTTAAATTGGTTGTTAGAGCTAAATGTTTAATCGGATCTAGGTATGTTTTTTCTGGCAGTAGTACTCCCTAGGTGGAGGTGTGTACGTCTGTCAGGAAGTGCATAGCATCGGATGGTTTCCCTCTGTGACGGTCATTGCTCAGATCCACTATTTCATTAGAAGTTCCAAAACAGTGATATTCTCATCCTTTCACTCCTTCTTCATTATTGATGGGAATGCCTTTACAAGGAAGGTCTTCCCTTCTCAGAGATTATGCGGTTACTCTGAGTATAGGAAAGGTAAAAGTAATTGTTTCTTTTCCTTTATTTACCAGTTTTTGAAATAGTGTGCTGGTTCCCTAGCATCCTCTAAAGGTGACTGAGTAATCCCTGAGGTGTTTTGTTTTGTAAATATCCTTATGAACTTTCTGATTTCTGTATATTTGCTAAGTTTCAATCCACGCAGTTATCGTTACTGATCCAAAACTGCCCCATCTTTGGCCAGTAAGAACCATCTTGGGCTCCTGAATCTCTTTGACATTACCCTAATGGTTCTTTGTAGTTTCCTTGCTTCTCTATATGTCCCAGGCTCACGTAGTATAGTTCATGCTCCAGACCTAGAATTTTTTTAAGGTGCCTTAGTTCTTTTTAGTGGGTTATGGATTTTGAAGACCATATATATATATCATTAGGGGTATTCATTGTTAGTGAGTGGGTCACATTAGGAAATATGTATTTATTTTTAAAGATAAAATGTATCATAAAATCATACTTTCACTTCAATTCACAATCAGGACTACAGGATTTTTATTTGACCTTATCTTACTTCTGTATTTTCTTTCTTCCATCCCCCAAATCCCAGTTCTCAATGACACCAACATAGTTCATTATGTGCTCTATCCCATGAGATATATACAACAGTCTAAAAATAACCGTACCAACTCTGTCATCAGGAGTGTATTTCACTAGGCATATGCAGTGAAGTTGACGTGTTTTAAGTCTCTTGGAATGGTGTCTCTCTGTGACATTATGCCTACACCGGAATACACGGTGGGCTCATTTTTTTTTTTTTCATTTTACTCTGGATTTTTAGGGAACGTTTTTGATTTTTTTTTTTTTTTTTACATTTCATTCTGCTTCATAATTACACAAAATATTTACATATTTCCAAAGTCATATCTACCAAAAAGATATTCAAGGAAATCTAGGTTCTATAGCTGTCCCTTCTACTCTATTTTCTCCCCATTTCCACTATTATCCTACTATGCTTTTTTCAAAATATAAGCAAATTTGTAGATATATTTGTATTGTCTCCTTTTCTTACGTGATGGCATACTACACACTTCCCTTTGCCTTCCTTTTTTCACTTATCAATGTATCCTGGCGATTACTCCTTATTACTATAGAAAGAACCCTCATTCCATTTTACAGAAGCACAGAAATCCATTGCGTATATTTACTTTTCTTTTTAAAAACAAATTTGGATCTTACTGTATATAGAATTTTGTATCTTTCTTTTCATTAAGCATTTCACTAATTATTAAGCTTTTCTCCTGTCAAAATTGTTTTTTGAATGACTGTATAGTATATATGTGCACATGGCTGCATATGAAAGCACAAACTTTATTTTAAAATTCCCTGATTGTGTCTCCATATGTGTGTGTGTTTGCTTTGACCAGTGGATCTTGAAGCCTCTTCTGTTAGACTTCTAAGGTAGTTCCTATAGCCGCGCCCATTTTCTGGCATATTCTTCTCTCTGAAGTTTCCTGAGGCTCCAGAGAAGAATGAAACAGAACTCTTTTCCCTGCTTTACAAAGGGAGAGTTTACATCCAACTTTCTTCCCTGTCTCTGAGTGCTCTCAAGGCTCCCGGGAAACCTGTATTTCCTATTTGTCATAAAAGTTTAAGATTCTTGTCTTAAAGAATCATGCTTAAGATTTACTAACTGAGGCTTGAACGACCTATATTTCTTAAGTATTTTATCTAGCTTTTCCAACTTGTTGCACATTTTAGAAATCTTGAAGGCAGAAAGAACAAAAGTCTGAAAAGTAAATTTTTTTCAATGTTTTTTATTTTTTTTCTTTTGGCTGCACTGCACGCCTTGTGGGATCTTAGTTCCCCAACCAGGGATGGAACCTGGGGCCCGGCAGTGAAAGTGCTGAGTCTTAACCACTGGACCACCAGGGAACTCCCCAAAGAAAATATTTTTAATTCTCATTTTTAGGGCAGATTTTTAAAAAATTGAAGTATAGTTGCTATACAGTGTTATAGGTTACAGATGTACAGTATAGTGAGTCACAATTTTTAAGGGTTAAACTCCATTTATAGTTATCATAAAATATTGGCTATATTCCCTGTGTTGTACAATACATCCTTGCAGCTTATCACAGGTGTACAGTATAGTGAGTCACAATTTTTAAGGGTTAAACTCCATTTATAGTTATTATAAAATATTGGCTATATTCCCTGTGTTGTACAATACATCCTTGCAGCTTATTTTATACCTAATAATTTGAACCTCTTACTCCCCTACCCCTATATTGCCCCTCCCCCTTCCCTCTCCCCACTGGTAACCACTAGTTTGTTCTATCTGTGAGTCTGCTGCTTTTTTGTTTTATTCACTAGTTTGTTGTATTTTTTAGATTCCACAAATAAGTGATATCATAGAGTATTTGTCTTTCTCTGTCTGACTTTTCACTTAGCATAATACTCTCCAAGTGAGGGCACATTTTAAAAGACAGTTTTGTAAGCATATTTGCAAGTGAGGCCTTAAAATGAATTTATGTATATATAAAGTAGATAAGCAACAAGGATTTACTGTACAACACAGAGAACAATATTCAATATCTTGTAATAAACGATAATGGAAAATAACCTGAAAAAAAATAACTGCGTCGCTTTGCTGTACACCCGAAACTAACACAATACTGTAAATCAACTATACTTCAATTAAAAAAATGAAAAAATGAATTTATGGGCCACAAAAATTACTCTAAATATTTTAATGTTATAAGTGAATTTTTTTAATAGAAAAACTTATTTTGGGTTCCACTAAAATGTTAACAAAGTACAATATTACTTCATGTGATGAGATAAAAATGATAATAAGAAGTCTTGTGAATGAATAGACAAGAGTTTTAATTTTTCTAATTTCATATTCACCAGGCTGTTAACCGATTCTCATAATTTCAGATCCTCTGTTCATATGGTTGTAGGGAAAAAAGTAAATTTGAGCAAGCTATACTTGAAGTTAAGTAATTTAAAGATATATTAGGCATAAATAGTTCTGATACTTTGGGAAGCAGCATTTCACAAATTTTGTTACATTTTGCTTTAAAAGAAGTACCTTAAGTTTTTGTTGAAGGCGTTTTATTTCCATTTGCAGAGTCTTTGTAGCTGCTTGAGCTGCTAAGGTCTTCCGGTTCTCAAAGGCCAACTGCCGAGTAAAGGCTTTATTGTTCAGCCTCAGTTGTTTCTCCAAGCTCTGAAAATAGTATATATTTCAACTCTCTGGAACCAGGGTAGTATTATAAAAAAACTTTGACTGTAATGGAACTAATTACATTTATGAAAAGTGCAAAATTTTAATTCAGTTTTAGTGGATGGCTCGTCTAGAGGACACACATTAGAACTAAATATCACCACACACACAAAAAGCCAAAAAATTCCGGATCCCAACTCTAGGGAATAAATATCATGGTTCCAGCCTAATGTTTTTTACACTCTGGAATTTGGTAAAACTTTTTGGAACAGATCCTGAAAAATCAATAAATAAAATCAACGTCAGACTTTACAACTAAACCTAAGCAGTTCTGTTGAAATGAAGCATACCGCTAACTTAGCATGGTGCACTCCGTGGAAACCTTTCAAGTCTCTCTTGCCAAAGGGTTGACCAGCGTCAGTGCAGACCACCGCGCTTGGACTGTGATTCTCAGATAACTGAGACGGGAAGTTATGATGGGGTCTCACAGAGCCACACCACGTGGATGGATTATAAGCCAATGAAACGACTGACTTAGCACAGTAACCATCTATAAATATGAAGGACTCACTGTTGCATATTCGCCTTCTCTGTAGAACGAGAACTGTTTTACTGGAGAACTGTTTGAGCGGGACTTTGACAGGAGCTTGGCCAAAAGGCCTTTTCTTTCCTTCTTTTCCATAAAGTGTGGTTTCCCTCATTACAACATTAATACTTTCTCATTAAAGCGGAAAATATGGTAAGCTAATAGGACGAAATAATCGCTAAAAATCCCATTTCCTAACATATTAACATTAAAAAAAATACCGACATGTTTTGGCCCACAGACTTTTTCTCCCACCAAATGCCCTACAACCAAATGAAATTTCCCATACAACCAAGTGCCTCCGATAAGAAAATAGCTAATTAGTTCTCAAATTCTTTTTGGTTTTGGTTGTAGTATAAACCAAGCTACTTAAACATGTTTGTGTAAAAAATATGTAGATGAGATACAAATACATTTACTTTCATGTGACAGACAGATGCTAAGATGGATCCAATCCTGCCTGTTTTTATTTTTTTTCTTTTGGCTGCACTGCACGCCTTGTGGGATCTTAGTTCCCCAACCAGGGATGGAACCTGGGGCCCGGCAGTGAAAGTGCTGAGTCTTAACCACTGGACCACCAGGGAACTCCCCAAAGAAAATATTTTTAATTCTCATTTTTAGGGCAGATTTTTAAAAAATTGAAGTATAGTTGCTATACAGTGTTATAGGTTACAGATGTACAGTATAGTGAGTCACAATTTTTAAGGGTTAAACTCCATTTATAGTTATCATAAAATATTGGCTATATTCCCTGTGTTGTACAATACATCCTTGCAGCTTATTTTATACCTAATAATTTGAACCTCTTACTCCCCTACCCCTATATTGCCCCTCCCCCTTCCCTCTCCCCACTGGTAACCACTAGTTTGTTCTATCTGTGAGTCTGCTGCTTTTTTGTTTTATTCACTAGTTTGTTGTATTTTTTAGATTCCACAAATAAGTGATATCATAGAGTATTTGTCTTTCTCTGTCTGACTTTTCACTTAGCATAATACTCTCCAAGTGAGGGCACATTTTAAAAGACAGTTTTGTAAGCATATTTGCAAGTGAGGCCTTAAAATGAATTTATGTATATATAAAGTAGATAAGCAACAAGGATTTACTGTACAACACAGAGAACAATATTCAATATCTTGTAATAAACGATAATGGAAAATAACCTGAAAAAAAATAACTGCGTCGCTTTGCTGTACACCCGAAACTAACACAATACTGTAAATCAACTATACTTCAATTAAAAAAATGAAAAAATGAATTTATGGGCCACAAAAATTACTCTAAATATTTTAATGTTATAAGTGAATTTTTTAAATAGAAAAACTTATTTTGGGTTCCACTAAAATGTTAACAAAGTACAATATTACTTCATGTGATGAGATAAAAATGATAATAAGAAGTCTTGTGAATGAATAGACAAGAGTTTTAATTTTTCTAATTTCATATTCACCAGGCTGTTAACCGATTCTCATAATTTCAGATCCTCTGTTCATATGGTTGTAGGGAAAAAAGTTAATTTGAGCAAGCTATACTTGAAGTTAAGTAATTTAAAGATATATTAGGCATAAATAGTTCTGATACTTTGGGAAGCAGCATTTCACAAATTTTGTTACATTTTGCTTTAAAAGAAGTACCTTAAGTTTTTGTTGAAGGCGTTTTATTTCCATTTGCAGAGTCTTTGTAGCTGCTTGAGCTGCTAAGGTCTTCCGGTTCTCAAAGGCCAACTGCCGAGTAAAGGCTTTATTGTTCAGCCTCAGTTGTTTCTCCAAGCTCTGAAAATAGTATATATTTCAACTCTCTGGAACCAGGGTAGTATTATAAAAAACTTTGACTGTAATGGAACTAATTACATTTATGAAAAGTGCAAAATTTTAATTCAGTTTTAGTGGATGGCTCGTCTAGAGGACACACATTAGAACTAAATATCACCACACACACAAAAAGCCAAAAAATTCCGGATCCCAACTCTAGGGAATAAATATCATGGTTCCAGCCTAATGTTTTTTACACTCTGGAATTTGGTAAAACTTTTTGGAACAGATCCTGAAAAATCAATAAATAAAATCAACGTCAGACTTTACAACTAAACCTAAGCAGTTCTGTTGAAATGAAGCATACCGCTAACTTAGCATGGTGCACTCCGTGGAAACCTTTCAAGTCTCTCTTGCCAAAGGGTTGACCAGCGTCAGTGCAGACCACCGCGCTTGGACTGTGATTCTCAGATAACTGAGACGGGAAGTTATGATGGGGTCTCACAGAGCCACACCACGTGGATGGATTATAAGCCAATGAAACGACTGACTTAGCACAGTAACCATCTATAAATATGAAGGACTCACTGTTGCATATTCGCCTTCTCTGTAGAACGAGAACTGTTTTACTGGAGAACTGTTTGAGCGGGACTTTGACAGGAGCTTGGCCAAAAGGCCTTTTCTTTCCTTCTTTTCCATAAAGTGTGGTTTCCCTCATTACAACATTAATACTTTCTCATTAAAGCGGAAAATATGGTAAGCTAATAGGACGAAATAATCGCTAAAAATCCCATTTCCTAACATATTAACATTAAAAAAAATACCGACATGTTTTGGCCCACAGACTTTTTCTCCCACCAAATGCCCTACAACCAAATGAAATTTCCCATACAACCAAGTGCCTCCGATAAGAAAATAGCTAATTAGTTCTCAAATTCTTTTTGGTTTTGGTTGTAGTATAAACCAAGCTACTTAAACATGTTTGTGTAAAAAATATGTAGATGAGATACAAATACATTTACTTTCATGTGACAGACAGATGCTAAGATGGATCCAATCCTGCCTGAAAGGCCAAACGTTAGAAGTTAGGTACACTATTTACATGAATGAAAAATGAGGTGGCTCGTTATTTCCTGTAGCTCCCATGTCCATTTTATGTGAGAAAATTCTCTTTGAAAATAGAGCAGGGTTTTACCAAAAAAGAAATAACAGGAAAAAAAGTGGCTGAAATGAACTTGATATCTTATTATTATTTCAAGATCATTGAACATACTTGTCTCTCACCATTAGGGAATTAAACAGTAAGTTACTTCCATTTGTGTTTATGTCCATAGAGACCAAAACTACCTAAATGTAAAATAGGCAGAATTCTCAATATGATCAGAGTGTTCTCCCAAATCATCCCTTGTAATGTAATCCCAGGCTTCTGACCACCGTGCACCCTTGAGGAATATCTATCTATTCATTTCTAAAATTACTTAAATTCCTTTTCCCTATCTGTCCCCAGGAATATTACCTGGGGAAATTTTCTATTTCTAGGACATCAGAAATGTCTCGACAGACTGATGCGGGAGAGAACAAGGAGGGGGGTGGTGAGGAGATGCACCCAGGGTTTAGGGAAGTAGCCTTTTAAGAAGGCAGTTTGGAGTAGAGGCTTGCTTTCTAGGAGAGGTTTCCCACAACACAGCACAGCACAACCCCCTTCAGCATGTGAGCAAACGCCCCTGACCTCAGCAGCTGGACTGCCTGAGAGAATGCTCATTGCCAGATAAATGAGCCCAGCTATAGCTGAGCAGAACAGCACGGGGCCTTCCTGGGACAGAACCCCTCACCCCACCCCCTGCAGTGTCCTCCGCCTGCCTCTGGTCTGTAGAAAAGCTTTATCCTCTTAGGCCTTTCCTGAGTTCCAAAGAGTACATTTAATCAGAGAAATGAGAAAATGCAGAAAGAAAGGAAAATAGTCAAGAAAGACAAAATCGTAACAGTTTAGCCATTAAACAAAGTCAAGGACCTTTAGTCCCTCCTCGGGGGCTACAGTTAATATTCTGAGCCACGTCCTGTGAGCTGTTCTGTAGATACCGAAACCCCACCAGGTGGAAGAAGTTAACTGCACGCTGCCCACCAGCACGGAGACCGCAGTCGGGTTGGAACCAGAAGGCCGGTGATGCTGACTCCCGATGACCTCACCACCAGCCAATCAGAAGAAGGTCCACGAGCTGATCACACAGCCCACGTGCCCCCTCCCTCACCGTGTCTTTGAAAGCCTTTCCCTGAAAGCCATCAGGGAGTTTGGGCCTTTTGAGCACTAGCTGCCTGGACTCCTTGCTTGGTGCTCTGCAATAAACTCCTTCCTTCGCTGCAGCCCGGTGTCAGTAGATTGGCTTTACTGTGCGCGGGCGAGCGGACCCGAGTTAGGTTGGGTAACACAGCCACGGGACCTCTCGCTCAGTGCACAACAGAAGGAGCTGTTTCTCTCCTGCGCCCCTCCCCTTCCCGGCCCCGCCCCCTCCCCATCAGACGCCACCATCCGTGTGCTCCTGCTCAGCACAGCAGCTGGTAGTGCTTCATTCCACAGGCATATATGATGAATGCACACCCTCTCTCTATTAGCTTTGGAAACTGAACGCTTCTAGCCCTCTGAGATACAGACCTGTATTTGTTTGTCGTTCCCCTCCATTGTTGTTGTAAGAGCAGACAATCTTTGAGTAAGCTCATCCCTCTCTGCAAGATTTTTGTCTTCAGAAAGTTTCTGCAGGGTCTGCAAGGCATCCTTAGTCTTCAGCAGCTCGCTGTCGGTCTCTCCGAGTTTCCTAGACACGGCTCTTTCCTTCCCCTGGGATTTCCTGAGGAGCTGCCTTAAATTTTTTACTTCATTCTGATGTTTAACCATAATCTGAGGTAGATTATTTTGTGAATTCTCATATTTTCCTATAGCTTTCAAGTGCTTAAGCTGGAGTTGTTTCAGAAATTGGTTTTCTATGACTGTGGCCTCCAGTTTGCGGCGTAGATCAGCTAATTCATTTTTCAGTTCTTTAATCTTATGAAGCCTCGCTGAGAGTATGCGGTGGGCCACGGCCTCTCGTCTCTGGGCAGCCACACTGATCTGAGAATTTAAAAATGGTGCATTCCAGTTGTGCTTTTTCTCCACCGAGATTTCCTTCTGGCCTGTGTAAGCAGATAATCCACTTTGTTACTAGTAGTGTGTATATAGATATGTAGATATGTAAATATGCAGGCATGTGTAATACCCCCCGCCCCCTGCCCTCCCACACACACACACACACACACACACACACACACACACGCAAACTAGAAGGGGAAGGAACTAACACTGAATGAATAGCCATGCTTTAGGCTAGGTACTTTATGTTTAGGTATCTCATTTAATACAATCCTTTAACGTCAGTAGTAGTCTATTTTATAGCTGGAGATTATAAGTTATTTGTCAAAGGTTACATAACCACAGAGTGACATAAAATGAACTGAAAACCAGGTCTTCTCTGACTCTAAAACCTGTACTTATTTCTATCATAAAAGGTATACTAAAAACCATAATAATCGATAACATTTACTAAGGGTTTACCGTATGTGAAGCATTGAATTAAATGCTTTATGTAGATTATCGGATGTAATTCTTCCAACAAAACGTTACAAGGCAATCAGAGTGTAACATTAGAGCCTAATGTTACATACGTGATGATCTCATATATTTAAAAAGAACCTTAAAAAGCCATTAAACTGCTTAGAGGAGTATTCATATAAGAAGGATTCCATCTCGCAATGAACCCAACACAACCAATTCTTCCTCTGTTACTTTTGGGTGAGCACTAGATTAACTAGTTGGGTGGTTTGTATTTGGGAGTCTATTTTGAACAAAAAGCATCTAAATGATATTACATGAAGCTTATGTAACCGAATTTGAGTATGTCAAATGTATGTGTAACCTCATTGTGTTATTATCCCATTTTAAAGATGAAAAAACTGTGCTGAGCGATGTCACTTATCAATGGGCACACAGCTGGTAAGTGGTGAGACAGACTCCCGTCTATGTGCCTTTGTCACTGCCCCATATGTATTGTATGTGCATCTGTATGATATTCATATGTGCCTCTGTGGTTGTAAATATGTGTGTGCATGTGCACATATTAGTATATCTATACTTCGAGAAAGGGAGATTGAAACTGGATTCTAGAATCTAAAAAAAATATGGTCCTCATCCTGGAGAGAGAAAGGCTCTTAGTGGCCAGTGTCACTGGAGTCCTAACCCTCAGCTATCGGCCAAGTGTGGACACATCATCTGAGACATGGCTCGGCGTGTTTGGACTCGGTGGTGGGAAAGGCAGTTCTGCCTGTGAGGGAAACAGTGAGTCAACAGAAACAGGAGATGCTTCCCGAGGGTAAAGCGTGTGAATCTTGAGCACGACAGACCACACAGATTTCACAGTGATCACAGGATCGGTATCAAATCAATAACCAATGAACTGTCTTTACAACTATGCCTCCAGAGGTTTTTATTTTCCCACTGGGAACAATGCAGTAGGGGCTACGGTTGAATACTTGAGTATCTTGGAATAGACCTGTGAGCACACTGAAAACTGGGAAGCAGAGGTCAGACTCTAAGACGCCTCCTAGAAGGCCAGAGAAGAGGCGTCTGTGGTTGTATCAGGCCGGACACTCTAATACCTAGGGCTCTGGCTGGGGGCGTTCTAGACCCAGGCGGTGTGGATCAGGCTGGATGAAAACAGGGCTGGGTGAGGGCTCTCAGTCTCCACACCATGTCCAGCCTGATTGAACTTGACCCCAACTTGTAATGCCTTCCAGCTCTTGGGCGGTGTGACCGTGGAGGACAAAGAGATTCTCCTGAGCCTGGAGGGATGAGGGGTGGTGGGTTCCGTGGGCACCGGAGGCTTGTGTCCCCACCTCACGCTGGACTCGAGCGATGGGAGGGCAGAGTCAGCGTGAGCGGGGACTAGACCCCACGGGCACGGGGCACTGGCCAAGGCCCCAGGCCGAGGTGTGCACCGAGGGCCTGGGTGCTTCGAAAACAGGAGGCGTCAGCCTTTTAAAGATCACGTGGGCCTGGACAAGAAACACAGATGTGATGAAAATGGAAGGGCCAGAGAACCTTCCCCAAACGTCCTTGTCTGTGTAAGGCCCCCCCCCCATACTCCCTTCATTCCCCAAACACGACAGATTCAATGTCTTATCTACCCTCGTGGGTGCGTGTGAGAGAATGAACCAGATTGTTTTGCTTCAGAAAGGTAAATATCCCACTTGCATTTGAGTGATATAGAATAAATTCATACTGTATATGTCATGCATACTTGTATAATAATAAAGGTTAGGAAACTTGAAATAGGGTTTAATCCTTAAAGATTTATATCTCATTATCCTAACCTATACATAAGAATGGTAAAGCTTACAATTTCTGTCCCATTTCACACAATTAAGGCGGATTTAGCTGAATGATTAAGCTACTCTTAAGATAACGAATTGTTAAACCACTAAAAGCTAAAACACTTAATTCACCAAAAACATGTACTTTTAAGTCCATGTTAGCCAAAAAGGGACTCTTCTCATTGCTTAAGAGTAGGCGTGCTTCCCACTACAAAGAGCGAACTGTGCCCTTTTGAACAGACCTAAGGACGGCCCCGCACCCGCCTCTTCCCTGGCTCCAGCCCGTCCACTTCCCCAGGTGCAGCCTCACCCTCAGCCCCTCCTTTTCAAGGCATGATTGTCCGCCTGTCTCGCTGCTGTACCCATGCTGTCTCTTCCCGCATCTTCCCTGGCCCCGTCGTAGCCCCGTCTCCTGGTCACTTTCCTCTTTGGTCTCTCGGTCCCATTCCGTTCCCGAAGTCGCCCACAGCCTCGATCTGGTTCTGGTCCTTAGCCTGAGCCACGTCCCTGCTGGCGCTGGCTCCGCCCTCTGCCGGGTTCTCTCCTCCTCCAGGTCACCTTAAAAGACGTGGCTCACTTCCTTCAAGGACCAGGGTAGGAAGAGGTTCAAAGGCAGGCCCTTCCCCTTCCTGTTCTCCAGAACCCTGGCATTAGTGTTGGAGAGGGCATCCCCTCAACCCCACCGTAGGGCTTCCACCTTCCCCCGGCTAAAGGCAACAGGGCAAAAGCTGTCCAGAGCAACTGAGTGCAGTAAAATGACTTTTTTTGTGTGTACCAGTTTTTGAATGACTATCACATATTTTAGCATTGTACTGACAAAACACATCAAGGAAGGATGTATAATTGAAGGCATTCTGAAAGTACATTTTTCTACAAAAGAAAGAAAGAACCATGTTTTGAAAATCAAATTATAGAAATATATTGCTCGCTATTTACATTGATGTAAGCAAATCTCCAATATCTGACCAGAGCAAATATCCTATCATATTGAAGTCCTCTTTTTATCCCTATAATTTTTCTCTATGAAATGTTTCTCTGCTATAAAATTTGCTTTCCTAAGATGGGAATTGAAAATAATCTCTGATGTTACTATTCTTGGGTGAATTCTGGGTCTGTAGTGGTGGTTTCTGATGCAGTGTTACCAGCCCCTGAGGGTCAGAGGTCTACTTTTACATATCAGAAAGCTGAACAGAAATTGAACCGTCACTGGAGAATGAACTGCACTGGCTAAAACGTAACGCCTTTTTGCTTTGGGTTAGAATTACGTTACCCCAGCAAGAATTCATCAATTACTTGCTGATTAAATTTTTTTGGCAAACACTTGCAAAACATGAGCTGGGAGAGAACAAAAGAATAAGCCAAGAGACGCCTTTATCGTTCTGTGACAAAGCTTGATGTTGCAATGAGTGTTTTAAGGTCATCACACACCAGTACGCGGCTCCTCGGGGACATATAATTTGGGTTAATGATGCAGCCAGGATTTACTTAAAATAATTGCAGATTATTCACACACGAAAGCGTACCCAGGGGAGAGCAAGCCCTCACTCGGATCATGGAATTTAGGTTCTAGTCCACTGTGAAGTGACAGTTCATTTAGGCTGCTCCCAATTTATGAACAGGTATCTTGCATCAAGGACACAATAAATATTTGTGGAATAAATAAATGCGGAATCAGTTTTTAAAAGTCACATTATAAGGTGCTTAGAACTCAAAATACAGCTCGTTTCTCGTAGAAGCGGTTTTGTAAATGCTAACTGCATTCTCACGCAGTCGCACAGAAGCCCAGGCTCCATGGAAGACGCAGAGTATATCATTTGAGGATTTCTTCTCATAAACCCCTGGGGCCAAACTGTTTCTGAATTTTGGGGGGTTTATTCTTCGTGATGCATATGTAGTATTTTCCGAAGTACGCCCAGTAGGGCTGGGGACATCACGCTTTGTTTTTGTAGTGAATATTTTTGCAGTGAAATTTATACGATTATATTTCGCGCAAAGTGAAATAAATAAAGATCAGTCTCATGTCAGTTCAAATCAGGTTTTTGGTGCCAAATCGGTGTTGGTGCCAAAGAGTTTCAGAGTTTCATAACTTTCCAGTGTGGCTGAGGGCGTGTGACTGTAGAGCCTGTCCATGATGTATGTGCTGTTGTGATTATCTCTACAAACGCCCGAACAGACTTCCCCTGACAGGGTCTTCTGCCCTGGGCCTTGCCAGGGTGTGCGGGACTCCCACCTCTCCAGAGGAAGGGCTGTTAACCTTGCGAGAATCTGGATGAAAGTTCACAAACGCAAATAAATACACACAAAAATGCAAAGGATTCCCTGGGGTTTGCAGATGTGGGTCTTAGACGAAGAATCCCTGCTCTGTAGCTGGGAAGAAGGGCGATCGAAGATTCTAGATCTTCACTGGGGGTCCCAGGCACAGCTGGTCATGGCAGGCAGGTACTGGGTAAATGTGACACTACATGTGCTCCAGTTAGAGTAGGCTCTCAATTATTTTCCAGCTACTGACTGGGCAGTTCTGATGGTCACAGTGGAAAAAGAGTTCCAGCTATTTCTACATAAGGAATATTTATAAGCCTAGGATTGCCTGCCTGGGAATAATCACCGCCTGGGCAGGGGGCGGAGAGTGAAGAGGTCTAGGATGTTGCAGAGCTAATCCCAGTTTGGATAGTTAGGAGCTGATGGAGTACTTTTAAAATCCACAAGGAAATGAGATTATTAACAGCCTTTTGAACCATGCTTGTTTCTAAAGAGCATCTTTGCCAATATGCCTCACCGGACGCGAAGACCATCTTCCAGGGGTGCTGAGACAGATATTTACATTTCATTGGTGATTGAAACCTGGATTCTTCAGCTGAGATGAAAGGCAAGAGGCCAGTGAATTCCAAGTACTGTGGTATTCTGTAACAAGTCCACCTGTTAACTAAAAATGGCAAGAGGGCTAGGCTTTATGTTTTAAGCCTAACTTTCTGTTATTTTGTAATTATCCTTAATTTGTCTATTGCCCATTCCTTCTATAAAAATTCACTTATAATATTTATAATTTACAATCTGGAAAAACAATAAAACTGAATATGGACCACTTTAGATAGTAGTGCATTAAATAATAATGTCATTATAACCAGAAATTTGGTCTTGGTTGGGAAATTTTGCTTCTTACCTTTAGGTTGGGAGATTTTAGAAACATTATACTTTTTCTTCTCCTCCTTTTTTTCTTTTACTACAGGCTTCTCTAAATAATTCTTTTTAGCAGCGGTTTCTGAACATTCAGAGAGAAAGTCTTCTGAATAATCGTAGCGAGAACTTGAACTTCTGCAGGAACACTGAGATCTGCTGTAATCAACACTCTTGTCGGAATCGTTGCTGTTCCTGGGAAAACCTGGGCTGCTGCTCTGGCATTTTGCAGACCTGCCGTTTTCTAAGGCCACACTGGGGAAATGTCCATCTAGATTTGTTTCTGTTACATCAGCCAATGACATAGTAAACAACCTAATAGAAGAAAAGTATTTTTAGATTTACAGCTATTGACATTGAAATGAACCTGTGCTTTAATATATTTAACTATAAACGGATAATTAGGAATACAAAACAACACATTATTTTGAAGTATTTTCTGGAAAAATTTTCAGTTTGGTTTTTATATTTTTTTCTACCTAAAATGTAAGACTCCTGAGACTGGACTTTGGGGAGGTTATATTCACAGGAAATATAAAGTTCACAAGGTTATATTCACAGGAAATATAAAGTTCACATCAGGTAACAACAATGGCAACAATTTAAAAGTTAGTGAATTACAGTCTCATTCTCTGAGGCTGGCTGTTTTTTGTTTTTTTTTTAATTGAAATATAGCTGACTTAAAATGTTGTGTTAGGGCTTCCCTGGTGGCACAGTGGTTGAGAGTCCGCCTGCCGATGCAGGGGACACGGGTTCGTGCCCCGGTCCGGGAGGATCCCACATGCCGCGGAGCGGCTGGGCCCGTGAGCCATGGCCGCTGAGCCTGCGCGTCCGGAGCCTGTGCTCCGCAACGGGAGAGGCCACAACGGTGAGAGGCCCGCGTGCCGCAAAAAAAAAATCAATCTTTTCTATCTGTTAACTGAAATGACTTGGAAAATAGATGAAAAGATCCCACTTACTATATATCAGCTAAAAATTTAAAACATCTGATACAGGTTTAATACAAATAATATGAAAAAAACTTTTAAACTACTGAAAGAAATAAAAGAAGATTTATGTAAGTGGAAAGACATATAGTATTCTTATATAAGAAGGACCAAGGTGATAAAGATGTAAATTCTCCCTAATTTAATGTACATAATCACAGTATTCCTAGTAAAAATGTCAAGAGTAATTTTTTTTGGAAATTTGACAAGATCATACTAAATTCATATAATTATGATATGAAAAATATATGAGAACAAAAGGCTTTAAAAAAATGATGAGAAGGGACTACCTCTATCAGATATTATGATATAAAGCTATAGTCATTAAAAGAGCCTTATAATAGTGCCTGAATAGACAGAGCAACATAATGTAATAAAGAGTTCAGAAACAGAAACAAATACATATGGAAACCTAGTATAAGATAAAGGTGGAGCAAAGCAGACTTCCAAGAAATAAGAGTGTGGGGCAACAGGCTAGACATCTGTTTGGAAATCAGAACAAAAGTGAATTCTTATTACATTTCTTACACTTAAATATTAGATGAATTAAAAATGTAAATGTTAAAAACAAATCTTAAAAGAAAACATGGAGTGTGGTAAAAAATAAAGCTCACGGGCTTCCCTGGTGGCGCAGTGGTTGGGAGTCCGCCTGCCGATGCAGGGGACACGGGTCCGTGCCCCGGTCCGGGAAGATCCCACGTGCCGCGGAGCGGCTGGGCCCGTGAGCCATGGCCGCTGAGCCTGCACGTCCGGAGCCTGTGCTCCGCAACGGGAGAGGCCACAACAGTGAGAGGCCCGCATACCGCAAAAAAAAAAAAAAATTAAAAAATAAAAAAAAATAAAGCTCACAAACCACAAAGGAAACAATTAGTAAAAATGGCTGCACAGGGCTTCCCTGGTGGCGCAGTGGTTGGGGGTCCGCCTGCCGATGCAGGGGACACGGGTAGGTATAGTTGATTTACAATATTATATGTTTCATGTGTACAACATAGTGATTCTCACAATTTTTAAAGGTTATACTCCATTTATAGTTATTATAAATTTTTGGCTATATTCCCTGTGCTGTACAATATAGCCTTGTAGGTTATTTATTTTATACATGATAATTTGTACTTATCACCTACCCCTCTTGTCCCTTCTCTACTCCCTCTCCTCACTCATAACCACTAGTTTGTTCTCTATATCTGTGAGTCTGTTTCTTTTTTGTTACATTTACTAGTTTATTTTATTTTTTAGATTCCACATATAAGTGATACCATACAATATTTGTCTTTCTCTGTCATAAAAACCTCCAAGTCCATCCATGTTGTTGCAAATGGCAATATTTCATTCTTTTTTATGAATAAGTAGTATTCCATGTATATGTATATGTATGTGTGTGTGTGTGTGTATACACACACATATATACCACATCTTCTTTATCCATTCATTTGGTAATGGACACTTAAGTTGCATCCAGATCTTGGCTATTGTACATAATGCTGCTATGAACATTGTGGTGCATATATGTTTTTGAATCCATGTTTTCATCCTCTTCAGATATATACCCAGGAGTAGAATTGCTGGGTCATGTGGTAGTTCTATTTTTTGTTTTTTGAGGAAATTCCATACTGTTTTCCACAGTGGCTGCACCAAGCTGCATTTTTATCAGCCGTGCACAAGGGCTCCCTTTCCTCCACATCCCCCCCAACATTTGTTATTTGTGGTCTTTTTTAAAAATAATTAATTAATTAATTAATTAATTTTTGGCTGTTTTGGGTCTTCATTTCTGGGCAAGGGCTTTCTCTAGTTGCGGCGAGCTGGGGCCACTCTTCATCACGGTGCGTGGGCCTCTCACTATCGTGGCCTCTCTTGTTGCGGAGCACAGGCTCCAGACGCGCAGGCTCAGTAGTTGTGGCTCACGGGCCCAGTTGCTCCGCGGCATGTGGGATCTTCCCAGACCAGGGCTCGAACCTGTGTCCCCTGCACTGGCAGGCAGACTCTCAACCACTGCGCCACCAGGGAAGCCCTATGGTCTTTTTGATCATAGCCATTCTAACAGGCATGAGGTGATATCTCATTGTGGTTTCGATTTGCATTTCTCAGATGATTAATGATGTTGAGCATCTTTCATGTGCCTTTTGGCCATTTGTATATCTCCTTTGAAGAAATGTCTATCCAGATCTTTTGCCCATTTTTTAATGGGGTTGTTTGTTTTTCTGACATTGAGTTGTATGAGCTGTTTATATATTTTGGATATTAACCCCTTATAGGTTATATCATTTGCATATATTTTCTCCCAGTCCGTAGGTTGTCTTCTTGTTTTGTCAGTGGCTTCCCTGGCTGTGCATAAGCTTTTAAGTTTAATTGGGTCCCGCTTGTTTATTCTTGTTTTTGTTTCCTTTGCCTTAGGAGACAGATCAAAAAAAATATTGCTACAATTTATGTCAGAGGGTCCCACCTGGACTTCCTTGGTGGTCCAGTAGTTAAGACTCTGCACTTCCTACAGGGGTGCATAGATTCGATCCCTGGTCCAGGAACTAAGATCTCACATGCTGCATGGTGCGGTCAAAAAAAGAAAAACATCCCACCTATGTTTTCTTCTAGGAGTTTTATCGTTTCCAGTCTTGCATTTAGGTCTTTAATCCATTTTGAGTTTATTTTTATTATTTTTTTTAAAGATTTATTTGTTATTTATTTATTTATTTAGCTGTGTTGGGTCTTAGTTGTGGCACACGGGATCTTCGTCGAGGCATGCAGGATCTTTCGTTGCAGCATACAGGCTTCTCTCTAGGTGTGGCATGCGGGTTTTCTCTTCTCTAGTTGTGGCACGCAGGCTCCAGAGCACGTGGGCTCTGTAGTTTGTGGCATGCAGTTTCTCTAGTTGAGTTGTGTGGGCTCAGTAGTTGTGGTGCCTGGGCTTAGTTGCCCCGTGGCATGTGGGATCTTAGTTCCCTAACCAGGGATCAAACCCACATCTCCTGCATTGGAGATTCTTTACCACTGGACCACCAGGGAAGTCCCTTGAGTTTATTTATTTATTTTTAAAATTTTATTTATTTTTTTATACAGCAGGTTCTTATTACTTATCTGTTTTATACATATTAGTGTACCCTTGAGTTTATTCTTGTATATGGTGTTAGAATATGCTCTAATTTCATTCTTTTACATGGAGCAGTCCAGTTTTCCCAGCACTACTTATTGAAGAGGCTGTCTTTTCTCCATGGTATGTTCTTGCCTCCTTTGTCTTAGATTAGTTGACCATAAGTGCATAGTTTTATTTCTGGGCTCTCTATTCTGTTCCATTGATCTATGTGGCTGTTTTTGTGCCAGTACCATACTGTTTTGATTAATGTAGCTTTGTAGTATAGTCTGAAGTCAGGGAGTGTGATACCACCAGCTCTGTTCTTTCTCAAGATTGTTTTGGGTATTTGGGGTCTTTTGTGGCTCCATACACATTTTTAAATTATTTGTTCTAGTTCTGTGAAAAGTGTCCTTGGTATTTTGCTAGGGATTGCATTGAATCTGTAGATTGCCTTTGGTAGGACGGTTATTTTGACAATATTAATTCTTCCAATCCATGAACACAGTATATCTTGCCATCTGTTTGTGTCATCTTCAGTATATTTAATTGGTGTCATAGTTTTCCAAGTACAGGTCTTCTATCTCCTTAGGTAGGTTTATTCCTAGGTATTTAATTCTTTTTAATGTGATGGTAAATGGGACTGTTTCCTTAATTTCTCTTTCTGATAGCTTGTTGTTAGTGTATAGAAATGCAACAGATTTCTGTATATTAATTTTGTATCCTTCAACTTTATTGATCGATGAGTTCCAGGAGTTTTTTGGTGGTGTCTTTAGGATATTCTATGTATAGTATCATGTCATCTGCAAACAGTGACAGTTTTACTGCTTCCTTTCCAATTTGGATTCCTTTTATTTCTTTTTCTTGTCTGATTGCCGTGGTTAGGACTTCCAACACTATGTTGAATAAAAGTGGCGAGAGTGGGCATCCTTGTCCGGTTCCTGATCTTAGGGGAAATGCTTTCAGCTTTTCATTATTGAGTTTGATGTTAGCTGTGGACTATATATATATATATATATATATATATATATATATATATATATATATAGCATTTATTATGTTATATATAGCATTTATTATGTTGGGTCTCTATACTCACTCTCT
>NC_041221.1:9980447-9994937 GCF_002837175.3 Physeter macrocephalus
TTGCAGGGTACACATACATGCTCCCACAGGGACACTGGGTATGTTTTCAATTTTGTAAAGAATAATTTGCAAAAGTAGAGATTGGTGTAAATGTACCTAAACAGTTTAAAAACTGTTCTGGACACCCGTCCTCCTTGTGAGGACACAGCAAGAAGATGGCCATTTATGAACCAAGAAGGGGGCTCACCAGACACTGAATCTGCTGGTGTCTTGATCTTGGACTTCCAGAACTGTGAGAAATAAATAGCTGTTGTTCATAAACCACTCAAACACAAAAAACAAAATCTGTTCTGGACATTTCATTATAATAACAGTTTTATTTTATACATTTAGTAGTCCATTTTACCATAAAATCACTTTTTCCTCAGAGTTTATAGATTCTGCTTAGTAAATCAAATTGTTGAAAGGAAACATTTAAAAACTCAAAGGGCTTTGGAGCATGAGAACTGGAGTTATCTTAGGGGTCCTCTACGTCTTCTAGGCCGTTTTTCAGATGCAGCAATCAGGGTTCTGGAGCACAGAGGGACTCAATTGCCCAGAGCGGACTACTTCTTTTTTAAAAAAATTTATTTATTTATTTATTTATTTATTTATTTATTTATGTGTCTTGATCTTGGACTTCCAGAACTGTGAGAAATAAATAGCTGTTGTTCATAAACCACTCAAACACAAAAAACAAAATCTGTTCTGGACATTTCATTATAATAACAGTTTTATTTTATACATTTAGTAGTCCATTTTACCATAAAATCACTTTTTCCTCAGAGTTTATAGATTCTGCTTAGTAAATCAAATTGTTGAAAGGAAACATTTAAAAACTCAAAGGGCTTTGGAGCATGAGAACTGGAGTTATCTTAGGGGTCCTCTACGTCTTCTAGGCCGTTTTTCAGATGCAGCAATCAGGGTTCTGGAGCACAGAGGGACTCAGTTGCCCAGAGCGGACTACTTCTTTTTTAAAAAAATTTATTTATTTATTTATTTATTTATTTATTTTTGGCTGCATTGGGTCTTCGCTGCTGCGTGTGGGCTTTCTCTAGTTGCGGTGAGCGGGGGATACTCTTTGTTGCGGTGCGTGGGCTTCTCATTGCAGCGGCTTCTCTTGCTGCGGAGCACGGGCTCTAGGTGTGCAGGCTTCAGTAGTTGTGGCTCATGGGCTCTAGAGGGCAGGCTCAGTAGTTGTGGCGCACGGGCTTAGTTGTTCCGTGGCATGTGGGATCTTCCTGGACCAGAGCTCAAACACGTGTCCCCTGCATTGGCAGGTGGATTCTTAACCACTGTGCCACCAGGGAAGTCCCAGAGCTGACTACTTCTGAAGGCTGGAGCGCGGTGTAGGAATCTTCACTCACCTCTTCTCTTCTTGCTGCACAAAAACTGTTGGTCCTTTAGCTTAGCTTCTCTTTACTGTTACGTTTCTCACCCAAAGCAGGTGTCATCAAACTATAGCCAGAGGGCCAAGGCCTGCAGCTGCCTGTTTTGGTAAAGTTTTATTGGACACATCTGCACTAATTCACTTACCTAGTGCCTATAGCTAATTTTGCATGATGGCAGAGTTGAGCAGTTGCAACAGAGACCATATGACCCGCAAAGCTAGAAATATTTATGATCTGCCCATTTACAGAAAAGCTTTCGGGCCTTTTATTTGAATCATGAATTGTTTCGTTGTTGGGGGTTTGCGTTAGTTTCCTAGGGCTGATGTAACAAAACACCACAAACCTGGTGGTTCTTATGGACTGTGTGTTTGTGTCCCTCCCAAATTCATATGTTGAAGTCCTAATACCCAGTGTGATGGTGTTTGGAGATGGGGCCTTTGGGAGGTGCTGAGGGTGGGGTCCCCATGATGGGATTAGTGCCCTTACAGGAAGAGGAAGAGAGAGAGAACAGTTTCTCTTCACCATGTGAACAAACAGCCAGAGGCAACTGTCTGTAAGCCAGGAAGAGAGCAGAACCCAACTCTGCTGCAGCCAGCATGCGTTTCTGTTGTTTAAGCCACCCAGCCTATGGTATTTTGTTGTGGCAGCCCGAGATATTACAGTATCTTAAAATAACAGAAATTTATTCTCTCACAGTTCTGGAGACCAAAGTTTGAAATCAAGGTGTCAATAGTGTTGGTTTCTTCTGGAGGCTCTGAGAAAAATTCTGTTCCCTGCCTTTCTCCTGGCTCCTGGTGGCTGACAACAATCTTTGGCATCCCTTGGCTTGTTGACACATTATGCCCATCTCTGCCTCCATCTTTACATGGTCTTCTTGCAGGTCTCTTTGTATCTTCACATGGCCTTCTTTTTAAAAAATTTTTATTTATTTATTTATTTATTTATTTTTGGCTGTGTCGGGTCTTCGTTGCTGTGCGTGGGCTTTCTCAAGTTGCAGCGAGTGGGAGCTGTTCTTTGTGGCAGGGCGTGGGCTTCTCATTGCGGTGGCTTCTCTCCTTGCAGAGCACAGGCTCTAGGTGTGCGGGTTTCAGTAGTTGTGGCACACGGGTTCAGTAGTTGTGGCTCACAGGCTCTAGAGCACAGGCTCAGTAGTTGTGGCACAGGGGCTTAGTTGCTCTGTGGTATGTGGGATCTTCCCGGACCAGGGCTCAAACCCGTGTCCCCTGCACTGGCAGGTGGATTCTTAACCACCGCACCATCAGGGAAGTCCCCACATGGCCTTCTTATAAGGACAAAAATTCATTGGAATAGGGTCCATCCTAGTCCAACATGGCCTCATCATAACTAACTACATCTGTAAATATCTTTATCTCCAAATGAGGTCACTTTCTGAGGTCCTGGGTGGACATGGCTTTATAGGGGACAGTACAGGCTGTGTGAATTTACATGGCTGTGTTAGGATTCCTCAGAGGCTTAGCTCAAAGTCCTGTGGATGTGGGAGTGTCTTCAAACAGTCTTAACGTGGCAAGCGGTTATTTACTGGAAGATATGGTCAAGTCCAGCTCTCCTGGGATTGAAGCTGGGGCTTCCCAGAGTATAGAGAGCTCTTGCTCTGTGAGGAAGAGTCCCTCCCCTGCACCCCACACTCCTCTTCCCACCCCCTTCAGACCTCCTGGCCTCTGGACATCCCTCAACCCTGAGCTGAATTTTTTTTTTAATTTGACCTTATGTTTATTTATTTAATTGTTTGCTTATTTATTTATTTATTTATTTATATTTTTGGCTGCGTTGGGTCCCTGTTGCTGCGCGCGGGCTTTCTCTAGTTGCGGTGAGCGGGGGCTACTCTTGGTTGCAGTGCGTGGGCTTCTCATTGCGGTGGCTTCTCTTGCTGTGGAGCGCAGGTTCTAGGCGCGGGGGCTTCAGTCGTTGTGGCACACAGGCTTCAGTAGTTGTGGCTCGCGGGCTGTAGAGTGCAGGCTCGGTAGTTGTGGCGCACGGGCTTAGTTGCTCTGCGGCATGTGGGATCTTCCCGGACCAGGGCTCGAACCCGTGTCCCCTGCATCGGCAGGCGGATTCTCAACCACTGCGCCACCAGGGAAGCCCCTGAGCTGAATTTTTAAGAATTGCAACTCTTTTTGGATAAAGAAAGAGAATAAGTTTTTTCGGGGTGGGGGGTAGTGGTGATGAATAATTTTTATTTTTCATAAAATTATTTAACAATTGAAAAATTAATAGATGTGCACACGGAAAACTTAAAATGGTTCCAAAGTTGCCTGCAGTGAAGATTCTTCTCCCTCCCATTTCAGGCCCCTCTAGTTCCTTCCTCTCAGGTGGGCCAGCTTCATGGATCTGCCATCTGGGAAGTCACACCAGACCCCGCTCAAGAGAGCTCTCAGCTTGGTTTAACGCTCTACTGGTGCTGTCTTGAACTTCATAATGATTTTTGAACAAGGGAAGCCCTGTTTTTATTTTGCACTGGGGCCTGCAAATTATGTAGCCGGTCCTGCTTTGACCAGCCAATGCTGGCAATTTCTTGTTTGGCCTTCCAGGAATTTTCTATGTGCGTTAACAATTGCATATCACTTAAAAATGGGGGTGTACTCTATACACTTTGTTCTTTTCACTTAATAACCATATCTCAGAGATCATTGCATAGCTGCACTTACTCTTTTTGTAAAAACAGTTTCATTTTCTATTGGAGTATAGTTGATTAACAATGTTGTGTTAGTTTCAGGTGTACAGCAAAGTGATTCAGTTATACATATACATGTATCTATTCTTTCTCAAATTCTTTTCCCATTTAGGTTACTACAGAATATTGAGCAGAGTTCCTTGTGCTATACAGTAGGTCCCTGTTGGTTATCCGTTGTTGTTTTTTTAAAATTAATTAATTAATTAATTTTTTGGCTACGTTGGGTCTTCGTTGCTGCGCGGGCTTTCTCTAGTTGCGGCGAGCGGGGGCTACTCTTCGTTGTGGTGCGTGGGCTTCTCATTGAGGTGGCTTCTCTTGTTGTGGAGCATGGGCTCTAGGTGTGTGGGCTTCAGTAGTTGTGGCATGTGGGCTTCAGTAGTTGTGGCTCATGGGCTCTAGAGTGCAGGCTCAGTAGTTGTGGCGCACAGGCTTAGTTGCTCTGCGGCATATGGGATCTTCCTGGACCCAGGGCCCGACCCCGTGTCCCCTGCATTGGCAGGTGGATTCTTAACCACTGAGCAACCAGGGAATATACAGTAGGTCCCTGTTGGTTATCCGTTGTTTTTTTTTAAAAATTAATTAATTAATTAATTTTTTGGCTACGTTGGGTCTCCGTTGCTGCGCGGGCTTTCTCTAGTTGCGGCGAGCGGGGGCTACTCTTCGTTGTGGTGCGTGGGCTTCTCATTGAGGTGGCTTCTCTTGTTGTGGAGCATGGGCTCTAGGTGTGTGGGCTTCAGTAGTTGTGGCATGTGGGCTTCAGTAGTTGTGGCTCATGGGCTCTAGAGTGCAGGCTCAGTAGTTGTGGCGCACAGGCTTAGTTGCTCTGCGGCATATGGGATCTTCCTGGACCCAGGGCCCGACCCCGTGTCCCCTGCATTGGCAGGTGGATTCTTAACCACTGAGCAACCAGGGAAGTCCCTGGTTATCCGTTTTAAATATAGCAGTGTGTACATGTCAACCCCAAACTCCCAATCTATCCCTCTCCCCTACCCTTCCCACCTGGTAACCATAAGTTCATTCTCTAGGGCTGTGAGTTTGTTTCTATTTTGTAAATAAGTTCATTTGGATCAGTTTTTAAGGTTCCACATGTAAGTGATAGCATATGATATTTGTCTTTCTCTGTCTGACTTACTTCACTTAGTATGATAATCTCCAGGTCTATCCATGTTGCTGCAAATGGCACTATTTCTTTTTTTTTCTTCTTTTTTTAAAAAAAATCTCTCCCTCCCTGTCCCCTTTGGTAACCATAAGTTTGTTTTCTATGGCTGTGAGTCTATTTATGTTATTATAAATAAGTTCATTTGTATCATTTTTAATTTTTAAATTTTATTATTTATTGATTGATCGATTCAGTATTTGTCATTTTTCAAACGGCATTATTTCATTCTTTTTAATGGCTGAGTAATATTCCATTGTATGTATGTACCACATCTTCTTTATCTATTCATCTGTCAGTGGACATTTAGGTTGCTTCCATGTCTTGGCTACTGTAAACCGTGCTGCAATGAACATTGGGGTGCATGTATCTTTTCAAGCCATGCGTTTCTCCAGATATATGCCCAGGAGTGGGATTGCTGGATCATATACTGTTTATTTTAATGGCTGCAAAACATTCCATTGGATGTGACATAATTTATTGGCATAGTCCTCTAATGGGGAACATTCAGGTTGTTTCCAGTCTTTCTCAGCTACAAACGATGCTGCAGGAAACCTCTTTATGGGTACAGTGCTTTGTATTCAGTCTGAGTATATGTATAGGATAAATTCCTAGAAGGTGTGCTGAGTTACAGCATATACGCTTCTCACCCTTCAATAGATATTAAACCTGGACTATAGTTGCACCAATTTACATTTTCAAACGTAATTTGACTGTGGTTGTTTCCCTGTGACTTTGACAACACTCTATATGCACACTTTTGGATCTTCGCCGATCTGTTAAGTGAAAATGTGTTCTCATTGCTTTGACTTGGATTTCTGTCTTAATGGGAGGGGCTGAACATCTTTTTCTCTTTTTATAAGCTCTCTGTGTTTTTTTCTCTGACTTACTATTTTTCTGTTTGGTTCCAGGTAACGTTTACTGGTTTGTAAGAGCCTTTACTTTTGAAGGAAAGTAGCCCTGTCACTACCATGTTGCAGATATTTTCCCATGTTTCTTATTTGTCTTTTGACTTTTTAAAGTGATCTTTTTGGAATGCAGGACTTAAATTTTTTTTGTGCAGACGGATCTATTAATCTTTAAAAAAAAATGGTTCCTGTCTTGTTTAGAAAATTGTTCTGCACTCTAAAATCATCAAAGGAATCATCTCATGTTTTCTTCTAGTACTTTTCCAGTGAAAGTAGGATTTAAAACCTCTTACTTTTGCTTATTTTAGCTGTCCTTTTCAATCAAGGCTAGTTACGGTAGAAACAATATTGAAGCATTTTCCTTCAACCTATGTTAACTTCCAGGGTAAAAGTTCTGCAGTTATTTTCTGCTATAAAAATAAAACCTCGGGCTTCCCTGGTGGCGCAGTGGTTGAGAGTCCGCCTGCCGATGCAGGGGACGCGGGTTCGTGCCCCCGTCCGGGAAGATCCCACATGCCGCGGAGCGGCTGGGCCCGTGAGCCACGGCCGCTGAGCCTGCGTGTCCGGAGCCTGTGCTCCGCAACGGGAGAGGCCACAACAGTGAGAGGCACGGGTACCGCAAAAAAAAAAAAAAAAAAAAAATTAAAAAAAATAAAACCTCAAAGTCATTTTTTATTCTGTTTTGCTGTGATCTAGCAATGCTTTTCATTTTAATTGTGGAAGAAGAAGAAAAGAATTCCCAAGTAAGAAAAAAGTCTTCTATTTTTCAGATGTATTTTCCTATTACAAGTATGGCTCTAATGAGATAAGCATACAAATTATTTTATGTTTAACTGTTTTTAATTCTTTTCAGTTCTGCCTTCAGAGAGGTATTAGAAGTTTTTCTTACTAGCAACTTTGCTAAATTTGCTTTTCTGCAGTCTGTGGAATTCCTAACAAAAGTTCATTAATGAGGCAAAGGACTTTGTTTTCAGAAAGTAGGTAAAAATGACTATTTGTATTGTAGGTTCTGATTTTGAAAGGAGACTCAAAGGTTATGAAGGATATGTCAGGTTTAAAATGGCATAAATCTACTCAGTATTCTGTAATAACCTATATGGGAAAAGAATCTGAAAAAGAATAGATATATGTGTATGTATAACTGAATCACTTTGCTGCACAGGGACCTCAAGGGCAAGCAGTGGCTTTCTCTGCACCAGGGCAGTGAGAGGGCTGGGTGTCACAGGTAGTTCTGAGTACCATCATGTCCCTGCCAGCCTGAACCCCTGCTGCTCTGGGCAGAATAGATGAAGATGTTATCGTGAGGGCATGGCAGACAACTGTTGGCTACAGAAAGGGGACACCACCGGGAAGCCAGCACAGTGGAGGCCGGGTCACCCGCCTGGCAGAAAAACACGAACAGGAAGTAGCCAATTTGTCTGTTGATGCCAAGTCGGAGTCTGTGCGTTTCCGCCTAGGTGAGGGCTGGGGTGCCTGCCTGGGCCTGGACGCAGCAGCCAAAGGAGACCTTGACCATTCAGCAGAGAGGCAAATATCTGTGGGGACTCAGGACTGCAAGGGAGGACAGGATGCCTGCCCAGTTAGGGCAGGGGGAGGACGTTCTCAACACACTGGTGTTACTGAACAGGCTATTTTATTTTATTTTTTAATTAAAATTTCTTTTTCAGTATAATCACAATTTTATTATATCTTATATATAACTTTGACAGTACATATACCAACACGTTAATAAAAGTTACTTTTTGTTTTGCCATTCTGGGCAATTTTTCCTTGCCTTTAAAAAAAATTTATTGAAGTATAATTGATTTACAATGTTGTGTTAATTTCTGCTATACAGCAAAGTGACTCGGTTATACATATATATTCTTTTCATATTCTTTTCCATTATAGTTTATCACAGGATATTGAATCTAGTTCCCTGTGCTCTACAGTAGGCCCTTGTTGTTTATCCATCCTCTATATAATCGTTTGCATCTGCTAATCCCAACCTCCCAGTCCTTCCCTCCCCTACCCCCTCCCCCTTGGCAAACACAAGTCTTGAACAAGCTATTTTATGTTATTAAAATTTTATTATGAAATGTGCCATAGATGATAAAATATATGTAGTTTAAAGAGGGATAATAGAAATGAACAACCATGTACACACCATCGGTTTGAGTAGCGTGATATCTCCAGAAATTTAAAAGCACACTGCGTGCTTCTCCCTGATTGTGTCCAGCTCCCTTTGCACAAGAGGGAGCCAGGGTAGTGAATTTTGTGTTTACCGTTCCTTTCCTTTTCTCCCATCTCCCATGTGTGTACACACCCAAGGAATACATTGTTTTGTTTTGCCTATTTTTGAGCTTTATATAAATGGACTCATACTATCTGTATTTTTTGAGTTGCTTCTTTCACCAACATATTTCAAAGATACAACCATGTTGATTGGTGTTGCTCCTAGTTTATTCATTTTCATTGCTTCAGAGTGGACACTGGTGTGTGTCTTAGTCTGTCCAAGCTGCTATAACAAAATGCCACAGATTTAGTGGCTTATGAGCAAGAGAAATTTATTTCTCATAGTTCTGGAGGCTGGGAAGTCCAAGATCAAGGTGTCAGCGTGGTTGAGTTCTGATAAGGGCCCCCTGTTTCACAGCTGGTGCCTTCTTGCTTTGTCCTCATGTGATGGAAGTGGTGAGGGAGCTCTGGGGGGTCTCCTCATAAAGGGCACTAATTCCATTCATGAGGGCTCCACCTTCATGACCTAGGTCATCACTCTCAGTATGTTTAGCTCTAACAGACAATACAAAGAGTTTTTTAAAGCTGAGCTGAGGAATGGTTACACTTTGAAACTAATGATGGCAGTGATTCCAGGAGAGGAGAGGGAAGACAGCTTTGTGGATGTTTGAAGCACTGGTGAGATCACCCCACATTTCCAGTCACTCTAAGAAGGTTTTGGTTGTTGTTTTGATCTGACCTTCCCTCTAGGTCCTGGGAGTCAGGACTGGGGTCAAGCGGAGTAGAACCTTTGCGAGTTGCACATTTTTACCACTTATTTTTTTGGTAAAATATATTTTTCAATTTCATGAAAAAAGGTGGTGACAGTGGCTGACAATTTAAAAATATTTTCCTCTTTAACAAAATAATCCATCAACTCTATTTCAACCCCTCTCCCATTTAAAAAATGTTCTAAACCATCTGCTCTGGCTCCCTGTGGCAGCTCAGGGGAGGCCCCACAGGAGGTATCCTTTAACTGTGGCCGTTAGTAAAGACATTGCTTAGCTCTTCATGTTTGTGTGTCCTCTTCTGTATATATTTAGAACATTTTTCAATTGAGTTTTTGCCTTTTCCTTATGATGGAAAAAGGACAAGCATAATATATATTATATATATGTATATATATATATATATATATATATATATATATGTATATACACATAATTAAGAAGAGCATAAAAAATGTGAAGTCTCTCCAAAAGAATCTAACAAGAGATGTCTGGAGAAAATTTAAATGTTATGGAAGACTTAAATAAATGATGCTATAGAACATATCCTTGGGTTGACCATCTCTATAAAAAGGTAGTATCTTAAAGATCCTAATTCTTCCCCAACTGATCTATAGATCCAATACTTTTTCAATCAAAATCCCAGAAAGAATTTTTGTAGAACTAAGGAAGATAATTTACCTAAAATGAAAAAGGAAATGTCTAAGAATAACAAGAAGAAGCAGAAAATAAGCAAGTCTCATTATAAAGCTGTGATCATGAAGACAGTGTGATATTGAAGGATAAATAGACAGGTAGACCTAATGTCCAGAAATAGAGCCCCACACAATACACAACTGGTTATGACAGTGCTGGCATGGCAGATAGATGGGGAAAGAATGGACTTTTTAATAAATGTGGATGAAACAATTGGATGAAATAACTGGTGATTTAAAAAAATTAAAATAATTATTAAAAAATTTACCCTTATTTCTTTTTTAAAAATTGAGATGTAATTGACATATAACATTATATTAGTTTTAGGTGTGCAACACAATGATTTGATATATGTATATACTGAAAAATGATTACCACAATAAATTTCATTAACATCTATCACTTCATGTAGTTACCATTTTTTCCTTGTGATGAGAACTTATACGATCTAGTCTCTTAGCAACTTTCAATTTTGTTTTTCAATTTTTTTGTCTCATTGATTCTTACTGATCTCTATCTATATACATCTCTATCTATATATAATTTTTTTCCTATTTGCTAAATCTCTGCTCATCTTTATTTTTTCCTTCCATACTCTTTGGTTTCTTTTTTCCCCCAACTTTAATGCTTGACTCACTACTTTTAAAGCTTTCTTTTTTTCTAATGTAGATATTTAAGGCTATAAATTGCCCTCTGAGTACTTCTTTAGCTCATTCCATGTATTTTGATATGCAATATTTTCATTGTTGTTTCTAAAACATTTGTAGTCCATAATATGATTTCTTTTTTGACCCATACATTGAGATTTGGATATATTTGGAGTTACTTCTATTATTTTGTTATGTACTTTTTATTTTTCCAACTTTTGCAGTTTCTTTTTTCATCTTTTCTTGACTTTATTTTGACTAAAGTCTTTTTTCCTAATTATATTTCTCTGTTTACTTAATATAAGCTATCTGTTCTCTTAGTGGTTACTTTAGTTATTTTAACAACCATACTTAATTTAAATTAGGTAAGATTGTATCTTTACTTTAACCCTAATCACCCTTTCCCTATTTAGGTGTGTTCGGTTATTTTAGTATTTTAATTTGTTGGCCATTATACACCTCACAGCATTTCTACTTGTTGTTTTTATAGTCAAGGTTTGTTTAGATTTACCTACATATTTATTAATATCTTTGCTCATTATTTCTTCTTGCATCTTAGATAATCCACCTGGAATCATTTTCCTTCTGCCTAAATGCATCCTATAAGAGTTTCTTTAAGTGAGGGTCTGTTGGTGTTAAATCCTCTAAATTTTTTTTTGTTTAAAAAAGACATTTTTCCAGACAAGTGTCTTTATTTCACTCATGTATGAAAAATAGTTTCACTAAGTCTAGAATTCTGAGTCGAGAGTTATTTTTTTTGTAAGCATGTTGAAATTATTTTACTTTCTTCTGACTTCTGCATTGCTATTGAGAAGCTAGTTGTCAAGCTAATGCCATACTTTGCAGGGGAAACGTTTTCCTTTTCCCCTCCCTTCTACCCCTCCCTCCATGGGCTGCACTATAATCTTTCTCTAGGATGTGTCTAGATTTAGAGTTTTTTTTTTTTTTTGCCACGTGGCAGTGAAAGCACCAACTCCTAACCACTGCACTGCCAGGGAATTCGCTAGAGTTCTTCTTATTTATCCAGTTTAGGATTATTTTTGGGCTTCCTGAGTCTAAGGATTGGTATCTTCAGCAAGTCTAGAAGATTATTAGCCATATATGTTTGAGTATGGCTTTCCCCCCATTGTCTCTGTTAGCTTCTCCTATAAGATGTGTGTTAGACCTTCTCATTCTGTCTTCCTATAATAATATTTCTTCCATATTTTTCATCCTTTTTCCCCCCTCTCCAGGTAATGTCTTTGGTTGAATCTCCCAGTAAGCTAAATTGTTTTCTTCTGATGTGGTCTAATTAGCTATTTAATCCACATTTTCATTGTTAGGAGGACTTTTTGGTTCTTTCCAAATTTGCTTAATTGTTCTTTCTAGTTTATTTCTTGTGTTTTCAAGCTTTTCTTTCATTTCTTTATGTATATTAAATATAGATATTTGATATTTTCTGCCTGATAATTCCAGTGTCTGATTCTGCTTTCCATTATTTCTGCTGGCTTTCACTCATGGTATATTTTTATTTTGTGATTATTATTATTTTTTTTTTTTGTGGTATGCGGACCTCCCCCTGCTGCGGCCTCTCCCGTTGCTGAGCACAGGCTCCGGACGCGCAGGCCCAGCGGCCATGGCTCACGGGCCCAGCCGCTCCGTGGCACGTGGGATCCTCCCACACCGGGGCGCGAACCCGGTTCCCCTGCATCGGCAGGCGGACGCGCAACCACTGCGCCACCAGGGAAGCCCTATTTTGTGATTTTTGACTGTGAATTGCTCATTTAAAAAAATGCTATTTGCAGATACTCTTTGAGCCTGGAATTTGTTTCTGCTAGTTTCCTGGGAGCTCTATAAAAGTTAGAACCCTTTTTTTTTTTTTTTTTTTCTGGTACGCGGGCCTCTCACTGCTGTGGCCTCTCCCGTCGCGGAGCACAGGATCCGGACGCGCAGGCCCAGTGGCCACGGCCCACGGCATCGGCAGGCGGACTCTCAACCACTGCACCACCAGGGAAGCCCTAGAACCCTTTTAACTTGATTTCCTTTGAAGATTTTCTGGACCACACACGTCGTGGGAATTTGGATCAAAAACTCTCATGAATTTTGGCTTGTAGTTATAAATTCTCAGAGAATGTTTTCTCTTTCACTGAGCACCAAAGTTGAATCAGGGAAGTTTTCTTCCATTCTGTTTTTCATGGCAAAGTTTTTACTCATGTATATTTACATTGAGGATAGAGCCCTCAGTGGGGTTCTGGTGTGTGTGTCTGTGTATATATGTATATATGTGCATGTATGTGTGTATATGCATGTGCATATGTATGTATGCATGTGTATATATATGTGTCTGTATGTGTATCGATACATCTATGTATGTGTTTATATGTGCACATGTATGTGTCTGTATGTGTCTGTATATGCAAATGTATATCTCTGTGTGTGTATGTATGTGTGTGTGTTTTATAGAACTCCCCACCTTAAGGAGGCCCAGCCTTTATCCACTTCCCTCTTTTCTCTCTGTGGCATCAGAGTGGAAGATAAAGATTTCCTGGTTTTGTAAGAAACTCTCAACATGGATGGTGGCCTTTTTGTGTGCTTATTCTTAGGATTCTTGATCTCACTTGGCTGTACTCTTTTTTTTTTTTTTTTTTTCCAGTACCAGCTTAGCAATGCATTTATTCGTTTTTTCTTAATCTGGCTTAAAAAATTTTTTTTTCAAGATGGTGTTTTAGGGCATCTAATCTGCCACACTAACGTAACTGGAAGTTGAAAAACCATTTCATACTCATTATTTTCTATATCTATTTGTTAACATCAAGTAAAAAATATGGACAAACTGTTCTTCAGTCCTCTGAAATTCTGAAGAAGCTGTATGGACTTAAGTTGAAGCAAAACACAATCTGTTCAATTATAAGAAAACTTATCTTGACTTGAATGCTTCTAGAGTTGACAACTAGAGATCGTCAGATATTTATCTACGGAATTTTAAGAAACTGGCATAAATTTACTTTATTACCTTTTACCTACTTACTAGTGCTATACTACTAATGAATTCTATCATGTAATCTTTAACAACCACCTAGTAAGTGTGTGCTCTGGGAATTAGTGAGAATTTCTGATACCAAAGAATCACTTACCATGCTATATTTCCCTCAGCTAAGATTTGAGGCAGTTTACAAAAATACATTCAGTACAAAAGAAGAAAATTAATCACTGAGAGAATCAGGGCTACAGGTAGGAAAATAAATCTTAGTCTAAGATGAACACACGAGAAATACATAACATTTTCTTCCCAATATAGGTGGCCTGTCTTTGGTTTTAAGCTCTTAACACACATAAGAGGAGGGTAGGCAATAACATGACCATGTTGGTTTGAGTGTCCTGTTCAGTTCAGGCCAGACTAACCCTGTACCTTCTGAGCCTTTTGGCAACACTGTTGAAATTGCATCACAGCCCCAGTGACAAAGATTGGCAGTAAGAAAGTGGCCAGGGAGTATCTTTTATGTTTAATGATAAAAAGTGAAACTCTTCCGAGCTATTGACAACTACACTACTGGAGAGCTGGTTTAGGGCTGGACCCACCTGGTGAAGCGCTGACCTGGGTGTGATCTGGCATGGGGGTGGAGTTTCACTGAGCTTCTCGTTTCTATCTGCTACCAGGTTTCAGATCGCTGTGCAGTTTTTCCCATTTTGGCAAAACAAGCGCCTTTCTAAACCCTCCGTAATCTTGTGGCTCCTGATATCAGAAGGGCCTGAGACAGGTCTGGGCCCTTAGAAGCTACTATAATAACAGCAGAGAAATCCTGTGTTGGTTTAATTGTTTTAGTCCTGTGTTGTTTGGACCCTGATTAGGGTCCAAATCCATAGGGTCAAATTATAAGGAAACCAGCTTAAAGATGTGAAACTTTTAGAGAAGCCTTCCACTATGTATGTTTTTTTAAAAAAATAAATTTATTTATTCATTTATTTTTGGCTGCGTTGGGTCTTCGTTGCTGCGCGCGGGCTTTTCTCTAGTTGCGGCGAGCGGGGCTACTCTTCATTGCGGTGCGCGGGCTTCTCATTGC
>NC_041221.1:9995470-10044458 GCF_002837175.3 Physeter macrocephalus
ATAAACATATATCCCCATATCTCCTCCCTCTTGCGTCTCCCTCCCTCCCACCCTCCCTATCCCACCCCTCTAGGTGGTCACAAAGCACGGAGCTGATCTACCTGTGCCATGCGGCTGCTTCCCACTAGCTATCTATTCTACGTTTGGTAGTGTATATATGTCCATGCCACTCTCTCACTTCGTCCCAGCTTACCCTTCCCCCTCCCCGTGTCCTCAAGTCCATTCTCAACGTCTGCATCTTTATTCCTGTCCTGCCCCTAGGGTCTTCCTCAGTATGTATGTTTGTGTGTTGTCAGCAGTTCCTGAGCAGGAACAATTTGTGTGTGTGTGTGTGTGTGTGTTTGTGTGTGTGTGTGTGTGTGTGTGTGTTCTCACTGTACTGTAATAGGCACAATGAAGGTGTGTAAAAACAAATGTAAACTTCATGGTTCAATTTCCAAAATTTGGGCTTGATCATTTTGGCAAAGCAAATGGGGATAACATTTTGTGTTAGCTCCTCACTTAATGACTAATAAATAAAAAATATTAACTTAGGTCAATATACTGGCTCACAAGTGTGCACTGGGTTTAATCATTCTTTTTCTTTCCTTCAAGGATTTTGACTCTTTCTTCTCTGCAAAAGAAGAGAATATTATTTATTCCTTCCTTGGCTTGGCTCCCCCTCCAGGCTCAAAGGTAAGCTTGAACACCCCCTTGGGGTCCAATGTAGGTCATAAAAAGTGAGAATAAAACCAGCACCAACACTGTTTAATAAGTGATGATCTTTAAATTAACATGATTTTAATACACTTCTTATTCTGATGAGGTCTTATGCATTAGAGATAATGCATGGTTTCTACTAAAGCGTGTTTCAAAACTATGCTTTTATTATTTTTGCTCTGTTTACACCTTGTTATAGTAAGCTTTACAATACCTAAGAAATATCATTGCATTCAATAATCTTAAGTGCGTTAATTAATAAATATGTAAAAGTATAAATTCTCAGGTTGTGTCTGTGAAATTATTTTGTTATGAATTTCTCATGACAGCTTATGTTAGTTAATTTTATAATGATATATACTCCTATATTAATTATTTCTATTGAAAATGAATTGAATTTTGCTTTTTTTGTCTGATGAGGAGGGAAAAAGTAAGATCCAGACTCAAGAACAAGATAAATTTCATCAGGTTTCTTTTCCCCTCTGGTGTTGTTTCATCTTTGATTATGTATATCAATTAAATAAAGAATTATGCTAATAAAGCAAATGCCATGAATTTGAATGTCTGGTGGAGATCACCTGGTTTTATTCCTTACCTTCACTGCATTCTTCACCTCTACCAAGCATCTCATACATGACTCTCCACAGATATAAGACAAGCACACATTTGTCTAATTCATTTATTTCTTAACTCATCTGTTTGTGCCCAGCTTCGTTTCAAAAGAGATTTGTGATGGCTGAGTCCCAATTAATTCTCACCATAGGAGACACAGCTAAAAATCCTACCTTATAGAGATGGGTGTGTCTCAGAGGCATGTGGATATGCTGTCTTCCATGTGTCCTTATTCTTCAGGTAATGACACCTGAGGTCTCTTAGTGCTTAGGTTAACACATGCAGGTGTAACACGAGTTCCTTCTCCAAATGGTAACATGTAGATTTTACAGTTGGTTAATGTTCTATAAGGGGATAATGGTTCTATACAGGGAAATAAAGGTATTTCCCTTTTAATGAAATACCTTTTGGGCTTTGGTCAACTGAAATGCAACATATCTCATACACGTTATTAACCATTTAAAAAAGTGCTAAAAGCTATTACATGCAATTTGATCTTTTTTTTTTGGTATAGGAGTTTGTTAACTGGGTCATGTTAGTTTAGCTATTATGTTTAAGAGATGGTACCTTAGTGTTAAGGTATGTTTCTTGGTGGGGACACTCAGGTCACTTGGGTCTTGAAGAAGGAAAGGAAAGGTGGAGGGAAGAGTGTTTCAGGCAAAGGTAAGAGAAAATGCAAAGGCCCTGAGGCAGGAAAGGGCTTGGAGATTCCTAAGACCTGCCATGACTGCCCTGAGTCCTGAGTTGCCGGAGTGCAGAGGGAAGGGGCACCATGGGAGGTGGGAACAGCAGTGCTCTGGAGTCTATCTTAGGGGCTGTTAAGACATTGTAAGGGTTTTAAGCAGAGGAGTAATTTTATTTCCTTGTCTAGAACTCTTTTTGGCTACAATGGGATGAATGGATTGAAGTGGTACAAATTACTATAGTAAAACAGATGAGATGTCATGGTGGCGTGGACTAGGGTGGTGGGGATAGAACAGTACAGAAGTGGATGATTTTAGTATCTGTTTTGGAGGAAGAATTGGTAAGAATTGCTGATGGATTGAATCAGCAATGAGAGGGTTTAACCTCCTTGATTTTAGGACCATCAGATTCTATTTTACAATTTGGTTTCTGGTTCTGTTGTGCTCTGAAGAGGGACTGTACTGTGATGAGTTTTTATCTTAAGTACATCTTTGTACCCCAATGCGTACCTTCATTTCTCATGAAAATACTGTTTTTTGAATATTAAAATTTAATTTATTTTTATTTTTTAAAAATTTTATTATTTATTTATTTATTTTTTTGCGGTACGCGGGCCTCTCACTGCTGTGGCCTCTCCCGTTACGGAGCACAGGCTCCGGACGCGCAGGCGCAGCGGCCATGGCTCACGGGCCCAGCCGCTCCGCGGCACGTGGGATCTTCCCGGACCGGGGCGCGAACCCGCGTCCCCTGCATCGGCAGGCGGACTCCCAACCACTGCGCCACCGCGGAAGCCCCTAAAATTTAATTTTTATCCAATTAATATGTGTATAATTTTGAAAAGCTCAAGTAGTGCTACAAGGGTTATTACAGAAAATGGTAGGTCCTGCCTTCATCCCTCGTGGATGACTTCTCTTTGGCGGTGTGCTAAGGTGCAGAGTTCCAGGCCAGACATAAACTTCTGCTCAGGGCTGGAAAGCTGCGGGTCCATATTCTTAGTAGTTTCCAGGGCTGTTGTTGAGAAACCTGGTGCCAGTCTGTCTACTGACCCTGTATTTGTGTCTGTTTTTGTTTTTCTCATTCCTGGGAGACTTTAGGTTCCTCTCTTTTGCTTTGAAGTTGTATGATGAGGTGCTTGGAATGGTCTTTTCTTCCTTGTTTGTGCTGGGCACTTGCTGGGCCTTCTTTAAATCTGGAAAGTCATGTCCTTCAGTTCTGGAAGATGTTGGAGGTACTATTTCTGTGGTCATTCTTTTCCCATTAGTTTCCATTGTCTTTTCTTTGCTCTTTTTGAAATTCCTCTTATTTGACTGCTGGGCCTCCTGGACTAATCATACAATATTTTGTTCTTTGCTTCTGGTTCTTTCACTTAGCATAATGCTGTCAAGGTTCATCTATGTAGTAGTATGTGTCAGTACTTCTTTTCTTTTTAATGGCAGAATGATATTCCATTGTATGAATAGACGATATTTTATTTATTGATTCATCAGTTGATGGACATTTGGGTTGTTTCCACTTTGGGACTATTATGAATAATGCTGTTATGACCATTTGTATCTTTTGTTTAATTTTATCTTAAATATTAGTATTGTGTTATAGGCTGCTCTGCAAAAGAATCACTTGGACAGTTTTTAAAAAATTAAGATGCTTGAGTTCTGCTTCAGACCTACTGACCCTGAATTATAAGGGGAGAGGGTCAGGGATCTTCATTTTTAAAAAGTTCTTTGGTTGATTCTGATGCACACTCCTGTTTAACAACCACTAAGTTAAGGACTCATTTAGCAAATATTCATAGATATGCCTTGCCAAAGTGAAGGTGATATCGTATTTGCTTTAGTTAAAGAACTCACACATTACAGAGAAACAATGAGCTCACTTTGTTTCTCTCTTCATCCTTGTTTCCCTCGCTCCTTAGGGGCCACTAACATCATGGGTATTTTAAGACTATATATAAAACTATGTATGCATCTCCACAAGCAGTACATGTGTTGTTTTGTATTTTTCATGCTTAATTGGTATCATATTTTTTTGGAATTTTCTGCAAATTGCTTTTTTCATTACGTTTTGAGACACAGCCACCCTGATATATGTAATTCTATCTCACCCCTGCTCTGCGTCATCTTGTCCCATTAAAAAAATTACCTAATCTCAGATTTTAGATCTCACCCTGGTTTGTGCTTAGGTTTTGTCCTATTGCGTGAAATTCTTTTCGACTAAGTAGAAGAAAGGGATGGCCATGGAATTACAGAGCTCAGCCTAGAGGGACTTAACATCCAGTTCAGAGCCTTCTCTTCACAAAGGAGGAACTCGAAGCCCAAGAAGTTTAGGTGATTTGCACAAAGATACTCCACTAATTAGCAGCACAGTCCACGCTAGAACCTTTGGTGCTGTCAGCATTGCTCGGGTTTATAGGTGTTGGTGTTTACTTGGGGCAAAGTCCTTCAAGTATCCTTTGGGAAGACAGACACTTGATGATTTATGGAAGCGATATTATTTGTCACAGTATCATTTTGTAGCAAACAACATCATGGAGAAGTGTCAGCAAGGAAATCAATCTTGTTCGAGCTAAAAATAGATACTCTTGACTATTATGGAGAAAATGTATGCTTATAAAATGATATTAAGCCTTATAAGCGGCATTATTGCTTGTAGAACAGTTTTCTTATCTTAGGCAGGCTGTACCAGGCCAAGTACCAGGCCAGTTTTCCCAAGAGAGCTTCGTAAGTAAGCATTGCCTCCGTAAAATCAACCTCAGTTCTTCACAAGCATCTGGTCATATCTGATTCATTGAGCATCATTTTTTTATTTTATTTTTCTTTCTATGTTGATTTACGGTGTGGTGCCAATCTCTGCTGTATAGCAAAGTGACTCAGTTATACACATAGAGACATTCTTTTTTTATATTCTTTTCCATTACGGTTTATCCCCAGATATTGGATATAGTTCCCTGTGCTATCCATTCTAAATGTAATAGTTTGCATCTGCTAATCCCAAACTCCCAGCGAAAGAAAAGACAAAAGAGCAAAGAACATAAAATTGTGAAAGGATAGACTCTTCATTAAATGTTATTAGGACAATTGGACAGTAAGATGTAAAAAAGTTGAAATCAGACCACCATCTCACACCATACACCAAAATTAACTTAAAATGGATTAGAGACTTGAATGTAAGACCTGAAACCATGAAACTTCTAGAAGAAAACCTAGGCAGTACACTGTTTGACATTGGTCTAGCAGTATTTTTTTGGATCTTTCTCCTCAGGCAAGGGAAACAAAAGCAAAACTAAACAAACTGAATGACATCAAACTAAAAAGCTTTTGCACAGCAAAGGAAGAGATCAACAAAACAAAAAGTCTACTTCTTCTCCCACCTACTGAACGGGGGAAGATATTTGCAAGCAATATATCTGACAAGGGACTAACATCCAAAATGTACAAAGAACTCATATAATTTGACATCAGAAAAACAAACAACCCGATTAAAAATGGGCAGAGGACCTGTAGACATTTTTCCAAAGGAGACATACAGATGGCCAACAGTTACATGAAAAGATGCTCAGCATCACTAATCATCAGGGAAATGTGAATCAGAACTACAAAGAGATATCACTTCACACCTGTCAGTAGGGCTGTCAACAAAAAGACAACAAGTAAAAAGTGTTGAGGAGGATTTGGAGAAAAGGGAATACTATACACTGTTGGTGGGAATGCAAGTTGGTGCAGCCACTATGGAAGACAGTATGGAGATTCCTCAAAAAGGAATTCAAATTCTAAAAGATACATGCACCCTGATGTTTATTGTGGCATTATTTACAATAGCCGAGATATGGAAACAACCTAAGTGCCCATCAATAGATGAATGGATAAAGAAGATGTGATACACACACACACACACACACACACACACACACACACACACACGCACTCACACATTGGAATACTATTCAGCCATAAAAAGACGAAGTCTTGCCATTTGTGACAACGTGGATGGACCTTGAAGGTATTATGAGAAGTGAAATAAATTAGATGGAAAGAGACAAATACTGTATGATTTCACTCAATATGTGCAACATAAAAAACTAATGAACAAACAAACCAACAAACAAAATAAATGAACCAACAGAACCAAACACGTAGATACAGAGAACAGAGTAGTGGTCACCAGAGGGGATGGGTGAGGGAGAGGGCAATACTGGTAAAGGTGGTCAACTGTATAGTGATGGATGGAAACTAAATTTTTGGTGGTGAGCACGTTGTAGGATATACAGAAGTGGAAATGTAATGTAGACACGAAACTTATACAATGTTATAAATCAATGTTACCTCAAAAATTTTTTTTAAACGCACTTAGTGATAGGTTAAAAAATTAGGTTGTTTCTGTGGCATGCAAAATGAAGTAATAAAGTCACTCCAAAAAAGTTTTAGGCAAAATATAAATTTAATCACTAAGTCTATTTTCAAAGACAACAGCAATCCTTCTATCTTATTTTTAAAAATGGATGAAGAGAGGAAAAATCTTGATACAACAAAATTATCCAGAGAACTGTACTGTGACTATACCAAGCATATGTACCATGCAATATGCTATGAATAACAAGCATATTCATACCATATATGGTAGGAATATATCAAGAATATCAAGTAATGAGATTTAGTCGATCTGGAGTAGATCCTGAACAACTATATATTAGTAAAACTACATGAGTATATGATGGGAATCTCTAATTGAAAATTACTGCCCTAGAGCATGCTAGATTGAAATTAAAGAAGTAAAGGTATGACCAAGTTAACATTTAAAGCAAATAACTAAAGTTAGGATTGATAACCTATACCATCATTGTCAAATATCATGCAAAGAACCACTAGGATCAACGTCTTCTATATGTTATTTTAGTCAGGGGAGTATTATTAACACACCAGTGGAAAATATCCAGTTTTATATATGTATATATGTAAATAGATTTTCCCGTAACTGGTATAGGTACGTACAGTCATCACAGTGACAAAGCATCACATTTACAGAATGCTGTCAGGGTGTGACTATTCAGTGTCAGAATCTGAACATCCCAGTGGGGACTCTCGTCACAGCAGCCACCACAGGACGTTCTGACATTTCCCACAGTGACACTGACATTGCTCAAGAGGGTTCCAATCGTCTGATGGGGTCATGGTCGCATCCTCTAGCAGAAGATGGATTCTCTCTTAGGACGCATCCAAGTCTGGTGAAGAAGGTGCAGATAATGTCTGGATAATGTAATTTGGGGCCCAAAATGACGTGTGATTAAAAGTTTTGATCCTCATTTTCTGGTGTGACTAGTGAGCTTCCGTTGAAAGCAATTTTGAGTCACGGCAAAAATATTTCAATAAGTGCAGGGTTTCCCAGTAACCTGAAGGAGGAAGACCAGACTGAGCAGATGATCCAGGTGCCTTCAAAGGAAGGAGCGTGAAAGGAAGAAAGAGAGGAGACAGAGACATTTGATGAGGACTGTAAAAGACATGAATTTGGAGCAGAAACAGACATTCTGAAATTTCCTAGTTTTAAACTGCAAGATGAGCGGCGGAGAGAGTGGATGCCATTGAGACCCACGTGTGGTTCAAGATCAACAGGAGGAGATACCTCCAACACAAAATAAAATGCAAAGACATAGAAATCATTTGGGAAAGCCAGAGCCTGGAAGTCAGCCACAGGAGACCTAGGACACGAACAAGAGTAGTTCCAGAAAGAGCGAAGATGATCATACTCGTGAAGTTAAGTAAGACAGAGAAAGACAAATGTCACATGCTATTGCTTATATGTGGAATCTAAAAAAATGATACAGTTGAACTTATTTACAAAATAGAAAGAGACTCACAGACGTAGAGAATGAACTTACGTTTACTGGGGAGAATGGTCGGGGGGAGGGATAGATTGGGAGTTTGGGATTGACATGTACACACTACTATATTTAAAATGGATAACCGTCCATCAACAGAGGATTGGATAAAGAAGATATGGTACATATATACAGTGGAATATTACTCAGCCATAAAAAGGAATGAAATTGTGCCATTTGCAGAGACGTGGATGGACTTAGAGACTGTCATACAGAGAGAAGTAAGTCAGAAAGAGAAAAACAAATATCGTGTATTAACGCATATATGTGGAATTTAGAAAAATGGTACAGATGAACCTATTTGCAAAGCAGAAATAGAGACACAGATGTAGAGAACTAACGTATGGATACCAAGTGGGGGGTGGGATGGATTGGGAGATTGGGATTGACGTATGTACACTCCTATGTATGAAGTAGATGGCTGGTGAGGGCCTACTGAATAGCACAGGGGAAAAAAAAGAAGGTACAATCTGTTTGCCGGAAATATATTAAAAGGTAATATATGCATTAAAATGCGTTCCCGTATACATTAGGTGCAGACAAATACTGTTTGATTCCACTGATACGAGGTACCTAGAATACTCAAATTCATAGTCAGAAAGTACATCGGTAGATGCCAGGGGCCGGGGGTGGGGAGGGTGGGGAGAGGGGATGGGAGTTAGTGTTTAATGGGGACAGAGTTTCAGTTTAGGAAGGTGAAAAATTTGGGAGATGGTTGATGGTGAGAGTTGCACAACAATGTGAAGGTACTTAGTGCCACTGAACTGTACAGTTAAATATGGTTAAAATAGTATGTTTTAGATTATGTGAGTTTTAGCACAGTAAAAAAAAATTCAAAAAAAAATACAATGGATAACCAACAAGGACCTACTGCAAAAATAAATAAATAAAAAGGGTGAGGAGAAAAAAGTAGAGTGAAGAGCAGAAGAGAACTCATGACTAAGAGAGAGCAGAGGGCCCTGCACTTGACGGTGACGCTGCAGCCTCCTCTCCAGCCCCTCGTCTCCTGACTGGGCAGGAACACCAGAGGGTGCTGTCTGAGGACCAGAAACTAGGCAAGAGTCCCTGCAAGATGGAAAGCAGAAGGGCTGGTTTGAAGGAGGAACCGAGCCCTGGTGTTGGCCAAGGTGGACGCAGCTCTCAGGGCCCTGCAGGCCCAGATGGGGCATTCGCACTGCAGGAGGGGCCCTGGGCAGCGATTTGGAGCAGCCTGGCAGCTGAACCCCTCTCACCCCACCTCCATTCTGCCTTTAGTCCCGGCGGTGGCCCACAGAGGGGTCTTCCCTGGGAGAAGTGGTGAGTGTGAGCTGGGTTGGGGGCGGGGCAGGCCCCCGAGAAACCTGGAGCAGGCAGACCCTGGCAATCGGCCTCACCCCTAGGTGCACAGCAGAAGCACCAGGGCGGCTGTTAGTACCAGGAGATGCCAGGGCCGTAGCCAAGATGGGCTGAATGGAAATCTCTGGGCTGGGAGGCCCCAGGGGACTTTTAATGTGCTCCTAAAGCTGAGAACCCCTTCTGTAAAGGAAAACCTTGTCAAAATAGTGACGTCAAGAATTTTAAATAACCTCAGAAAAAGCCAGGAGTTGTGGAAGGCCATATGGGAACAATGACCTGTGTGAGAATATCCATTCTGGTTTGGGGATATGGAGAAAAGGAGGGAAAGAAATACCGATGTTCTGAAGGTCTGGGCTCAGTGGGGGGCAGGGGAGGTAAATCATTTTGTTGGGGATCGTTCAAATTATGTAACTGTGATTTATTAAGAGAGAACTGTGAGTTTTATGAACAGAAAGGTAAGCAATAGTGAAATAGAAAAGCATTTCAGAACATCTAGATTAGCAGGACGGGGGCAGAGCTGAAAAACAGAATGGAGAGAAACTGAAGTCAGCAAAATGAGGGAAGGAAAGACATGAGAGAAGACAGACGAGCTCTAATGAATTAATATGGTAGAAAGAATCAAACCAACTCTATCAGTTGTTCTAAAAAGTTTGGAGAGGCTGAAATTTCCTAGCCTGGATTCTTGAATAGTTGTTGTACAGTTGATGAGAAACGGGTGTTAGATTTCCAGTTATGTGAATTGTCTGTTCTTCCCTTTAATCTGGCTAATTTATGCTTCATACGTTTTAAAAGCACAATCATATTTATGATTATGACTTTCTAATGAATTGACCCTTTTATTATTATGAAATATCTTTTTAAAATCCCTGGTAATACTCTTTGTCCTTTTATCTGTATATTATGATTTTTAAAAAAAGGCTGTTTTAAAAAGATATTCCAGGGCTTCCCTGGTGGCACAGTGGTTGAGAGTCCGCCTGCCGATGCAGGGGACGCGGGTTCGTGCCCTGGTCCGGGAGGATCCCACATGCCGCGGAGCGGCTGGGCCCGTGAGCCATGGCCGCTGAGCCTGCGCGTCCGGAGCCTGTGCTCCGCAACGGGAGAGGCCACAACAGTGAGAGGCCCGCGTACAGCAAAAAAAATAAATAAATAAAAAAATTTAAAAAAATAAAAAGGTGTTCCAGACTTCTTATGCTTACTGTTTGCATGGTATATCTTTTTCCATCCATTTACTTTCAACTTACCCATGTAGACAACATAGAATTGGATCTTGTGCATTTTTTATTCATTCTGACAATCTCTGTTGTCAACTGGACCATTTAGTTTATTAATATTTAAGTAATCATTGAATTAATTGTGTTTAGATTTATCATTTTGTTACTTGTTTTTTATTTGTCCCCTCTCCTTTTATTCCTCTATTCTATGTGCTTTTGCTTTGTTTTGGGTTATTTGGATGTACTTTAGAATTCCCTTTTAATTTATTTTTTGGCTTTTTAACGATACTTCTTCCATTTTTTTTGTAGTGCAAAACTATTTTTGGTTGCTCTAGTGATTGTAGTGTACATTCTTAATATTTCACAGTCTATAGTTAATCTTGTAACACTTTATAATATGAACAAACATTGCAATCATATATATCCATTTACCATCCCCCATCCTTTGTGCTATATGTATCATGTATATTACATTTTTATATATCATCACCTCAACTATACAGTATTATAATTTTTGCATTGAACAATCCTATGTATTTTTTTTTTAAAGAGTAAATATAACCTTTTACATTTACTCAGACAATTTTTTGACACTTTAAATGTGTTGTTTCCTTCTGTCTTCTGGTCTTCATTGTTTCTAATGAGACATGAAAATTATTTGAATCCTTGTTCCCTGTATGTAATATGTCATTTTTCTGTGGTAGCTTTCAAGATTTTCTCCTTATCTTTGGTTTTCAGCTGTTTGATTATGATGTACCTGGGCATAGTTTTCTTTCTGTTTATCCTTATTGGAATTTGCTGAGATTCTGGAATCTGTAAATCTATATGTCTTTTACCACATTTAGGAAGTTTTCAGCCATTATATTTTCAGATATTATTTCTGCCCCATTTTTTCTCATCTCCTCTTCTGACACTCTAATTACATATGATAAGTCTTTTGTCATTATCCCATATTTCCCTGAAGCTTTTTTTATTTTTAAAAAATCTTGCTTCTCTGTGGTCTTCAAATTGGATAATTTCTGTTGGCCTATCTTTAAGTTCACTTATTTTTTCCTCTGTCATCTTCATTCTGCATCCAGTCTAGTGAGTTTTAAATTTCAGATATTGTAATTTTTCTGTTATAGAATGTCCCACTTGTTTGATTTTTATAGTTTTTATTTCTCTGCTGAGATTTCTAATTGTTTCATCATCATATGCATATTTTCCTTTACATCTTTGAGCACAGTTATAATAGCTGCTTTAAAATTTTGTCTGCTAATTCCAACATCTGGGTTCTTTCTGGATTGGTCTCTATTGTTTTTTCTTTTGAGGATGGGTCACATTTTCCTTGTTCTTTATACTTCAAGTGTTTTGGATACTTGGAGATTGTGAAGGTTGTGTTGTGCAGACTGTATTTTGTTACATTCCTCTGAAAAATGTTGATATTTTGTTTGTCTGTTTCAGTAGGCATTTACTTTGTCGTACTCAAACTGCAAACTCTATGTTTCTAGTAGCAGCTTATATCTGAGTTGAGCTCTTTTTTCTTTAGCTGAAACCAGTCCCATGCACACATTGTTCTGCGCTCAGCTGGAGATTTTGGCAGAGTTTAATTGGGGGCTCCCTCCATCTGCCTCTCTCCTGTCCAGGATTCTGTCCTCATTTTCTAGGGGCTGTGGGTGCCCCAAATTCTGGGTTTTTTTATTTTTCAGGCGAAAAATCTGTGGGTTTACTGTTGTGGTTTTATGTCTCTCACAAGATTTGCTTATTCTCAGGCTTAAGCCCTGAGAACAGCAACTCACCCAGTGCCATTCTCACTTTTTTTAAAACCATTTTTAAAAAACTTTACTGTTCAGTAGTGTTAAGTATATTTACATTGTTGTGCAAAAGATCTCCAGAACTTTTTCATTTTGTAAAACTGAAACTCTATACTCACACAACTCCTCATTTTTCCCTATCCCCAGTCCCTGGTAACCACTATTTTACTTTCTGTTTCTATGAATTTTTCTATTGTAGATTCCTCATATAAGTGAAATGAAACAGTACTATATTTTTGTGACTGGCTTATTTCACTTAGCATAATGTACTCACGGTTCATCTATGTTGTAGCATGTGTCAGGATTTCCTTTCCTTCTTTTTTAAGGCTGAATAGTATTCCATTGTATGTATGCTCATCCATTCATCCACTGATGATATTTGAATTGTTTCCACCTCTTGGCTCTTGTGAATAATGCAGCTGTGAACCTGAGTGTGCAAATCATTCTCATCTTTTAAGTCAACTTCCTCTTGAATCTTCTTACTTTGGTTCATTCTCCTCTTGTTTTTCCTTTACTTCTGTTTTAAAGGAAATTTATTTTTAAAAATTCACCCAGAGTTTATAGTCATTATTTGTTAGAGAGTTTATAGGATATTACTTGCCTACACTGGAATTGGAGTTGTCAGTGATATTAGATTTTAACATAGATTGAGACATATGTTATTTATAACAATAAAACAATAATTCAAAGAAAAATGGAAATGAAGGGCATAAACAAACAAAAAGAAAGCTGGAGTGACATTAATAATATTAGATATACAGGAATTCAAGAACAAAAGCATTAACCAGGTAAAAGAGGTATTATGAGAAATGGTAAAAATCTGTAAAGAAAATATAGTAGTCATGGATCTTTATGGATCATACTACGTGGCAGTCAAATACATAAATCAGAAACTCCTAGACATACAATGAAAACTTGTTAAAAACATACCTTTCAATAAATATATTGTACTTATTACATATCAGGCACAATTTTAAGCAAACAAACAAATGTAATCAGCCAAGTTAATTTTTAAAAGTTTAAAAATTAAAAATTTTTCTTCTGGCTTTATTGAGATATAACTGCAGCGCTGTATATATACAGCACTGCAGTTTAAGGTATACAGCATAATGATTTGACTTACATATATCATGAAATGAAGTTTAGTGACTATCCATCATCCTGTACAGATACAAAATGAAAGAATTAGAAAAAAATTTTTTTTCCTTGTGTGAGAACTCTTAGGATTTGCTCTCTTGACAGCTTTCGTATATAACACACAGCAGTGGTAATTATATTTACCATGTTGTACAGTACATCCCTGGTATTTATTTATCTTGTAACTGGAAATTTGTACCTTTTGTCTACCTCATCCAATTCCCCTCTCCCCACCTGCTGCCTCTGGTAACCACAGACTTTTTTCTATGAGTTTGTTTGTTTTTGAAGTATAATTGACCAACAACACTGTTAGTTCCCAGTATACAACGTAATGATTTAATATTTCTGTACATTTCAAAATGGCCACCATAAGTCTAGTTACCATCTGTCACCATACAAAGATATTACAGAATTATTGACTGTATTCCCCATATTGTACATTTCATAACAGTGACATTTATTTGGTAACTGAAAGTTTGTATCTCTTAATCTCCCTCACCTATTTCTTTCCTCCCTCCATCTCCTTCCACTCTGGCAACCACTCTGTATTTATGACTCTGTTTCTGTTTGGTTATGTTTGTTCATTTGCTTTGTTGTTTAGATTCCACATTTAAGTGAAATCATACAGTATTTGTCTTTCTCTTTCTGACTTATTTCACTTAGCGTAATACCCTCTAGGTCCATCCATGTTGTTGCAAATTCCATTCTTTTATAAGGCTGTGTAATATTCCATATATATATATATATATATATATATATACACATATATGCCACATCTTCTTTATCCGCTCATCTATTTATGGGCACTGAGGTGGCTACCATACCTTGACTATTGTAAATAATGTTGCAATGAACATTGGGGCATATATTTTTTTCAGATTAGTGTTTTCATTTTCTTCAGATAAATACCCAAGAGTGCAGTTGATGGATTGTGTGGCAGTTCTACCTTTAATTTTTTGAGGAATCTCCATACTGTCTCCTCTAGTAGCTGCACCAATCTACATTTTTATCAACAGTGCATGAGGATTCTCTTTTCTCCACATCCTCACCAACGCTTGTTATTTGTTGTCTTTTTGATAATAGCCATTCTGATAGGTGGGAGGTGATATCTCTTTGTGGTTTTGATTTTCATTTCTGTGATGATTAGTGATGTTGAACATCTTTTTTTGTGCCTGTTGCCCATCTGTATGTCTTTGGAAAAATGTCTATTCAGGTCCTCTGCCCGTTTAACATTTTTTTATGTTGAGTTATATGAGTTTTATTTTTTTAAACTTTAAAAAAAATAAATTTATTTTATTTTATTTATTTTATTTTTGGCTGTGTTGGGTCTTTGTTGCTGCACGTGAGCTTTACCCTGGTTGTGGCTAGCGGGGGCTACTCTTTGTTGTGGTGTGTGGGCTTCTCATTGTGGTGGCTTCTCTTGTTGTGGAGCACAGGCTTTAGGTGTGTGGGCTTCAGTAGTTGTGGCATATGGGCTCAGTAGTTGTGGCACACGGGCTTTGTTCCTCTGCGGCATGTGGGATCTTCCCGGACCAGGGCTCGAACCCATGTCCCCTGCATTGGCAGGCGGATTCTTAACCACTGAGCCACCAGGGAAGCCCATGAGTTTTTTTAATTTTTATTTTTTGGCCATGCCATGTGGGTTGTGGGATCTTATCAATAGTTCCCCGACCAGGGATCGAACCCATGCCCCCTGCAGTGAAAGAGTGGAGTCCTAACCACTGAATTCCCTATATGAGTTCTTTGTATATTTTGGATATTAATCCCTTATCAGATGCAGTATTTGCAATATCTTCTTTAATTCGGTAGGCAGCCTTTTTGTTTTGTTGATAGTTTCCTTTGCTGTGCAAAAGTCTTTTAGTTTGACATAGTCCAGTTTATTTATTTTTACTTTTGTTTCCCTTGTCTGAGGAGACAGATCCAAAAAAATATTGCTAAGACTAATGTCAGAGAGCATACTGCTTATGTTTTCTTCTAGAAGTTTTATGGTTTCAGGTCTTACATTTAAGTCTTTAATCTATTTTGAGTTTATTTTTGTATATGGTATGAGAAAGTAGTCTAGTTTCATTCTTTTCCATGTAGCTGTCCAGTTTTCCCAACACCATTTATTGAAGACACTGTTTTTTCCTTATTGTGTATTCTTGCCTCCTTTGTCATAGATTAAGTGACCCTAAATGTGTGGGTTTATTTTCAGGGTTCCTATTCTGTTCTCTTGATCTGTATGTCTGTTTTTGTGCCAGTACCCTACAGTTTTGATTTTGTAGCATTGTAGTATAGATTGAAACTAGGGAGCATAATACTTCCAGTTTTGTCTTTCTTTCTTAAGATTATTTTGGCTACTTGGGGTCTTTTGTGACAGCAAACAATTTAATAGATATATGTATACACACACAAGAATAAGAATATATGAGATACATATTAATAGAATGTATTCTTCTCTTACACTTATTAAACAATTTCCAAATCTATTATGTTCTTGGTCACAAAGGAAACTTTCATAAATTTCAAAAAGGGATGCTTTTACAGGATACATTTTTATCCCAAGTATAGAGTTACAATCTGGAAGAGAAATATCATAAAAACTTAAGAAACAAATATATGCCATTTCAAATAACTCCATATCCAAGGGAAAACAAAACTGATATTACAAGTCATCAAATAATAAGCAAAAGATATTATTTCATACACAAACCCCAATATACAGCCAAATCTCTATACAGAGGAAAATGGTTAACTTTAAATATTCTTATAATTAAAGCAGAAAGGTAAAAACTTAGTAAAATAAATATTCAACTTATAAAATTAGGAAAATAGAAAAAAAAGAGTAGGCAGTGAATCAATAAAAAGAAAAACCAAGATTAATTTAATACAAAAGAGAAAGTGTGTGTCTGTGTGCCTCTGTGTGCATATATGAATACAATTTATATATAATTTGAATATATATAATTTGAATACATTTATATGTAATTTGACTATATATAATTTGAACAGACAAATGAAATAGATGAAATTCCTGACCAGTTGATATATTACTTAGAAAACTTTCAGTTATACCTAGATCAATTTCTGTTATGAATTCAGATGGGAAGTCTAAATAATATATTAGCAAACTGTATCCAGCAATGAATTAAAGGTAATACACCAAATTAGAGCAGAATTTTTTCTATCAAAGTAGTTCATTACATGAACTTATTGATGGAGAAAAACTGTAAGATTGTGTCCATAAATACCAAGAAGATATTTGATATAATTCATCAGACGTTCCTAGTTAAAAAAAACATGGATTAAAATATAAGTAGAAGGAAACTGAGTAAATATGATAAAAACCAATTATCAAGAGAAAACTGTATCCTAATGAACCATGAAATACTGAAGCATTTCTATTAAAATCAGAAGAAAGATAGGCATGCCTGTCATCACCATATTATTAAACATTGTTTTAGAAGTTGTAGTTATTACAAAAAAATAAGAAAATGAAATATCTCATATATATGTAGCATATATGAAATATAAAAATTATCTTTATTTGTGTATGATGTAATTGTATGCCTAGAAATCTCAACAAACTCCAATAAAATCCATTAGAATTAGTATTACAGTTTATTAAGTTTCTGGATTAAAAAATGCAAAAATTAGTAGCTTTTATTTATATCAACTATAATGGATAGGAAGTTAAAATGTAAAAAACATATCTCACTCACAAAGGTGATAAAAATCTCTAAAATGTTTAGGAATAAATTTATCTGAAAGACACCAACAAATACTAAAGTAATGGAGAGACCTATGATGCCCTGAGTAGGACGACCTAACCATAAGAAGTGATAATTCCTAAACTAATAAATACATTTAGTGCTATTTCAATGAAAAGCCTATTTAATATTTTTGACACTAGGAAAAATGATCTGAAAATGAATTGGAATAATACATGTCTGAGAAGAGCCAAGAAAATTTTGAAAAAGGAGACTTTGTGTAGCAAAGTCTTGCCTTTCTGAATATTGAAATTTATGTTAAAAACTACAGTGATAAAAGCTGTATATTGGCATGGGAACTGATAAATACATCCATGGATATGTTTATATATTTATATATAGACTAGTGTGTTAACAGATACAAATGTATACATAGAACTTTATAAATGACAAAAATAACATCTCAATTCAAGGGAAAAATAATGGTACGGGCATAATTTGTCATCTATCTGGAAGAAAACAGAGCCCTACTTTATATCATATACAAAATTAGATTCCAGGTGGATTAAGTCTCTAGATGTTAATAATTAATACAAAATAATAGAAATACATTTCAGAGAATAAAACTTAGATAAATTTGTGTATATAAAGGGCGACAAAACAAAACAAAACAAAACAACAAAATTTGTAAAAAGTTACAGACTGGAAAAAAAAGTCTTGTAATCTGACAAATGGCTAGTATTTCTATTGTATAAAGAACCTCTAAAAATTGATAATAAAACACAAACAACTTGTAAAAATGGGCAAAACATATGAAGGCATTTATCTGAATAGCAAATATAAGTGGCTAAAACTCATGAAAAATATGCCTTTCCTTTCCAGTAATGAGGAAAATGTAAATTAAAACAAAAATGAAATTCCATTTTCTCCCAACAGGTTGGCACAGATTAAAAAGAGCAATCATCTTCATTGCTCATGGAGATAAAGGAAAAGGGGCCAGGCACATATTACGATGGGAATGTAAATTGCTACAATTTCTTTTTTTAGAAAGAAATCTAACCCTCCCCACCATTTTATTCATTTTAATATAGCGTTGTTTGTACAGGCACAAACGTGTGAACTTTCTGAAAAACCATCAACTGGGAAATATTTGAGTAAGTTGTTATATATTTAATATTAAGCAGATGTTAATAACAATGAGTTACAACCATATGAATTAATCTGGACAAATGTACATGATGTACTAAGCTAAAAAATCAAATTGTGCATAATATGTTCCCATATCTGTTTAAAAAAACCACAAAAATGAAACAAAAATAGCCTCTATGTATGTATAAAGGTAGAGTTAGGTACATATAAAATTTTTAATATTGAGTATCATAGAAGCTTGGAACTGGAAATCGTGTATATGGCTTAATTTTTTCCCACGAGCTTGAAGTGCCTTTGTAATAAAAATCACCGAATCCTACCCCCACCCCATTTTTACTAAGATATAATTGAAATATAACATTGTATGAGTTAAGGGGTACAACATAATGATTTTTTTTAACATCTTTATTGGAGTATAATTGCTTTACAATGGTGTGTTAGTTTCTGCTTTACAACAAAGTGAATCAGTTATACATATACATATGTTCCCGTATCTCTTCCCTCTTGCGTCTCCCTCCCTCCCACCCTCCCTATCCCACCCCTCTAGGTGGTCACAACATAATGATTTAATATATGTAGGTGGTGTGAAGTGATCACCACAATAAGTTAACATCCATCACCTCACATAGTTACAATTTTTTTCCTTCTGATGAGAAAAATAACCTAATATTTTAAGAGACTGGGAACCACTGGTTAAGTCAAGAGAACATAAAGTAGAAGGTGTATCCTAGCCCTGCCCCTAACTTACAATGTGACATTTTTTGCCTTTATTTTCTTGCCTCTAAGTTTGAGTGGTGGTGACTGCCCTATGGAATTAGGTTACGGTGTCATAGTGAAGATAAAATGAAGAATGAAGACAAACATAATTTGGATAGTTAAATAGTATTGAAATGCAAGCTATTTACCCTCAAGAAAATTCTCAGACATTCTCACTTTCTATGATGCAGGTGACAAAATCGCCCGAGGAAGCATCTTCCCTTCCCAATGGTGATGTGGCAGGAGAAGCACAGAGCAACACAGAGGTAAGAGCTGGTATCTTGAACCATCTCCTGGAGACCCGTTTACTCAGAAAGTCTACTAGGTTCTAATCTTTTCATATCTGTTTGTCTATCAGTCTACCTCATCTATCTATCTATCTATCTATCTAGCTATCTATCTAGCTATCTATCTTTCTATCTTTTTTAATCTCTAAAATTATAAAGCTTCTTTCCACACAAGCAATAGAAAATAAATATTCCTTAAATATGGAATCCTTTGGAGTTCTCTTCACAAGCCTTAAATGGGTGAATTAACTCCTATTAGGGTCTTTATTACTCTACCATGCACATGAGTCGGGTCTGTGGACTTACACCAACAGATCCAATCAGCAATGTCGAGGGTTGGTGATCCCATACTCTAGGGGTTAAGTGACTAATACACAGACGTCCACGTTTGTTTTGTTTATGTATTGTGTATCTAAATAAGGAAACCACAGCACGTGTGGTCTGGTGTTGCCTTAGAAGCTTATCCAAGGTTAGTGATACCATGAGTTTCCTTTATGACCAGGGAACAGAGAAGGCTGAAGAAAGTGGACAACACGAGGCACAAAAAGAGGGCAATGAAGATGCGGGTGACCTCACCGGATCCCCGGAGAAGAATGTGAGTGTTTGCTTTTTTCACTGTAGTTTCACTGGACTCAGTTCTGTTCAATAAGCATTTATTTAGCTCTGCCGGGTGCCAGGAATCTTTCTGAGCACACGAGAGTGGGCGTGAAAGTAAGGAACTGAGGGTTTAGCCAGGAGGCAGTAGGTAATTTTCACTTAATGTGTTAACTGCTGTGTTCAAGGTGGGTAGAAGGCTGAAAGGAAGGACCCTGAACCCAGGCCTGGAGTGACAAGTCTACGCAAGGCTTTAATGATTTGTCATTGTGTTGTTATGGTTAGGTTGGGTTCATGTTCTTTCTAAAGCAAGGGACCTTATGCCTTGGTCATGCGAAGTGATGGACTCCTACCACACTTGTCAACTTAAAAAAAATGTACAACGTGAACGTTGTGAGTTAAGTTTTATTTGGGGCAAAATGAGGACTGTAGCCCGGGAGACAGCATCTCAAGAGAGCTCTGAGAAACTGCTCCGAAGAGGTAGGGGGAAACGTCAAGTACATGTGATTCTGATAAAGGGGAGTCCATGCAGTCTGGAGCATATTTTTTGCAGAAGGTCCTGCTAGTCTCGTGAAGGTTAGTGCTAGTCACAAGGAGCAGATGTCAGCATGAAGGATTTTAGTGCTTTTCTAGATATGACGAGATGCCAGAATTGGGCTCATAAAATCTTCTCCTGAAAGCATCTAACTATCTGAAGACCTGTTCTGCGAGTTTTTCCCAGAGCACAGAGTGCCTCATTCCTGATCTCCACCCTGAGCTCCTTTCAAGGGGTGTTGAAGGTCAGCAACTGCAACAGCTCATGATTTAATCCTTGTAGAGGCAGATGGCAAGTGCCAGTTTGTAGTTGGCATACTCCACCAAGAGGATTTGTGGGAAGCCAATGGGAGCTGCGGATAATAGGGTCTCTGGGGGAGGGAAACTGACGCCAATTCAAAGCCAATCAGGGGACTCTCAGGGCCCCGCTGACGCAAGGCCTGGGAGCTAATTCTAAAGCTAATTCTAACGCGTTCCAATGCAGGGGCCGCAGGGTAAAGGGCCGAGGGGAGACTGTGATTCTGGAAGCACCAAGCTAAGACAATGGTGGATCAGATGGGCTACTTATTCAAGGAATTCTGAAAATGTGGTTGGGAAGCCAGGCAAAGGGGAAACCCTGGAGCCACCGAGGGAGCCCGAATGGGCTGAGCCTCCTCTTGGGAGAATTTCAGTGGGCTTCGGCCTTGGGCCAATTGTAGCAAAGACTATTTACCAAACCCCGATGGTTTGCATTTGTACCTATTTATTGATTCCAGGAGAGATGTGGACAGCTTTTAAGATCACTGGATTCTTGTTCCCAGCAGATGGAATGAGACTAGGAAAGGGGCCAAGACTGACACCCACGTTGTGGAAAATGGGGGTGGCGCCAGTGTGTCTTTGTCATAAGGAATTTAAATTTGGGAGGAGCCAAGGCAGTAAATTCCCTTCTGTTTGAATACTGCTGTTTCAAAATGCTGATGGTTTAAGACCCTTTGACGTCTCTGTTTTGAAGAAAGAGGAAATCTTCAGTCTTGATCTAGAAGTTAGGTGGGGTTTCATGGCGGCCTGTATAATTCAGAAATCATCAATTTAAGGTGAACTAGAGGGACAATTCAATTATCCTGTGATTTCTAAAAATCTTTAAAAACATTTTATAATTTGAACTTTCCATGAATTGCCTAATGCACTGGTACAGCATTATTGATTTACATGTTGAAATTCAGTTTGCTCCTTTTAAGACAGAGAGACAAAGGTAAAAATATGACACCCCAATCCCTTTCTCCCATGAGACCAAGAGGAAGACAGCATTTTTAAAATCAGACCCTGACTTCTACAGCAAGGGCGGGGTTGGCTTCAGCTTCTCAGCCGCTGGGCTGGTTAGTTCAATGAAGTGATAAACCATCCAGCTTGGGGATTCTCTTTGCTAATATTTTAAAAAATTGTGAGCCCTTTACAAAGTAACTTGTAGTCTTGTGAGTCCTAATAGGAATTAAAAACATCACTGTGTTATTTTTGCTTGGGCTGCGATGAAGAAATGACTACATAGAAGACATTTTTATTTTAGATGAATATAGTATTAACATTAATGATCAACTCTTTAATAATATTTATTCTACATAAAGAGAGATTTTGACTTTTTCCCATTTGACAAGTGGTACATGCTCTTTGACTTGCTGTAATTCAGTTAAATAAGGAAAAAACTATGATTGGTCAGTGAACATTAAAAATGACATAACATGATTAGTTTTGGGACTGAATATATTGGAAACTCGACTGACATTTAAGAAAGAGACAAAGACTATCTGATATTTGGGATGCTTGCATTTTGTGCTTCAAGAACCTTCTGTCTGTTCTTCTGGTTTTTGGGTTGTTTTTCAAGGTTAAGATGGGAAGGCCGTCTTGGCTATTTGACACCCCATCTTTCCCGGCTGGGCGCCCAGGCTTACGTGGGCTTATTTGTGATGATCAGAAGACCCAATTAGATCATGTGTTTTACCTCTTTAACATGATTTTTAATTTTATTTTATTTTTAAAATTTTATTGAAGTATAGTTGATTTACAGTGTTGTGTTTAATTTCTGCTGTATAGCACAGTGATTCAGTTATACATATTATATATATATATCCTTTTTCATATTCTTTTCCATTATGGTTTATCACAGGATATTGAACATAGTTTCCTGTGCTCTACAGTAGGACCTTCTTGTTCATCCATTCTCTATATAACAGTTGGCATCTGCTAACTCCACATTCCCAATCCTTCCCTCCTCCACCACCCCTTCCCTTTGGCAACCACAAGTCTGTTCTCTATACTTGTGAGTCTGTTTTTGATTGTAGATACGTTCGTTTGTGTTGTATTTTAAATTCCATGAATAAGTGATATCATATGGTATTTGTCTTTCTCTTTCTGACTTACTTCCCTTAGTATGATCGTCCCTAGGTCCATCCATGTTGCTGCAAATGGCATTATTTCGTTCTTCTTTATGGCCGAGTAATATTCCATTGTATATATGTACCACATCGTCTTTATCCATTCATCTGTCGATGGACATTTAGGTTGTTTCCATGTGTTGGCTGTTGTACTAGGTTGGCCAAAAGTTTCGTTTGGGTTTTTCCCTAAGATGTTATGGGAAAAAGCTGAACGAACTTTCTGGCCAACCCAATAAATTGTTAATGCGAATTTTTAAAGTACCAGTCACATCCAGTAGATTCTTCTCAGATAAATCCAAGGCTTTTAGATAAAATCTCTGGCTCTGTTGAAACCATTTTGGGGAAATCTCATGGATTTGTACCTTTTGCTCCTCCAGCCCATTGTATCTAAACAGCAGCTTCCTGTGCTTCCTTCTCTAACCAACATTCCGTGAGGGATATAAATAACATAATCTTTGCGGGTCCAGATTTGGTTCATAACACTTCTGGCCGTGGACCGTCAGCTTCACTAATTTCTCTAGACACCAAAATATCTGCTTTATGCTGGCAGGAGATTCAATCTGGGTGAAGCGTTTCGGAGACTCACTCCTTCTTGGGGACTTAGAGTCATCATGGGGTCTTCAGTGGTGACTGGAGGGGAGAGGGCCCTGGTCCTTTGTGGTGGTGACTTTGTGACATGGGTTTCCTGCTGCCTATTGGCAGCTGTTGACGCTGGTCCCTCAGCTTGGTTCAGGCCCTCTGCCCTGGCTGGACATGGCCATGCCTCTCACAGTGACCAGTTGTATGCTTCCTCGTACATCGTGCCCAGGTGCTACCCAGATGCCCCAGTGGTCCCTGGTTCAGCGTCTACATCAGGCAGGGCCTGGGTAGCACCACCTGGAACACCCACCTCCTGCCTCCTTCTCTCTCCAATCTGGCTGCTTCATCTCCTCAGCTCCAAGCCCTAAGCTCCAAGCTCGTTTTTCCAGGGATTATCTAGCTTCCTCGCCTCTTTCAGCCCAGGATTTTGATAAGCAAGGACTTCTTCCCTAGAGGCGGAGAACCAGAACAGGTATGTGACCGTCTTCTTGGAATGTGGGGAATGACAGTAACTCTATTCCCTTCCTCTAATTTTGGGTAGTAGGGAGAACAAAATGAGAATTCTTATTCTGGTATATACAGCCATACTATTCATGACAAGGAATACAAATGTATTTTAACCTCTTATTCTGAGATGATTACAGACTCACAGGGACATAGTACAGAGTCCTGTGTGCCCTTTGCCTGGCTTCCGCTAATGATGACATCTCAGATGGCTGCAGTAGGAGATGGAAACCAGGAGTATGACATTGGTGCATCTCTGTTAAGTAGACTTGCAGACTTCTTTCAGGGTTGGCCATTTTTTTCAAACCTTTCATTTGTATGTTAAAAGTCGTTCCTCTGTGTGTTAAGAACCATTTTCAAGTGTGCAGTGGTAACAGCTCCCTCCAGCGGCTGGCGGTGTTAAAACAAGTGACAGACCAGCTAAGTGAGTGTGTGAGTTGTGTTCATCTGATCTCAACTATTGCACATGTTTACTCAGTACACACTTGCAAATGTTCAAAGGATGCCATTTTAATGGGGAAAATATTTACCGAAGAATGTCATCACATTGATGTGAAAAAAAGAGATGAGGGCAGAAACTGTTATCTCCTTTAGCGAGATGGACTTCCCCGGACCACCAACCCAAGCCTCTGGGGTTCTTACACACGAGATGCCGAGGTGTATATTTCCTACTTGCTGACACGTTGGGGCAGCGTTTGGGAGGCAAGATGGTGCACGCTGAAAAGGTCATTCATTCCCGCCTAAGAAGATGTCACCTGTAGCTTCAGTCCCCCTGTAGAGAGGGGACTTCATGGTCCCCTTCCCTGATGACCCAGGGAGGAATGAGGGGATAAGGAGGAGAGGGGAGGCTTGTGAACAGCACCAGAGGAGTAAAGGAGGAAAGCAGGTCACCTCAGCTTCTGGGCACACTGAGAAGGGGACTGCAGACTGGGCGTGTCATGAGAACATTATGAAACCCTGGAAATGGAGAAGAAGCAGCTTGTTCATCTTGGTGTTTGGTTTCCATCGAGGTCAAAGTATTTTACATGGTATTCTTTGCTAACTCAATGGTCCTCTCCAAAATCTTCTAAGACCTTGGCTTGACTGACTACGTGATTATGGTCTATAAATCTTCCCCACTTTGCTTCCTCCAAAATCTGTCTTGAGGATAGTTGCTCAACCAAGGGGTGGGCATTAGTTTAGGTCCTCCACAAGCTCGTGAGTCTAAGGCTGCGTCCCTGTACTGTCTGCAGATGGAGAGAACCCTGCTCTTGCCCCTGACCTTCAGCCGCTCTGAGGCTGGCTGCCCTCCTCAGGTCCCTCTGGACTGGCCCCCGCCCTCCTTCCACACTAGCCACTTGTCCTAACCAGCCACTGCCTGACACTCACCGTGGCTGACACCTGTCCTTAGTCCTGGCCGCGTGCCACATCAGCAGCCTGCCTCCCTGGCCAAGTTCCCAACAGAAATAGCTGTTGGTGAGGTTCTAAGACTTTGAAGGCTTCCTCTGATTAGCTTTCTTAGAAGAACAACAAAGGTAAAATGATTTTAAGTTGTAGCTTCGTCAAGTGAATGATTCATACCCTAGCCTAAGATCCTGCAAAAATCTCAACTTAATTGACCATGTGATTATAATTATCTTAAAAATAAGCTTTTGCCAATACAATTATTTGCCAACCATAAAAATCAATTCAAGCATTGCATATAGATGACTTTTAAGGATCTACCTAATTCTGACACTTTATAATTCTGTGAGCTAAGGATGGATGTTTAAGTTTTTATTTAATTAATATATCCCACCTCCTCCTAAGAAAGATTTGAGGCATGAATGGCATACATAAATACCTTCATTCAACATTTTATTGACAGACTGAATGCTGCCATATGCCGGGCAGTCCAGGGACTGAAAATGAGCTTCTATTCTGGTGGAGCTGGTGATGGTCATAGCCGAGGTTCTTCAAAGCTTACCTGACCTTTTGAGGCTAAGTATTTCTATAAATTCTCTGAGCAGTTACTTTCTCTATTTAATGTCTCTTTCAAGAAATTAAGGTCAGTTCAGTTACTGATAAAGCCCTAGGTCCCTCGGTAATTGCTGCTAGCTAACCTGTAGAAGTTGAGAATAGCACTTATTCCTGTAAGAACGCCTACTGCCCTCCAGCCTAGCTCTAAGGATAATCCCATTTTTAATAGTGTGTTTTTTGTTAATTCATTTGTTTCAGCTGTACACAATTAATAAAAATAATTGGATTTAGAAAAGTGTAAAACTCTACATAGCTAACAATTCTGTGTTGCATATAGTGAATTTTAATTTGATCTCATGTGGATAAGAAGAAAATGAATGTTCTTTGAGATCTAAAGAGTTAATAGGAGACTTTATAGGTTCATTTGTCTAGTCACTTAACACATTTATTGAGCTTATACCTTGGTTCCAGACAGTGGCTGGGTCCTGGAGATCCAAAAATGAATAAAGACACAAGTTGTGCCCCAAGGAGTACACAGACTAATTAGGGAGACAGATAAGTAAATGATGATTATGGTAGCAAATAAGGGGGTCCCCTAACTCAGGGTCAGGAAAGTCTTCCTTGAAAAGATCATTTTAAGCAGTGTCCTGGAAGGTGTCGCTGATGTGAGAAAGTTGTATGTGACTGTTAGCTGAAATAAAGAATCATGAGGCTAGAGAGGTGAGCAGGGGCCAGATCATGGTGGCCTTTCAACCGTTCTAAGGATTATGGGTTTATCTTGAAAGGATGGAAAGCTTTCAACACGAGGGCAGCATGGTAAGGTGGGTTGTCTTTTAGAGTGGTATCTCTGGCTACTGTGTGGAGAACAGGTTGGAGATAAGGAAGACTAGAGGTGATGTAACCCCGGTGAGAGAAGATGGCGGTCCCGGCAAAGGAAGGACAAGGCGTGGGCAGAAGGAGACAATAGTAAAGAGGCGCAGTCAACACATCGCTGAGAAACCAACACCCGGATTTTGCAACAAGTGCAGGACTCTTTTTTCCTGGACTTTCTTTCAGCTTTAAAACTTGCTGTGTTGCCAGAATTAATTTGGAGACTCCCAGTGCTGGGGAACGTCTTGGGCTGACTCAGTCTTGGCTGGCTGGATCAGGTTTTCACATTTTGTATTTTCTTTGCCAGTCTCAGAAATCTGAGAGTATTGTTCTGGAGCCGGCCAAAAGCGTGAGGCTGGGCCAGAGAAGGTGGCAGTGTGGTGGGTCCTCCACCACTTGCCTTCCATGAGAATCTTGAGAGGCAGCAAGATAGAGTAGGAAAGAGACTAAATTAGGAACCAGGAATCTTGAAGTGAGTCCTGATCATGTTACTTACTTGTTCTCTGATTCTGGGCAAATTACTTGACTCTACGGTCTTGGTGTCCATAGAAGGGACTGGGTAAGAGGATATAAGCAAATATGAGATTGCTTTCAAGTCCCTCAGTCCAAAATTCCACGAGCTCAGGGATGGGAAGTTTCTTATTTCTTTGCAATGTTAGGAGATATCGCCTGGTTCTCCCACTTTGATCTGAGGGAAATAGAAATTCCAGTGGGTTGGCAGAGTGGAGACCTGTTTGAGCCCAGGATGGCCTCACCCTTTCTTACTTTAAAGTTTCTTTCTTTAACCAGAAATCTGTGTTTAAATATTACATGGTTCAGAAATGTTATAATTTTGTTCTGATGGTGAAAAAGGTTTTGATCTGTTTTTATTAATTGGTTCAGAACTGAAGTAAAGGCATGCTTATAAGGACATAAAAGCCGAAAAGCCATAATTTTGTTCAAATTTTCTAATTGCTTACGTATATGGTTTGAATTTTCCCTGATAGCTCTATAGGTCTGCAGTATGCTTTGGCTATAGATACAGGATCAAACATATAATTAAGCAGTATTACTAATTAGTTATATTTTCTCAGGAGTAAGAGTGATGAAAATATGTCTTTAATTTCATAATATTCCAAGGGCTTGAAATCTAATGCATGAAATACATAGGCATTGCTCAGTTATCATATCTTTGCTATTGATATGTTTTCTCAATAAACATATGTCTTTCATTTTGATAAACATGCATTTTATTATAGTTTGCTTAATTTTCATTTACTTTTAGTTAAAAAATTTTTATGTGTTTTAATTTTTTAATTTTTATACAATTTTTAAAGGTTACTTTTCATTTACAGTTATTACAAAATATTGGCTATACAGTTTGCTTAATTTTTAGATTCAACTTAAAAACTTATGTGAATTTATATTTTTCTTTCTTTTCTGTTTATGGACTTAAGGAAGAAGAGGGAGAGACAGCAACAGAAGAGGTACAGTAGCATATTTCACAGTCGTGTTGTGCTTAACAAAAGCATCTTTTAGGTGAGAGAGTTGCAGCTTTAGCCACATTCTCCTTGTTCTTCATGACACAGAGAAGCGGATGCAACCCACTCTCCCAGAAAGTCCTCCTTTAGCCTGCCAAGAAGAGAAATAAAATAAGATGGAGATACATTTATCAATGGGAGCTTGACGAGGAAACAGGGTGTGGCTTTGGACTCTTTGCTGAGCCTCCTGTGGTGAAGGTGTCGTCAGTGAAGTCAGGCCAGGCTGGGCCAAGTCCTTCAGTGGAGATTTCTTCTCACCCCATTGAGTAGCACACACTTGATGCAGCTTGCACGGTGCTTACTGGTGTTGTTTAATTGCCTCCCATTCACTTTGCTGGTGAGGGAGGGATTCTCTCCCTCTGGTTACAGGAATGGCACAACACCTGCCACTGGACAGGTGAGATGGACAGTGGTTTATTAGTCACACGTTCTCCAAGCCCAAGGGATGAGGCTATCCACACATGCAGGGCCCCACGGGGGGTGTCACTTGGGACCAGAGTGAACAATTGGGGAAAGTGGGAGGCAGGCTTTGTAGTAGCAAGAGGGTGGGGTGTCCCCTGGTCCACGTGGAGGATGTGATTGGCCTGTTTGCATAATTCTGGGGGATAAGCAGGCACTGTGTCTGGTCCCTTGATAAGGAGGGCTGCTTGGGTGGGAGACCCAATCTGTGGGAGCAGAAGGGGAGGTGAACCAGTTGTCAGGCCATTTCACGTCTTCCTGATTTTACCAGATGTTAAGGCAGCAGATAGTATTGAGTCTTAATTTTAGGTCTTGCACCACAGGTGTGTACCTTAGACACCATGAGGTTTAAACATGCAGCGCATCGCTTAGCATCTGGAAGATATTTGACATTAGGTAACCACATGGTTCCAGAATTTCTAGTGGGGATCTACCCAGGGGGAGCCTTATTATTTGTATGTGTGTGGGGGGGGCTTTTTTTTTTGGAGTAGAGTTGATTTACAATGTTGTGTTAGTTTCAGGCGTACAACAAAGTGATATATATATATATATATATATATGTATTCTCTATGTATCCATATATATTCTATACATATATATACATATACATATATATATTCTATACATAGAATATATATGTCCATATATATATTCTATACATAGAATATATATGTCCATATATATTCTATATATTCTACACATAGAATATATATATTCTACATATTCTATACATAGAATATATATTCTATGTATAGAATATATATCCATATATATTCTGTATATTCTGTACATAGAATATATATATGCATATATATATTCTGTGTATTCCAGACATAGAATATATATCCATATATTCTGTATATTCTATACATAGACTATATATATTCTAAATATTTTATACATAGAATATATATATCTATATATATATTCTGTGTATTCTATCCATAGAATATATATATCCATATCTATATTCTATATATTCTATCCATAGAATATATATATCATATCTATATTCTATATATTCTATATATAGAAAAAAATATATCCATATCTATGTTCTCTATATTCTATATAGAGAATATATATATCCATATCTATATTCAATATATTCTCTATATAGAATATATATATTTTTTCAGATTCTTTTCCCTTATAAGTCATTATAAACTACTGAGTATAGTTTCCTTGCTATACAGTAGGTCCTTGTTGGTTTATCTGTTTTATACATAGCAGTGGGTCTATGTCGATCCCGAGCTCCTAATTCATCCCTTCCCGCAAGGGGAGCACTAGCGACTTGAGAAGAAGAATTTTTTTTTTTTAACCCTGTTTGGGAACATTTGCCCTTTAATTTGCATTTAAAATCAGCTTCTTTAAATATTTTAGTTACAAATTCTGAATAGTGAAGGCACAGGAGGTGCTGCAGGCCCTCAGTACTGGCTCCCATCCCTTCCCGCTACCCCAACCCCCAGGCCTTGCTTCTTCGCTCCAAATGCATCTGGACACCCTGCACTAAATAAATGGCTCCCCGCGTCAAGTGTCAGCAGCCTCAGGCCTGGATGCAGGTGGATACGAAGCGATGAAGCCCAGTAGCTTTCGTGACAGGATGTGTGCATTTAACCATGCTCCGAAGAACGCCAGTGATTGTGCCCAGACCCGAGGCAGTACCTCCGAGGTGACATTTGCCATTTCCCCACTGTGTACCAGCATCTCGGGCTGGTTTCCACCACAATCCATCCTCTCCCAGACCTGTGTTCTGTGGAGGAAGAGCTAAGACTCTGCTCCCTAAGGGCCATGATACAGGAAGGAACAGAACTGCCTCTGCAGCCCACAGGCTTAAACGAATGGAATTTGAAAGCTCCAGACAATGTGAGCCAGTCCACAGGAAGCCTCCTTCACTCCAGTCTCGACCAGGCGCCATCCAGCCCTTGGTGGTGACACGCTCTGTCTCACTGCCAAGATGTGCTAGAATCTGCTCTAGATGAGAACAATGTGGTAGAATGGTCCCAGCAGTCTGGAAAAGTCGGCACAACCCCAGCTGGGCGTGCTTGTGCCAAAATGGGTCTTCCTGGTACAAAGCTGTGACGGAGAGTGCGAGGGCAGGCCTGGGCTCTGCTCCGGTCTCATTGATAACCTCTGACCTCAGAATCTGTCCTCCCCCTCAACGCTGCCTACCCATCCCCTGCCCCTCCAGATCCCCCAGCCTGTGCTTCCTGGAAAAGGTAGAAGAGGCAGCTTGAAGTCAATGACAGCTGAGAATGAAGATGCCATTTAAGAAGCAAAGCAGCACCTCCTGGCCTCTGGTCAATACCTCCACACGGGTGGAACCGAGTAAGGACGTGCACAGCCAGGACAGAGGCTGCTCCGAGCTTGGGAGGCCCGGCACCCTCCTAGGCGTCTCTGGAGAACAGACTTTCAAGACATAGAAACTTAATCACATGGTCCCCGGCAGTTTCCCTGTGGTATACTGGACGGGGAGAAGCAAAGTCATCTCTGCGGAGGGCTAATGCAGGAAGGCAGGAATATTAATGAGCATCCATGAAGGCTCCCTCTCTCCCTCAAGCCTAAGGAAATCAGATATTCGAGTGTAAGAGAAGGGTGCAGAGAGGGAGAGAGCCTGGCAGGAACGCCCAGGAGAGACCTGTGACTGCTGGTTACACAGTGCCCTGGTTTCCTTGCTTCAGAGCGACAGCATATGCCTGTCTGTCACCAGGCTAACCCGGGGCCCGTGAGGGGACAGGGGGAAGGCTGGTTTTCAGTTCCTGCATGGTTGATGGGTAGGGCACATGGCTTCCTCCTACAGGTCCAATAGGAGGTCTCTGGGATCCTCTACCGCTGCCTTGATTTTGCGGAGGAAAGTCTCGGCCTCTCTGCCATCGATCAGCTGGTGATCATACGTCAGGGCCACGTACATTATGGGCCGCATCTCCAACTTGCCTCCCACGACCACGGGCCTTTCAAAGGTGGCGTGCACGCCCAGGACGGCAGACTGAGGGGGGCTGATGATGGGCTTTCCAAAGAGCGAGCCAAAACGCCTCCGTTGCTGATGGTGAAGGTACCACCAGCCATATCTTCAATGGCAAGTTCATCCTTCCGGGCCTTCTCTCCCAGTTCACGGGTGGTTCGCTCAATATCGGCATAATTCCTAGTTTCCACATTCCTGAAGACGGGACACACCAGACCCCGAGGGGTGGCCACCGCAACGCTGATGTCAATATAAAACCCATACACCACCTCTTGGGTTGTATCGTCAATCGCTGCAGTTACAACAGGCTGCTGCTTCAAGGCAAAGGCTGAGGCCTTCACGAGTGCCGACGAGAAGCCTAGTTTGAGGTTCTGTTTCTTCAGAAAAGCATCTCTGTGCCGAGCCCTCATCTCCCGGATGTTACTCAGGTCAATCTCGTTGAAAGTGGTAAGCAGCGCTCGGGTATTCTGGGCCTCCTCCAATGCTGAGCAATGCGCTGCCTCATCCTATTCCTCTCCCGATGTTCTGAACGCAGACCTGTGCCGGCGCCTGGCTCAGCTCCCGCAGGGGCAGCGGTGGGTTTTACGGCAGACGCTGGTGTGCTAGTGAGAGGTCGTGAGGGCGAGGGCACCGGTGGCATCTGAGTGGGTATGGATGCTGCAGGGGAGGAGGAACTGCCGACGCTGCAGGTTCCGCTTTCCGGGCTGTGGCAGCAGGAGCTTCGGCCGGCTTGGCCTTAGCGGGAGAAGCGCCAGTTTTCCTGAGTGAAGAGAGGAGGACCTCCTTCTACGGTTCCCCCATCAGGTACCAAAAGAGCGTCAATCACGCCGTTGGCTGGTGATGGAACCTGCGCAGATGTCTTGTCAGTTTCAGTCTCACAAACCACTTCACCTTCTGCAAGGTGGAGCTTTCTCCCACCTGACGTCCACTTCTGTGACAGATTCTGCAAGTGCTGGGGTTTTGACTGTAATCACCTCGTCCCTGCCCACAGCTGTGGCTCCGAAAAAGCGAACACTGAAGACACTACTGCTGCTAATGACAATCTTCCGGCTGTCAGGGTAGCCTGGTCCCTGACATAAGGAGATCCCAGGCCAGGGAACGTCTCCCTAGAGGGCAGTTCCCCTTCTGGAAGGCGGAGAGCGAGCCGCCGAACGCCCGGAACAGGCAGCGGTCCCGGGACAGCATCGCGGCGGCAGCAGCGGCGGCGGTGGTGGCGCCTTGAGCAGAGTTTTTAACCTGCCTCCCCAACTCGAGGTTATAGGAGAGCAGCGGTTCTCATCTGGTGGTGTGTGTTAGAATCACCCGTGGTGTGTTTGAACCTTCGGAAGCCTGCCTCTGTCAGCCAATGGATAAGAGCCTCCAGGGCTGAGCATGCCTTCAGCTTGTCTGTAGAGCTGAGGTTGGAGCATGTTCATTGTGGGGAGCCGGGATTGAAGGGAATGACAGAGCACATACAGACGAGCGTAGAGATAATAAGAGCCTCCACCTGTTTGGGACAGAGCCTTCCTCTTTGCTGTCCTTCCTATGCCCGCAAGAGGAAACACCAACAACAAGAAAGAAAAAGATTATAAAAAGAATTAAAATCAGGAATGTAAAAGAAACATATACAGTTTAAGATAAAGAATTTAAGAAAGAAATGTCTTAATGAATAAAGGTAGAATAAGAGGAACTGAAATATAAGGGAATCAAGTTTCACAAAGATAAAAGATTAAGAATTGCACAAAATAAGAAGTATTAAAAAACTGAGTACAGAGGATATAAGATTTAAAAGTACATTTAGGGCTTCCCTGGTGGCGCAGTGGTTGAGAGTCCGCCTGCCGATGCATGGGACACGGGTTCGTGCCCCGGTCCGGGAAGATCCCACGTGCCGCGGAGTGGCTGGGCCCGTGAGCCATGGCCGCTGAGCCTGCGCGTCCGGAGCCTGTGCTCCGCAACGGGAGAGGCCACAACGGTGAGAGGCCCACGTACCGCAAAAAAAAAAAAAAAAGTACATTAAAAGAAAAATTAGAAAACAGTATTAGTGTTATTAAGGATAAAATTTAAAGGGATAAAATTTATCCTCTGTAACATGCAATTTAAACTACTTTTGGGCTGGCTGACATGTTTGTTTATAGGGTCTATGCTTAAATAATAACGAACATTCCCAGGAAGACCTCATATCCCTTGTTTGGAACCGGAGGTTAGTTGACCAATTGAATAATTCAATTAAAGTCGTAAATCATAAAAATGTAGAGGCCTTAAACATTTATTTTAACTTGAAATATGTAAATGTATATTCACTGCCAATTTTTTGGATGTAGGACAAAGGTCTTTTCTTTAAATAATAGCCCAGTGATTAGAACTACCCACTGTCTCCCTAACGAACATACTCATTGGTCTGTCTAGAAATTCCAGTTTTGATTTCTTTAAAAATAGAGCAGAAATTTAAAGGCACTTGCAAAGTACTCTAGGTGCATAAATCTCTTTGGATTTCAGATTCCCCCCTGCCACCTAAGCTTTTTGACACTTCATTTGATGATAAGTTTTGGTGTGTTTTTTTTTTTGCGGTACGCGGGCCTCTCACTGTTGTGACCTCTCCCGTTGCGGAGCACAGGCTCCGGACGCACAGGCTCAGCGGCCACGGCTCACGGGCCCAGCCGCTCCGCGGCATGTGGGATCCTCCCGGACCGGGGCTCGAACCCGTGTCCCCTGCATCGGCAGGCGGATTCTCAACCACTGTGCCACCAGGGAAGCCCTGATGATAAGTTTTTAAGGTGACTTACATATATGGGTCTTTTCAAAGTACTCCATTAATTTTACATAGGGAAAAAAGTTCTTTTCATGCTCATATTTCATTGACTTCCATGATGCTTATTTAAATTGTGTAATTACAATAAGACTAACTTGGATACACCAGCATGGGAGGAAACATAACCCACCCTGGTAAACGAAGACTTTGGTGGGTGGTGATGCCAAACCGGCGAGTTTCCAGGGCTCAGTGTGCCTTAAGCAACCAGTGTGATTTAAGAGAGAGAATACAGACTACAGCAGAGGTTCTCAAAGTGGGGTTCCCAGAGCAGCAGCAGCCTTACCTGGGAACCTCTACAAATACACATTTTCAGGGTTGGCCCCAAACTACTGAGTCAGAAATCCGAGGTGGAGCCCACAGATTTTGCGTTGAGAAGCCCTTCAGGTGATTCTGATGCTCCCTCAAGGCTGAGAACCCCTGGATTAGAACATAGGTTCTAGGTGACCCATGTGTTGCCAAGTAGAGGTCAAGATAAGAACTCCTCCTGTTCTGATGCTCATAATAAAAAGTCCATCTAATCTCCAACACAATAATATTTACTTTACATTAGGAACTTGCGTGTGGTTGAAACAAAAAGAGCTTTAAATTTTCTTTTGGTGACTGAAATGAGTAATAGAAAATGAGAAAGGAGAAAGAGAAGGCTGCCAAGACCGAGGACAGTCTTTAACTCAATCTAAGTTTTCACAAATGAATCCTCTCCTTTCCCATTCTTTCCCTGCTTGTTGAAACACTCAAATCCTACTGGTTTTATTTTGAAAGCTTCAAAGAATGGTCTCTTTTTTGTTTGAGAAATTTTGTTTTGCTTCCTCACAGGCACTGGGGGAGGACTCCATGGTGAGGAGCTTTATGATAATTTTCGTTAAATGAGCATGGCAAGGTCAGCATGCTGTTTCCCCTATTGCTGACAATGGGGAAGAGGTACTATGTGTCACAGTGAAGCAGGACTGAGATTCTCACCCTGCCGCTTGCACTTTATTAGCTGGATGTTGGGGAGTTTTAACTTTAACCCCTAACAGGGACGGCATCATGTCAATGTGTGGATGAATCTTTTCCGAGGATGTTAGTGGATTCTGGGGGCAGGTCCAAAGTGACATTCTCGGATTCTCCCTATTTCTATTGCATCCTCTCACGTTAGCTAAATCTCAGTGACCTTTATTGTAATCAAGACTTTTAAGAATATTGTTTTTGAACATTTTTGGGTTAATCATTTAAAAATGCTAATCAGAGGGCTAAATTAAAAATGAAAACTCAAGGACAGAGAGAATATTTACCAAAAGTCGCATGTATTGTCTGGGTATTTCAGTGGAAGGTCATCAACTTTACAGCAGGTCCCGGATGGCAAAAGAAACTCCTTCCCAAAACTTTTGTTGATTTTTGAAATTACAAAAAATTCATAATCTTTATAGAAAATGTAGAAAATACAGATAAAAACAGAAAATAAAAATATCTTATAACCCCGTTACCCAGAGAGAACCACTAGCTACATACTCACATACGCATACACGTATTTATCAAACTTTGACGAATACGCTTCTGTAATCTACTTTTTTTTTTTTTTTTTTTTTGTGGTATGCGGGCCTCCCTCTGCTGTGGCCTCTCCCGTTGCGGAGCACAGGCTCCGGACACGCAGGCCCAGCGGCCATGGCGGCATGTGGGATCCTCCCGGACCGGGGCACGAACCCGGTTCCCCTGCATCGGCAGGCGGACGCGCAACCACTGCGCCACCAGGGAAGCCCTGTAATCTACTTTTGTTCATGTAATTAATCTATTTATTTTTTGGGGGGGATGGTAAATATAGATCTGCTTCATTATTTTTAATATTATTTTATCAAACTATTCCCTATTCTTAGACCTAAAAGTTATTTTTAGCCTATTCCATACAGTGACTTTTCATTATCTATATATCTTTCCAATAATAATTTCTTTAGTTTCTCTCTTACTAGACAAGCTTCCATTTTTTAAACTCCCATTTTTATATATAAAAATAAGACAAACATATTATTAATTTGGAAGTAGTTTCAGATTATATATGTAGGTTGCTGATAATTTTGGCTTCAAGAAATTAGCTTGCTGTAACAAATATAACCAGCTTATACATTTAAAACCTTCATCCTTTCTGACAAAATTCTATTTGCTGAGATTCTTTCTGTATTTTATTCTTCCAACTGCCTTCTGAATTTTTAGAGGCAACAAGATGAGGGCAGTCTGTTAATATGAGTAAAGACTATATGCTTAAGAGGAGTCATGAAACTTGTTAGAATGAATGTTTTGCCCTGCAGAACCATCCCAGATTGTGGGGTCTGTGTTTAGGAAGATGATGTCTTTGTGTGTGTGTGTGTGTGTGTGTGTGTGTGTGTGTGTGTGTGTGTTGTATGTGTGCAGTGTGTTTGTGTGTTGGGCGGGGTGTGTAGGAGGCCCTCAACTCTAGTCTGATGTTTTACACTCTTTTCCTCACTGTATCTGTTGACCCTTACACTTTTCAATAATAATGTAATTTTTGTTAAAATAAGACGGAAGAAATAACCGCGGAGGGAGCAGAAGGGGAAGCGGAGGAAGCGGAAGCAGAGGAAGCGGAAGCAGAGGAAGCGGAAGCTGAGAAAGGAGAAGAGGAGGGGCCAGGAGAAGAAGAAGGAGAAGAGGAAGAAGATTCTTAGGCCTTTTCATGCTTTATTCTTCCACTTGTCCAGGTAGCCACGTCGCTCTGGGGTTGAAGGTTTGTTTATTACAGTCTGCCATGTAGACCACATTTCACTTGGTGATAGAAATGGATTTCAATTCGATCTATTTGTCTGTCTTCCCGAGGCCCTGGGCTGCCCCTTCCTGGAGCCGCAGGGCTGGTGAACTCTACCGGACCCGTTTCTTGGGCGCTAGGGCGAGGAAGGCCTGTGGTTGGTATGATTTCTAGGAAAAAGCATAACTTTGAGGTGAGGAAGAGTTTGTTTTGTACTTGCTCCCTCCTCTTCCTCTTTATTTAAGTGAAAGCACAGGACGTGTTCTGTTATCAGCGTTCTATCGCATGGGCTCCTTTACTGACCAACATACTTACATATCCATAGGAGAGTTTACAATCGATGTTCATTAACGATGGCAATAAATTACAACCTAAAAATACCACAAAGCTGCCTGCTCATGAAAAAAGATATTGCTATTAGCGATTCAACAATAAGTGCTTGATATGACATTTATTCAATTATATTCATTGATTTATATCAAAATATTCATTTATTCAATATTAGCCCAAACACTCATGTAGAAACACTTTGGAATATGGTGAAGTCACTTGAGGTAACTTTGACAAGTACACTTGCTGCCTTGTAATTTTTTTTTTTAACATCTTTATTGGAATATAATTGCTTTACAACTGTGTGTTAGTTTCTGCTTTATAACAAAGTGAATCAGCTATACATACACATATATCCCCATATCTCCTCCCTCTGGTGTCTCCCTCCCACCCTCCCTATCTCACCCCTCTAGGTGGTCACAAAGCGCCTAGCTGATCTCCCTGTGCTATGCAGCTGCTTCCCACTAGCTATCTATTTTACATTTGGTGGTGTATATGTGTCCATGCCACTCTCTCACTTTGTCCCAGCTTACCCCTCCCCCTCCCTGTGTCCTCAAGTCCATTCTCTACATCTGCATCTTTATTTCTGTCCTCCCCCTAGGTTCTTCATAACCTTCTTTTTTTTAGATTCCATATATATGTGTTAGCATACGGTATTTGTTTTTCTCTTTCTGACTTACTTCACTCTGTATGACAGACTCTAGATCCATCCACCTCACTACATATAACTCAATTTTGTTTCTTTTTATCGCTGAGTAATATTCTATTGTATATATGTGCCACATCTTCTTTATCCATTTATCAGTCGATGGACACTTAGGTGGCTTCCATGTCCTGGATATTGTAAATAGAGCTGCAATGAACATTTTGGTACATGACTCTTTTTGAATTATGGTTTCCTCAGGGTATATGCCCAGTAGTGGGATTGCTGGGTCGTATGGTAGTTCTATTTGTAGTTTTTTAAGGAACCTCCATACTGTTCTCCATAGTGCTGCCTTGTCATTTTAAACTTATACTGACGATGAAAAAGAATTATGTACTTCTTAATAGTCTGGTGAGTGCCACATAAATGTATTAATAAGATAATGTTAGTGGATATTGAGATCACAGGGGAAATGCTCAAATATTGTGGGCCATACAGATAAGACGGTAGGTATGAAAACATCAAAAGATCATTAAGAGCTATAAAAATATCTGGTTTAACACAGTTAGCAAATACCCATGTAAATGTTATGTTTTTATTGACATTATTTGACCTTGCAACCAAGGCAGCAGTTTATTCTCTAGGGCAGTGAGGCTTACAGTTTGCTCTGGTGCCGTAAGTGTTCTTGTTAATTTAAATTAAAAAAATTTTAGTCTCCTTTCTGTCCATATTATGCCTCCACTGAAACATGTAATATAGATTTGGGGGCTGTTGATATCAGGGGAACAGGAAGAAGAGGAGAATGAGGGAGTGAGCACTGGTCACACAGCAGGTCTTCAGTTAAGGTCTGCGGTCACACTTGGAGCCTGCCTAGTGAAGGGCGGACAAAAGGCTTCAGCTGGATAAGGAAAAAGAAATCCCCAGTGCTTGTAAATATCGGCTAACAAACAGCTCTGCTCTATGTACCAAAGACCAATTTGAATATTAGAATCTCCCCTCTTAATTTACTTACACTTATACATAAAATACTACTATTAAAAAATGAATATATTTTTAGGAAATCTTGGAGCTGGTGGGAGTAGCCATCACATTTTATTATCGGACCATGAAAGTTTCATCACTCCCTTATTCAGATTACAAAGCAAATCCAGCCCATCGTTTGATGTTTTCCCAGGTGGTTTCTTTCATGTTGTGGACACAGAGACATCTATTTTAGGGCCAAATGATTGTCTTTTTTGGAAGTGATCCCATTTCCTTTATTTTTTATTTTCTTCTAAATAAAAGAAAATAAAAAATTACTATTGAGCAGTCTGTTGTCAGTCTGATTAGTGTCCCTAATCCCATTTCTAAGGAATGAATAGGAGCTCCATTTTGGAAAAGAAGAAAACTGGCAAGTTTACTTTTAGAAATTTTATCTGAAGTATGATGGGAAAGGAAAATATGCCAATATTTATCATTATACCAACTCCCCCAACAGTAAAAGACTCATAAATACTGTTTAAATTCATTTCCATTCACTCCATTTGTAAAGTTCTTTTAAAATTATTCAATTTTAATGTAATTATAAAAAAATATTGAATGTGAAATGACACAGCTGAGAGGGAAGCCTTCATGTAGCCAGATGGCTTTATAGGCTGATTATGGAAAAAAAAGGCAAATATCGCTGTGGCCAGCCCATTTTGACTGTTTCTCTGATGGCTTCTAGTTTGGAATTACTATATTTGTCATGAGGTCAAAATGCCTGACAGTGAAGGAGGGAATCAGACAGCTTCCTAAATCCCACTCCTGACCCCAGAGAGATCCAGTGTCCTTCTTGAAAATGCAACATGGCAGTGCAATCATGCATTTCATTGGGCAGACCATTCAGTGTCTAAAGACAAACCCATCTCATAGCTCATGGATCTGCCAGGCATTTTATCTGAAAAGATGGTTCTAGGACTGTGGCAATGAATGGAACTATGAAACATTTCTCATTTCCTGTGTTTGAAATTGATGCGAAATTGATGCCCCAGGAGAAACAGTGTATAGTCTGAGACTGAGTTCTGTCTCCTAACAGACTGCTGCTTAGTACTGTCCTCTAGTCTAGCTGTGGACCCTTTCAATTTCCTCCCCCAGGACTAAGCTGTAAATTCAGCCTCTCCATTTCCCATGAAAATGCAGTGGGGAAACTATAATTGAAGATGTCAACTTCCTTCTTTTTTTTTTAATGTTGAAATCCAATAAATCCAATTTATTTCCAAAGGCTGTTATGTCTTTATTTTTACATTCTTACATTTTCTTGCCATAAGCAATGGTATTTTATGACTATTTAATTTCAAAATGATAAGAGAAATGGCCCACAGACATTCCTACCAGTATTAGGAGACAATGTCTACATCCATTTTACGATAATATCTGCTTAGTATTTACTTAACACTTCCCTTTTAATCATTCTCAATTCCTTTTGCATTTAAAAAATTTTAAATTTTTAATCAATTTTTGTTGGAGTAGAGTTGCTTTACAATGTTGTGTTAGTTTCTGCTGTACAGCAAAGTGAATCAGCTATACGTATACATATATCCACTCTTTTTTGGATTTCCTTCCCATTTAGGTCACCACAGATCATTGAGTAGGGTTCCCTGTGCTATACCATAGGTTCTCATTAGTTATCTATTTTATACATAGTAGTGTATATATGTCAATTCCAGTCTCCCAATTAGTCCCAGCCCCCGCTTCCGTCCTTGGTAACCATAAGTTTGTTCTCTACGTCTGTGGAAGATATCAACTTCCTTCTATGTTTGATAGTTCAGCATAGAGAAAGGATATAAACATCATTTGGTTTTCCATGAGAAAAATTTAATTTCCTTTCTTTGCATTTGATGAGTAGTGGTTTCTAGAATAAAAAGCAATACTTCCCTTGATTGTATGTTGAAGAGTTCAGTTTTTGATAAACATTCTCTGTCTCTCGTTAACAGCCTTCTCCCTAATATTTCCCCTTTCTTTTAGGAAACCCAAGCCACGAAGCACCATTTCAACTCTCTTCCCACAAACCAAATTCAACAAAATGCTTTGGCCCGAAGCTAGCACACGTCTGTCAGTACATCCAGGGTTCACCGAGGAATTGTATGATCCGACACGGTTAGATCTCCATGCATATACCTGCTTAATCATATCAACATGAAATCAAATGTGAGGACAACACATGCATACCTTCATGGGCCTGACATTTTGTGGCCTTTGCTTAATTTTTTTTTTTTTTTTTTTTGCTCTGCATGAATAGACCTTCTAATACCCTGAAAAAAATTTCAAAATATAGAACTTCTCTTTGTGAGATGACAAAAGTATTTCTTTGTATGTGCCTTATGCTACTTTTCTCAGAATTAGCTTTGAAAATGAAGAGATTTATAGAGAACAATCATACTAATAAAGATGAATAGCAAATATCCTGTCCCCAGGAGGAGATTTCTTCATTTCTAGTCTCTCTGTGTATAACCTGAACTCAGTCTGTCTCTTGCAGAGTCTGAATGCTCAGCAGAACTTTTCTGTCTCCATTGGGATGGATCCTTTTTGTTGCACTGATTATTTGGTCCATGTTTTCAAATGTTATGTCTTGTTATGTCGTATTTTATATTATTCACACCGCTGCATACATGGTCTCCGAAGCCTTGTTTAAATGTCACTACCGTCCACATGTGTAGGGGTCATGACGCAGACAAATAAATTTGCCAGCCCAGTGCCCTTTGCTCGTTTCTGTGCTGGAGGGAGTGGTTGCTTCTGTTTCTCTTGCGTTGACTGATTTGCAGTCATGGCTGCCACGTGCAAAGCCCGTGACTGTGATGTTGCCTCTTGATGCTGGGTGTCTGTTCAGCAAGAGCTGGTCCGGCCCCATGACTTGTTCACTAGGTAGGTTTGAAGCGATTCTCTGCTCACCTGCCCCATCTCAGTGTGTGATAGCTATGTTTTTCTTTATGGTAAGAAGTTGCTGACATCTCTCCCCTATCTGTGTATGTGCTGCTGCGTGTATTTTTCTTGCCGCCAACGTTGCTTCTGTACTCTCAGAAGGGCCCTTCCCCGTGCTGTTTTCCCAAATAAGGACAGTGATGGCCATCAGCTTGGAGTGGCCATAAACTTTTCCTCCTTCTGAATCTGCCTATTGATTTTGCAGCTAAGCCTGTTGGTGTCTTTGGGGAATGTAGTCGCTGGTGGCAGAAGTCGTGTGGCTCACAGGAACTCTGGCCAACAGCTCTTTTCTTGTTACCCTGGTAACAAAAAGAGGCATTTTGTAGAGAATGAAGATGATTTTATTCCAAATTGTTGAAGCAGACTACTTTTTTTTTTTTTTTTTTTTTCGGTACGCGGGCCTCTCACTGTTGTGGCCTCCCCCGCTGCGGAGCACAGGCTCCGGACGCGCAGGCTCAGCGGCCACGGCTCACGGGCCCAGCCGCTCGGCGGCACGTGGGATCCTCCCGGACCGGGGCACGAAACCCGCGTCCCCTGCATCGGCAGGCGGACTCCCAACCACTGCGCCACCGGGAAAGCCCAGAAGCAGACTACTTTGAGGACATTTCTCTCTAGTTAAAAATAAGGTGAGAGACTGCAGTGGGATGGAAATTCATATAGTTAAAAATTAGTTCCTATTTTGTACTTCGTTGCATTAAATTATGTCCTGTCTAAAAAGCATCACAGTTTTATAGCACCTCCACACCCAAATAGGCTTTAAGTTTTTGCTGTTGCTTGGGCTGACTTTTAGCTCTTGTGGTAGAGTAGGATAGAGACAGATTTATTTAGCTAGGTGCCAATTTCCCTCCTATTTCTCATATTTTTAAATGAAGATAAATATTTGTGCTAATAATAAGCAGAGTAGACCACTTATTTAAATTGAATTAATTTTTTCTTATGTTGTCCTTCTGTAGTCAGGAAATTAATATTCTAGTAAATATTCTCTAGTCACTCACATTTCATTTTCTATTAAATACTATTAAAATGCAAAAATCACTTAGGTCAATAATACCATGTAACTAGTATCAGCTCTCTTTCAGATTTGGCTTCACCTATAATCTCCAGTGGCTAGTGGGTCCAGTGGCACAGTGACAAGTATGGGCTGTGTGATATCAAAATATATTTTTAAAAAATCCACATGCTTTATCAATATAGGAAGTTTCTAGAAACTAAACAGCATTATAAATATGCAAAAAAGAATAACTCAAAAGAAAAACCCAAGTGAATAAGCAAAATCCGTCGGCAAAAAAAGAGAAAAGACCAGAGACATGGAGCAATTCTATGATGATCTGAAGCTAATAGAGTTTCAAAGAGTTGATTAGTCTACAGAGGGCCTGAACATTCAAAGTAACTGTTTCTTTTTTATTCTTTAAATTGAAAAGCAAGTACACAAAAATTTGAGTGCATTTTTTAACCACTGAACAGTAAATACTTCCTTCTCCACTTTTCCCCTTTGGGGTTTCCTTGTATTTCTTTGGGTTGTAATCTTCCTTTGGTACAAGGATCCAAGGTATGAAATAAGGAGGGTTTATCGTTGTCATCGACTTTTCTAGATTAAATGTGAGAGGTGTAGAAAGGGAGTGGAATGTTGTGCCTACAAAGTTCCTTGAGGAATATTTAGAAAAGTTTTCTTTAAAAAACAATATAAGTGTCAAACCTGTGCAAGGGTGGTGAGGGTAAGGCGACCCTAGTGAGTTGTAATAATAGAGAACGACCACTAGGTGGTGATAAAAGACAAGCTCCTTGATACAGCATTGCTGTCCCGGAGCCCCGCTGGCTACGTGTGCGGTTTAGGGTACTGTTGAGGTCAGAAGGTGGGCATACATCATTACACTTACAAATAATTTTATGACAAACGTCTCTGTATGTAAAGCATTTGATAATGGAGTATTTTCTTATAATACATGCCAAGGAATAAAGTTATTGGATTAAAGCAAAAACAAAAAGCAAAACAAAAAAACCACACACACACACACACACACACACACACACACACACACACACACACACAAAAGAAGGTGGTCATAAAGTATTTGTCCACCAGACAGAAGAAAAACAAACAAAACCCCTCCAAACCCGTTGGTCAATGAATCAGTATATTGTTTATAATGCTTTTATCCAAGACAATTAATTTTGGGCAAAATGTTGTGCATTCTTAAAAGCCGTTAAAACCAGTCATTGATGTTTGAATTTCACACCCTTGCGTTACATAGGAGTCTAAAGTCGGTCAACAACTGACTGCCTACTGACCATTTTGATCAAGATACAGGATTGTCCTTTAGCCTGTACGTGGCTCTAGCTCCTCGCTGAAGTGTAAACAGAAGCCCGATTGGCCAAACGGCTGATTGGCTTCTCCTGCTTTAAGCCTTTTAACCCTAATACAACATATTTCCAAACGTTTGCAAGTAGATTCGTGATCCTTGCAAAAGCCTTCGCTTCACGGGTGCCATCAGTCGGTGAGACAGGTCTTCCACAACCAGACATCTGGAGACTGTTTACAGATGTAGTAATGCTCTCAGGGGTGGAAGATTCAAATCGGGAAAGGGCTGCGCCAGGTGGGTGTGAGTAGCGTGGAAGGTGCGGGGGTCAGGGAAGAACGCGGCGGGAACTCGGTCAAGTCCAGCCGACGCATCTTGTCAGCTCAGGAGGGTGACGCCTTTCCGCACCGACTCACGGGAAGCAAACTCACCGTTTAGGATTAAAAGTAGGCTGCTGGATATTGTGTTTCATAGTACTTTTACTTGCTGACATTTATGGGGTGCCGGCTGTGAGTCGGGCTCTGTATCAAGGGCTCCACGTGATCCCTGCAGTAACCTGGTGAGGTGGACACGGTACCCATTTCACGGATGAGGAAGCTGAGGCACGGGGACGTCCAGTCCTCGTGTGAGGTTACACAGCCTGCAAACGGCCACTCTGGGACGGAGGTCTATGGGTGTTCTGATCCAAGGCCAGGATCAGCCTCCCAACAAACACCGTCCTCTCTGCCCTTGACCACTGCCACGCCCCTGGGACAGTGCCTGGCCGGCCGGTGGGTAGGTGGGACCTTGCCCACAGAGCGCCTCCTTCCCCGGCCGCCCCTGGTCCACGTGTTCTGTCTTTAGACTCAGGGCCAGGCCCCGGAGTAAGGTGACTCGTACTTGTTGGCTGTGATCCACCGTGTGCTGGTTTCTTAGCTAAACCATCAAAAAAATAAAATAAAATAAGATAAAATGGGAATTCCCTGGTGGTCCAGTAGTTAGGACTCGGCGCTTTCACTGCCGGCGCCAGGTTTGATCCCTGGTCAGGGAACTAAGATCCCGCAATCCGAGCGTCCGAACAAACGAACAAACAAAAAACCCGCAAAAACAAACAGAGAAAAACATTAGAGGGTAATTCCATTCCCCTCATTCTCAGGTTCTTGGGCTGCTCACTGCGGCCACCAATGCCAGCCCCAGTTTTAGAGGGATTTGAACCACCGTCAGCCGGCAATACTCTAGAAATTGCCTGGTGGCTTTAGACCCCAAGTGTTAGGTTGCAGAGAGAAAAACTACAAATTGTCATCTGTCTTTTCCAGTCTGGTTGTCCTTGGGTACACTCCACTCACTGATGCTGAAGGAGTGCCCAGAAGTCGTCTGGGGCTTACCTGTCAACCATTGTCCAGTGATGCACCCATAGCAGCCAACCCCTCACGGTAGCTGTAGCTGAGGGGATGGTTCCTTCAGGCTCCTAGAATGACTTAATGAGGTAAAGTATACCTTAGTCCCAGGACATGAATTTTAGTTTGCTTGTTTTGTAGCAGGTCACTTTTCTCTGTGGTCTGTTATAAAAAATGTTTGTCTTCTTGGTCTACCCCTGGAATGAAACAAAAGTTATCTAGGGAGGAAAATAAAGCTCCCACTAGAAAACACCACACTCATAGACTAATTTCTCCTGAGTCTGCAAAAATAAAGCAGAGAAATGCAACCTGGCTTTATTTTTCTCTAAGGACTACTCCTTAGATAGATATCTCTATAGATAACTTTCTCCAGCCTTTAACTACATTCAGAGAGATTTAAACCTTGAAATACTGGTAGGTCAAATCCACTAAAAATGTACCTGATGGTGTTTCAGAGTGGTTACAGGAGGATTCCCATGGTATGTGGAGATTATCTGTAAAATACCTAGGTAGGAGAATGGGAGTTTTGCGTGGTTTCTGAACACACCTGTTGATGGTTATCCACCTGGCTTGAATTCCTGGAATGTTTTTAGTACAATGATGGCATCTTCGACTCACTGTGAAGATTCTTGGTGGGGTCAAGCACCAAAGTATTTTTAGAAGCTCCTCAGATGTGAAGCTGTGTTTAAGAAATGCTGGCCAGGAGGCATTTAGATCCTGGGAAACACCCAATTCTTTCTCCCGCACCTGTATGGGACAGTAAAGTTGATCACTCCTCGTGGACCTTTACAAAGGAACCAGTGGTTTTCAAATATATATATATATATATATATATATATATATATTTAAGCCATGGAACACTTTGTTTAAACGGATCTCCACGTAAAAATCAGGTGGAAGGAGAGCTGCTCTGAATGTAATTACAGGGACCTTGACCCCCCAGGGAACTCAATTCAGAGTACAGTTTGAAAACCCTTTGCTTGGTTGTAGATTTTTTCTTTTTAGGTCAACTTCATTGAGGTTAATTACACAATAATATGCACCTGTGCTGTTTTTCCAACACTAGCCAATTTTTCAATTTTCTGACACTAACTGGATATCTTCCAAATCAATTCTGACACTGTCTCTTGCGGTTAGCTCAGTCCCATAAGACTGCCCCAACTTCAGACACCAGCGGAAAATGGGGTCCTCACGCTTTCTGCATTTCTGTTCAGCGGACTACAGATCCAGAGGCTCCTCCCCCCCACTCCACCCCCAGGTTTGACAATTTGCTAGAATAACTCATAAGACTCAGGGAACCACTATACGTATAATTATAATCTATTATGTAAGATACAAAGGAGCAGCCAGGTGCACAGGTATGAAACCCAGCAGGACCCTGTGGGGCTTCTGGTCACAAAAGCCTTCTGTGTCCCCTGTTTCTTGTTTGTAGGAAATAGGCTTCATTCAGCCTCCTCCACCTTCCCTGAGTTCCAAAGGGTTAGATTCAAACAGTTGCTAATCAGGGAAGGGAGGGGATGGGGAGACAAGGGAGGAACAGTCAAGGAGCAATAGTGCAGCCTTGGGGCAGGGTCCTGGCTCCTCCTCAAGGGATACAATATAAACAACAATATCTTTGAGTTCTTCTGTAGAACCAGAGCTCCCACCCGGGTGGAGGATGGAAACTTCAGGCCCAGGGTAAGATTCTTGGAGCACTGCCCTGTTACCTCACCAGCCAGTCAGAAAACAGCCACACAGCCTGCAGCTCTCACCCCAAATTTTGCCTAGAAAAACGTTTCCCCCCAAACCATCAGGCGGTTCGGGGTTTTTTTGAGCACCAGTTCTCCTTGCTTGGCCCTGCAGTAAACCTTTTTCTGCTCCAAACTCCGATGTTTCAGTTTATTTGGCCTCACTGTGTGTTGGGCACACCCACTTTATTCGGTAAATGGTATATAGGGCTAGGTCCAGAAGGGTCCTGAGTGCAGGAGTCTCTGTCCCTATGGAGGAGGGCAGCACCACTTCCAAGTACATCACCGTGTTCGGCAACCAGGAAGCTTCCCGAAACTTATCTGAGTTGTTGTTGTTGTTTTTTCTTAACATACACACACTACTATATATAATATAGAGAACCAACAAGGACCTACTGTACAGCACAGGCAACTCTGCTCAATATTCTGTGACAACCTATATGAGAAAAGAATCTGAAAACGAATGAATATATGTATATGTACAACGGAATCACTTTGCTGTACACCTGAAACTAACACAACATTGTAAATCAACTATACTCCAATAAAATTAAAAATAAATAAATAAAATAGAAAAATTAAGGTTTCCTTATGTAGGCACAGTTGATTAAACCATTGCCACTGGTGACTGAATTCAATCTCCATCTCCTCTCGCTTCCTGGGAGGCAGGGAGGGGAGCGATGAACGTTCTAACCTTCTAATCACGTGGTTGGTTTTCTTGTCCATCGACTCCCATCCTGAAGCCATCTAGACCCCCCACCACTCCTCAATGAGTCACCTCATGATTCAAAGGGGCTCTTTTGGATCCACTTTTATCACTAAGGAAATTCCAAGGGTTTTAGGAGCCCTGTGCCAGGAATTGGAGACAAAAACCAGAAATATTTCATATTACACCACAGCACCCATTTTAAGGGCGCAGTTTGATGAGTTCCGACAAATGTGCATATCCATGTAACTAACACTCCTGTCAAGATACAGAACCTTTCTATCACCTGGTCGAATTCCCTTGTACTCCTTCGCGGCTAATCCCTCCCTTCCACCCCATCCCCAGGCAACCATGACACTGCTCTCTGACACTATAGATTTCCCTTTCTAGAACTTCTTATCAATGAGTAAAACAACTCTTTACTCTTTTTTGTCTGGTTTCTTTCCCTCCTCAAAATGTTTCAGAGATTCATCCATGTTGGTGCTTGAATCAGTAGTTTAGAAACCGTGCAACCCAGACTGGGACTTGAACCAATGGTCTTTTCTTTTTTAATTTTAATTAATTAATTAATTTTTGTCTGCATTGGGTCTTCGTTGCTGCACGCGTACTTTCTCTAGTTGTGGCGAGCAGGGGCTACTCTTTGTTGTGGTGCATGGGCTTTCATTGTGGTGGCTTCTCTTTGTTGCGGAGCACAGGCTCTAGGCACACGGGCTTCAGTAGTTGTGGCACACGGACTCAGTAGTTGTGGCTTGTGGGCTCTAGGGTGCAGGCTCAGTAGTTGTGGCGCAGGGGCTTAGTTGCTCCGCGGCATGTGGGATCTTCCCGGACCAGGGATCGAACCCATGTGCCCTGCATTGGCAGG
>NC_041221.1:10044567-10061095 GCF_002837175.3 Physeter macrocephalus
GCCTCTCCCGTCGCGGAGCACAGGCTCCGGACGCGCAGGCTCAGCGGCCATGGCTCACGGGCCCAGCCGCTCCGCGGCATGTGGGATCTTCCTGGACCAGGTCACGGACCCGTGTCCCCTGCATCAGCAGGCGGGCTCCCAACCACTGCACCACCAGGGAAGCCCATGGCAGGTGGATTCGTAACCACTGCACCACCAGGGAAGTCCCACCGTCTTTTAATTAAGATCACACACCTGGTCTCAGGACTTAATGAAGCTCAGGTTCTTGATGTCTCGTTGCAGAAAGAATTCAATGAGAGACAATGTGATAGGTAAGAAGTGGATTTATTTCGAGAGAAACACCCGCCGCAGACAGAGGGTGGGCCATCTCAGAAGGTGAGAGGCCCTGAAATATGGGGTGGTTAGTTTTTTTGTTTTTTTGTTTTTTTTTTGTGGTATGCGGGCCTCCCTTTGTTGCGGCCTCTCCCGTTGCGGAGCACAGGCTCCGGACGCGCAGGCTCAGCGGCCATGGCTCACGGGCCCGGCCGCTCCGCGGCACGTGGGATCCTCCCGGACCGGGGCGCGAACCCGGTTCCCCTGCACCGGCAGGCGGACGCGCAACCACTGCGCCACCAGGGAAGCCCCGGAGTGGTTAGTTTTTATGGGCGGGGTAATTTCATAGGCTAATGAGCGGGAGGATTATTCCAGCTATTTTGGGGGAGGGGCAGAGATTTCCAGGAATTGGGCCACTGCCCACTTTTTGATCTATGATGGTCGGCCTCAGAACTGTCGTGCTGCTGGTGGGTGTGTCATTTAGCTTATTTTAATGTATTACAATGAGTGTATGAGGCTCAATGTCCACTGGAAGTCAACTCTTCTGCCATCTTGGACCTAACTGGTTCTAACCAGTTTTTGTCATGTCCTATGGCTATGTCATCTTTTTTGTTTTTTGTTTTTGGCTGTGTTGGGTCTTCATTGCTGCGCACGGGCTTTCTCTAGTTGCGGCAACTGGGGGCTACTCTTCGTTGCAGTGCATGGGCTTCTCATTGTGGTGGCTTCTCTTGCCACAGAGCACGGGCTCTAGGTGCATGGGCTTCAGTAGTTGTGGCACTTGGGCTCAGTAGTTGTGGCTTGCGGGCTTAGTTGCTCTGCAGCATGTGGGATCTTTCCAGACCAGGGATCGAACCCGTGTCCCCTGCATTGGCAGGCAGATTCTTAACCACTGAGCCACCAGGGAAGTCCCTATGTCATTCTTTTGATGGTTGTGCCCTGCCCCCTTGCCTCTCATTTCAGTTTGTACCCTTCTGCTGCTGAGTATGGGATTACCAGAATTTGTTTATTTATACATCTGTTGATGGACATTTGAGTCATTTCCAGTTTCTGGCTATTTTGAAGAAAGCTGCCATGAACATTTACAGACAAGTCTTTTTAGTACACAAATATTTTTTATTTCTCTTGAGGAAATACCAAGTAAGGGAGTTTTGATTGTAGGTTTCGGTTGTAGATGCATTATAGAATGCATATGTCATTCACCTTTGTGACCCAGAGCACAGCGCCTTGAGCCCAAGCGTTATGTGAATTTCTTGGTCATAAACGAGAACTAATACCTAATGAATGTTTGCTAGGTGCCAGATACTCTTTAAAGGATTTTTCATTGATTGCCTTACTTAATCCTTCCAATGACTGTAAGAACTAAGTGCTATTTTTACAGAATTTTATTTTCAGCTGGGGGAATGGAGGCTCAGAAAAGTTAAGTGGTCGGCCCTGGAGCACACAGCTAGGAAGTTGTAGAACTAGGATTCAAACCCTCTTTGACTCCAAAGGGCAGGTTTATTTGTTCCTACTATTTTTGGTCCCTCCTCAAACAGTTAAGGCAGTTTAATTTGTGGGAAAATCCTTAAATTCTCCAGAGAGCCTCTGTGGGATCAGTAGAGCCTCTCTGGCCACAGACACAAGTCAGATCCTGCTGCGATGGCCTCCAAGGGTTAGCCCATAACCCTGGGATGCTGTATCATTTACTGTTGTAAATGATATACGGTTAAAAATAAGAGAATCATCAGCTGGGTTTAACATTTTTGCCTGCATTGTCCATGTTATCAATGTTTGGCTATTAAACGAATTCTCCATTGCCATCTTGTGGAAATTTAATTATCTGGCTCTTCACATGTTGATTCACAATAAATGACACTTCCACCATGTTCGTTGGCTATTCTGTATTCTGGAGCCTTTTTCTTGAGCCGTGGGAGTCTTTTGGGGGAAAAAAGAGATCTTGGTGGGATCCAGGGGTCAAGATTTTATATCCATCCATCTCCTCAAGTGGGCGTGAAATATAAGAGGGCAGTTGCTCCCAGGGTTCAGTGTGGCACACAGGGCCAGGATAAGGACAGGGTGGGCTGGAAATGGGGCTGACCTTGCTGGGATGCACTGGTTTGCTCCTATTGATGAACAAAATGTTGAAACACTTCTGCGGCCGTAGGTAAATAGATACTGCTCTGGCTCCTCCCCTGGGACACCCTCCTCTCCACTGCCCCCCAATCCAGCAACTAAAGGGTTAGTACCCGTCTCCACAGGGGACCCCCAGGACCCTGTTCCAATGTCTTGGCCACTGTCCGTTCCCACCGTTTAGCCCCATGACATGAAATTTTTAAGAAGTTAGAACAACTCCTGTTGTTCTAAAAATCATTTTCAAAACAGAAATGTACAGGCATTGGGTCAATCATATTTTTACCCCACTTTTCATTATTAAAAAACCCAGCAACCTGTTGTTTTATCCCTTCATGACGCATGCATGTGCTTTAGGCATAAACAATTGGTTAAAGTCTATTTCCAAGTTTTTCTGGCTGTGCCAAATCACAAGCAGACATTATAACACAGCAGTACAAGCACTGATTTTGGGGTCAGACAGCTTCACTTTTGATTCTTGGCTCTGCTACTTCCTAGCATGTGTGATCTCTGGTGAGTTATGGCGAGTCACACGACTTCTCTCTGCCTCAGTTTTCTCATCTGTAGAATGGTTATGGTAATATCTACCTCACAGTTGTTGTCAGGGAGAAATGAGTTAATGGGTGCAAAGACCTCACACCAGGCGCTCCCAAAGTGTTGGCCACTGTATTTCCATTGAATTCTTGTGGATTCGCTCAGTGATTGCTCCTTTCAGACATTTGAGGCTGTAGCTGTGAATTCCAAAAGAGCTTATTCTATGGCTTCAGACCAACTTTGCTGAAGTTGATTTTGGCTCCATGCTTTTCTGTCTTCATTTTTTGGTCAGAGATTCTTTTGCTAAGGATTAATTGATTCAAAATAGTAGAAAGTAAAGAGAAAACAGGCTTTAAAAATGAAAGACAAACATAATGCTTGAGTTTTGCATTTTGGTCTTTACTCTTTTTGCCTATAGATTTGGAGGGAAGCAGGCAATCACTGTGGGCCTTGTCTCTAAAATCAACTGAAGGCAAAGAAGTATGGCTTCCTGGGCAGAAACACTGCAAATTCCTTGGGGTTTGAATCTTTGATTTTATTTTATTTTTAATTTTTATTTATTTATTTATTTATTTTTGCGGTACGCGGGCCTCTCACTGTTGTGGCCTCTCCCGTTGTGGGGCACAGGCTCCGGACGCGCAGGCTCAGTGGCCGTGGCTCACGGGCCCAGCCTCTCCGCGGCATGTGGGATCTTCCCGGACCGGGGCGCGAACCCGTGTCCCCTGCATCGGCAGGCGGACTCTCAACCACTGCACCACCAGGGAAGCCCAATCTTTGATTTTAAATCATTAATGACAAATATCGAGATTCCTATTCTCCCCAGCCATTCTTTTCCTTGGTAAGACCGTATTTCTGAATTGAAATGACAGGCACAGCTATTTAAAAATTAATTAATTAATTTATTTATTTATTTATTTTTGGCTGTGTTGGGTCTTAGCTTCTATGTGAGGACTTTCTCTAGTTGCGGTGAGTGGGGGCCACTCTTCATCGCAGTGCGCGGGCCTCTCACTGTCGTGGCCTCTCTTGTTGCGGAGCACAAGCTCCAGACGCGCAGGCTCAGTAGCTGTGGCTCACGGGCCTAGTTGCTCTGCAGCATGTGGGACCTTCCCAGACCAGGGCTCGAACCCGTGTCCCCTGCATTGGCAGGCAGACTCTCAACCACTGCGCCCCCAGGGAAGCCCAGGCACAGCTTTTAAAAAAATTTTTATTTTATTGAAGTATAGTTGATTTACAATGTTGTGTTAATTTCTGCTGTACAGCAAAGTGACTCAGTTATACACACACACACAACACACACACAATATATACACATTTTTTTGTATTCTTTTCCATTATGGTTTATCACAGGATATTAAATGTAGTTCATTGTGCTATACCTTGTTGTCTATCCATTCTATGTATAATACTCTGCATCTGCTAATCCAAAACTCCAATCCATCCCTCCCCCACCTCCCCTCCCCTTGGCAGCCACAAGTCTGTTCTCTATGTCCATGTGTGGCTTTTTCTGTTTCGTACATAAATTCATTTGTGTCACATTTTAGATTCCACATATAAGTGATATTGTATGGTATTTGTCTTTCTCTTTCTGACTTACTTCACTTAGTATGATAATCTCTAGGTCCATCCATGTTGCTGCAAATGACATTATTTCATTCTTTTTTATGGCTGAGTAATATTCCACTATATAGATGTACCACATCTTCTTTATCCATTCATCTGTTTATGGACATTTAGGTTGTTTCCATGTCTTGGCTATTGTGAATAGTGCTGCTATGAACATAGGGATGTATGTATTTTTTCGAATTAGAGTTTTCATCTCTTCTGGATATATATGCCCAGGAGTGGGATTGCTGGATCATATGGTAACTCTATTTTTAGTGTTTTAAGGAACCTCTATACTGTTCTCCATAGCAGCTGCAGCAATTTACATTCAATTTACATACCAACAGTGCAAGAGGGTTCCCTTTACTCCACATCCTCTCCAGCATTTGTTATTTGTAGACTTTTTGATGTTGGCCATTCTGACCAGTGTGAGGTGGTACCTCGTTGTAGTTTTGCTTTGCATTTCTCTAATAATTAGTGATGTTGAGCATCTTTTCATGTGCCTGTTGGCCATCTTATGTGACAGGCACAGCTTTAAGGGCAAAAAGCTATATAGCAGCTTTCGTCCTAAAAGTGTCAAGAAATAAGATGGAAAGATAGGCTTTGTGAGGTGTGTGTGTGTGTGTATGTGTGTGTGTAGAAAAGAATAACACCAAAGAAATGGAAGCATTGAGCAAGAAATGGAGAGCAGGGAGCTTCCAGCTCAAATGCACAGCCCTCATGATGGCAGTGCATTAAACCACCGCTTCTTCCTTCATCCACACACAGACCCAAGGAGAAAGGGCTATAGATGGTAGATAAGGTTTTCTAAAAGATTATGACCATTTTCATATAAGAGTGCTTCCTTTGTGAACACCTATTCTTGGTTAAAAGTTCATTGGGTGTATCTTGGGGAAGACAGAGGAAGAAACTGGAAATATACCTAAGAAAAGGAAAGATTTTTTTTAAGTGATGATGATGGGAGATTATTTTCAAAGATGCAATTTCAGATAAGGTTTTCTTTGTTTTATGAAAAATAGTAATACAATGGAGGTCCCAGAGTCCTCTTTCTTTTTACCAGTATAATCTCGATGTCAGCTAAGGGTAGCGGTCCTTTAAGATCTACTTAAATTTGGCTCAAACCCCTGTTTCAATCATAGAAGAAAACCCATCCCCCTTTGGGAAGTTTTCAAAGCAAAAGATTATCTTTATGACATGTTAGTTTAGTGGAGAGAAAAACTATAATGATTGTATGTTTCTGTATACATATAGCATGCATATACACACATATCTGTTATAGTTGCTTTCACTCAATTGAAATAATTTTTAAGTTAAAAAGGAGGACTCAGCAAGGATAGGTAGGCAAACCAACCCTCTTAACATGGGTCTTTTTCAAAATAATTACAGCATTCATGTGGCTGAATTTGGACTGGTCTGATCTTGTCAGATTTGGCTCCACTGGGGTGTATTTGTTGTGTCAGTGAGTATTTATACTCTTCATATTAAGTAAAATTGGTGGCAGAGGTGGGATTCAAATCTGCATATTATGACATCCCGAAGTGGCACACACTCCGTCAGTCCAAAGTCATGGAGAGAACTGTGAATTTTATCTAAGTGCCTTTCCTCTGGTCTTGGTCATGTTCAATCCATAACCATCAGCCACATCAAACCTTATCATATCACTTCCCTCCTTGAAATCCTCCCTTTCCTGCTTGTTGCTTTTAGCATGAAGTCCAGACTCTTGTGTGTGTCTAAAAACGCTCTACAATGAGGCTGTGCTTTCCAGGGCTGGTCTTCTCTCTGCATTCGCCATCACACTTGAGCCATAGTTAATTGCTTTTTTAAAGGGTCCTACTGAGCCACTGTCCGTGCTATTCTTTCTCCTAGAGTGCTTTGGCTCATACCTAGAAAAATCTTTTTGTTCAGATCTTAGCCAAGACATCATTTGCTCAGTGCAGCATCACCTGACCAGAGCTCCCCTGCCCCCATCTCGTCTGTGTCCAGTGAGCCTCCCCTAGCCGTTCACACACTCCATTTGTTTAGAACCCTGATCACCCTATTAAATCATAACCCAAGGCTGTCCTGGGAAACTGGGTGACAGCCACAGAAATCAAGACTTCCAGGAGGAGCGAGTGGTTAAGCCCATCAGGTCACTCTTTAGTTCTCCTATTTGACCAGCACAGAAGAAGAGGTGATCCAGGAACTGTAGTGACTACCGTTGCAGCCGGCTGGGGTCTGTGATCATGCAGCTGTTCCTGAACTTTCACTTGGTTTGCTTTGCCAGGGCTGGGAAATGGTGGGCACTACCAGAACTTGGTGATGGGCTTTCCAGTTCACTTTCTTTACCCGGCTGGGGCGGTGGTGTACCTGTCCATGCCACCCCCGAACCCAGAGACACCTCTGTAACTGATTCTTTGTTCTATAACCATTGTGCTCTTACATTATGCATATTCCTTTACGAAACGTGTCAGGAGAACACAGAATCATGGATGACACTGGATGAAATGGGAATCTGTCAATTAAGGAAACTCTTGTGAATATATTGAGGCAAGAAATTCAGTTCATGAGGCTGGACTATGTGGCCCCATTTGCTCAAAAACATATTAACAAGTTGTACTTAAATGTGATATTTCTAACTCGGTGGTTGGCCCTGTAGGTCAATGTGTGGTCTCCTTCTTGTTCTATCTCAGCCACACGAGTGTCCTTGGCTGTGGCCCGGACACACCGCATGTGCCCTTGCCTTCTCTCTTTCTGTTCTCTGCCTGGCATGTCCTCCCTCCGTCTCCATGTATGACTCACTTAGGTCACCACCTTCAGATGTCTTCTCAAGGTCATCTTATCAATAAGGCCTCCCCTGACCACTCCATTTAAAATGGAACTCTCTCCCTCAAAATTAAACATAGAGTTACCATACGACCCAGCAATTCCACTCATAGGTCTAACCCCAAGAGACAGGAAAACATATGTCCATGTAAGAACTTGTACACAAATGTTCACAGCAGCATTACTCACAATAACCACAAAGTGGAAACAGCCCAGATGTTCAATCAACTGATGAATAGATAAATAGATGGTGGTCTCTCCATACTGTGGAGTATTATTCATCCACAGCAAGGAATGGAGGGCTGACACAGGCTTCAACACAGATAAGCCTTAAAGACATTATGTGATTGAAAGAAGCCAGACACAGAAGGCCACATATTGTAGGACTCCATTTATATGAAATGTCCAGAACAGGCAAATCCAGAGACAGGAAGGAGATCTGTGATTGCCAGGGTCTGGGGAGAGGGGGTAAAGGTGAGTGGCTGCTAATGGGTATGTTTTTTTTTTTTTGGTGGGGAGACTGGGTATGAAAATGTCCTGAAAGTAGATTGTGGGTTTGGTTGCACAACTCTGTGAATACACTAGACACCACAGAACTGGGCAGTTTTAAAGGGTGAGCTGTATCACAATAAAGCTGTTATTAAAAAAAAAAGTGAACTCCCTGTCCTTCTGATACTCATTATCTCCCTTTCTTGATTTATTTTCCTGCTAATCTCAACTTACTATACCATTTATTCTGTGTACTGTCCGCCTTACCTCACTGGGTTATAAACTCCATGTAATTAGAGACTTTTGTCTGTATTGTTCACTGTTGTATCCCATGAGCCTAGAATAGTGCATACAGTAGGTGCTCAATAAATATGTGTTGTCTAGTTGATTGAATAAATGTGACTATACAGTTGATCCTTGAACAGTATCAACTGTGGGGTTTAGGGGCGATGACCCTTCATACAGTTGAAAATCTGACTATAACTTACAGCCGTCCTGGGGTTCCATATCTACAGATTCAACCACCCTGGATTGTGTAGTACTGTAGTATTTACTACTGAAAAAAATCCATGTATCAGTGAACCCATGCAGTTCAAACCTGTGCTGTTCAAGGGTCCACTGTCTATACATTGAAGCTGGCACAGATGTCCTTTCCAAAAGATGATAAAAAGATTGTTGCTCAGATGAGGAAAAGAGAGCAAACATGGAGACAATTTTGTGTTAGGTTACCGTAAGAAAATGACTTGGTGGAACTAGGTTTGGGTTGAAAACCTCAGTATAGACTTATGACTTTATAAGATGTAAGACTCTTTTCTCTCAGTGAGTAACTAAAGGCTCCTTTCTGGGGTCAATTTGCCTACAACTGTGTGGGACCAGCAACTAACGTTCAATCTTTTACTCTCTCTTCCCCCCCAGGAAAACTTATAGTGTATTAATAGAAAATCTGAGGTTCATTAAGGCCAACTGATCAGGAAATGATTGCCATTGAAAGATAGTTTGTTACAGTTCCCAAAGGAGGGGGTGCTCTGTGCCATGGGGAGGGCCACACGGGGAAGCACCAGGGTGGGTCAGAAAGCAAAGGGAGTGGGAGTAATATGGGCAAAAGGCTTGATTGTGGTTCTTGTGGAAAGGAACAGCCTAGGCAGCCAAGCAGGCTTCGGATGGGCTAGTTTGAATGATTCCAGTGGACTCTGGGGTCTAGGACTGCCTACTTGTCTGGTACCTGGCCCTGATTAGGACAGGGGGATAGTAGCCCAGAATGTGAGAAGAAGTGGTCAGAGAGTGGGTTCTAGACAGGTTGGTGTGCATTTGGAGAGCTCGTGAGTTGTTGACTATCTCTAGGAATTAGCTAGCCCTGGGAGGGGCAGTCTTCCAAGGGTCAGCAAGATCCCAGATGCCAAAGCATCAGGACACAGAAAATGTCATGGTTAATACACCTGAAGGGTAAATAGCACTAGATCTTAGATCTTGGAAACCAAGATAATCCTGAGGTGTCTTGTTTTGAGAATACAGAAGGGTTTGGGGGTCAAGTATATACTGGAATGTGCATGGAGGCCATCTATGAAGGGGTTTCCAACAGTTGGGGTGGCCAAGCATTGAGGAGTTGGGTCTGAAAAGCAATTATAACAGCCAGATGGAACAAGCCAAGTCTATGGGAACCTTAAGTCTATGAAGATGCTGAACAGATCCTGGAAGGTGCCAGGGACCTGTGTCCTAAAGTGGTTGTACTGTTCACAGGGGCTTATATGTTATCAGTTCCAGGCACGCTGTAAAATAACTGAACTAAGTTATGAGCTCTTCACTAAAATTTTGGCCAACACCCAGACATTGTTACTCTATATAACTTTAGACTTGTTCAAGTCGTTCTGTTGGAAGTTGAGAATGTATACCATACTTTATTATTCTGGCCAGCTTGTATTTTTATCAAACAAAGTGTTTGTTGTGCATGAAAACTGAGAGTTGATGTCTAACAATTTCTAACTGTTAATTGTATTTCAAATGCTTAGGTCACACATACACACGCACGCACGCGCACACACAATTGGATCTGCCCCTCCAAATTCCTAAAATGGCACAGCTACCCTGCTCTTGGAGTCAGGGAAATAACTCTGCTTCTTAGCTTGAAATATGCTGGGGAAATGTCTCAGCGAAAGATGAAAATCAGCACAGCATTGTTTCCCTAAGCCTTGTTTCTTTGGTAATCTTTCCTCTCTGCCTCCCAGGCCCAGTTCTGAAGCCAACAAATGCTGCAAAAGGCAGCAGATGACCTCACATAGTTCCTGCTCCTTGAAGTCCAACCAATACTTGATTTTACTGCTCCTTGTTGCTTGGTGGCACTTGGAGGGGCCAATTTTATGAGGACGGTGGTTAAGTGGCCCCAACGAATTCTGAGTCACAGCCCAGTCTCTGAGGCTTCCTCCTTAGCTATGCTCTGGAGAATGGACATTGGGACAGAATGACTGTTCTGCAGAGAAAGTGGGTAAAACTGAGAGTTTCTTAAAGCTGGATCCTTGTTTTATCTTCTAAATAATGTTCTTGTTAAAGTCGGGGGTGGTTGCGTGGATTCTTTCATTTAGTTAAACTATAAGCAGAAAAGTGAATCTGTATGGTCTGAAGGGAAGGTGAAACAAATAGAGATGTTTCCAGAGTCGTCGTGAATATATACACGTCAGAGTCAGGATTCGAACCCAGATCACTCCGTATCTCAAGGCCATGACTCAGCATCTCCATCCCTGTTTATACGCGACGGATGTTGTAAACATTGTAAGCATCGTAAATACTCATTTTCTGAATCTTCTTCCTCTTTCTCTCTTCTTCCTCCTGCTCAGGGCTCCTCCCCCACTGCCCCCTCTCCCTCCTCCCCCTCCTCGTCCTCCTGGCCTTCTTTCTTCTCATTATTATTATTATAGCCACCACTTATCAAATGTTTACTATGTTGCGTCTTGAGTGTTGTATCAAGCATTTCACCTACAGTATCTCAATACATTTTCTCATACAACCGGTGTCATCATTCCCATTTTGCCACGAGGAAATTGACACTCAGAAACATTACGTGGCTCACCTAAGTTCTCAGGGCTAGCAAGGGGCTGGGGTTTGACCCCAGATTTCCCTGACTTCATAGCTGGTGCTCTTAAACTATCATTAAGCACAGTGCCTTGATATCCACTTATCTGTAAATCTTAATTGTGCAAAAAAAAGCACATAGCTTTCCCTCTTGGCATGGGTTCAATGGTGCTCAGGCCTTGTACGTTTTGTAAAATTCCAAGGTCAGGGGCTTCCCTGGTGGTGCAGTGGTTAAGAAGCCGCCTGCCAGTGCAGGGGACACGGGTTCGAGCCCTGGGCCGGGAAGATCCCGCATGCCGCGGAGCAACTAAGCCCATGCGCCACAACTACTGACCTTGTGCTCTAGAGCCTGCGAGCCACAACTACTGAAGCCCACGAGCCACAACTACTGAAGCCCGTGCTCTGCAACAAGAGAAGCCACCGCGATGAGAAACCCGCGCACCGCAACGAAGAATATCCCCTGCTCGCCGCAACTAGAGGAAGCCCGAGCACAGCAACGAAGACCCAACGCAGCCAAAAATAAAATAAATAAATTTAAAAAAATTCCAAGGTCAGTAATAACGCCCCTGGTATTGTTTTATACTAGTGTAGATTGGGTTGACTTAACTTCATAATGACAGGAGGGACCTGGTGCCCATATGGGCATGTGCCGCCCTCACCTTGGCTGGTGTGTGCGGCCAGCTTCCGGCAGGTTCTCTCTGAGAGGACCCTCCTGGAGCTGCGGCTGCTGAAGTGATGCAGACAATGTCCCCGAGCGAGATCTTTGCTTTCCTCTAGGGCCCAGTATGGTCCATCCGTGCTTCACCTTAAGTAATTCTGACCACTGGGAAAGAACTTACGCCTGCAAGCCATAAATGGTGGTTTTTAGCTGGTCACTGCAATTCTTACTTTATTATATCAGTAATACATGTTTGAAGAGGAGTGTTTTTCTTTTTTTTCTTCTGCTTATTGAAGTAACTCATCACAGGATTCCCTGGCAGGAAACCCCACCAAGATGTGAAATAGGCATACGTAAGGACATTTACATAAAGGCATAAATTCCATTTGTCAAACCAAGCAGCGAGTACCATGGTTGATAAAACCACATGGCGCTCACAGTGCTTTTGAGTACCGGAACCGAGATGGATTTTTCTTTGATGTCAGAGGGTCACGATGGTTTTTCATCCAAGAATAAAACAGTGGAAACTGTGTGAATGGAGACCAAGAAGCCAGTTTGTTTTCAAGCAATATCTGTAATCTGGAAAGCACCCTAGGAGGGCCTGGTAACTGTGGCAACAGCATTGCCACATGAAATGGCTCTCAGAGCTCAAGGGGCTCAGGCTGGGAGGCTAATTCCTACAATAAAGTCTTTTCTGTGTTCAGGTGGACCCAGGAAAGCCACAGGCTGTGACAGTGGTCATGATAAGCCTTCAGCGTGAGGACCCGTGAGGGAAAAATGTGTCTTAATTGTTGCACCATTAATTATTTTATGAGAAGATGAATGAAAAATGCCAGCAAACCCGATGAATGTGCTCATGTGATTCGGGATCCTCTCCTAAAAGGTTATCTTTGCTTCATTCAACATGTTACCACATAAACGCATTTGATGGTCCACAGAGTCTGAATGTGTTCTTTAACTATTTCTCATTTTTTGTACAAATTGCACAGTAGCCAAAGCTGTCTCGAATATCTAGAAGGGACTGTAAAAGCCATCGTCTCTGAGTTTGTTTTAAAATAACCCCCACTATTAGAATATCATGCTTCCATTAGGTGCTGCTTTAGTTGGTTTTGCCACTAGTTCCCCACTCAGAAATGAAGTAGGATTAAAAGTAGCACCTTTTTCACTTTGCTGTACACCTGAAACTAACACAACATTGTAAATCAACTCTACTCCGATAAAAATTAAAAACAAAGTAGCACCTTTTTCATGATGCGTGATTCCCAAAGTTGTCTACTTTAGTCCCATTGTTTAGGGAGTTTACTGTCAACTAACAGATAATCAGTGTGTTACAAATTCAAGACAAAAATAGATCCCAAGTTAATAAAATGTTTGGGATGGGAAGTATTGAGCCTGAAAAAAGGTTTAATTTTGAATTTTAAAGAAAGAGAATTGCTAAGTTTGGAAGTTTTAGTGACAGTGAAAATGTGTCTGAATTCCAGTTCATTTTGATCGATGACAACAGCTATGTTGGAAGTTACAACGGTAAATCCTAGGCTTTGTGGTTTGTTCTTGTTTTTTTAATCTTCCACGTGTAAGATTTTGGATTAATTACTTAACCTCTTTTTAGGCGATTTCCTTTTTTAAAAAATGGAGGCAAACTTGGTATATAACATTATTATCTTTCAGGTATACAACATTATAATTTTTTTTTTTTTTTTTTTGCGTTACGTGGGCCTCTCACAGCTGTGGCCTCTCCCGTTGCGGAGCACAGGCTCCGGACGCGCAGGCTCAGCGGCCATGGCTCACGGGCCCAGCCGCTCCGCAGCACGTGGGATCTTCCCAGACCGGGGCACGAACCCGTGTCCCCTGCATCGGCAGGCGGACTCTCAACCACTGCGCCACCAGGGAAGCCACAACACTATAATTTGACATCTGTGTACACTACACAGTGATCAGCACAGTAAGTCCAGATGTCGTCCGTCACCATACAACTGAAACCCTTCACCCATTTCACCCACCTGCAACCCCCTTCCCCTCTGGTAACCACCAAACCGTTCTGTGTATCTATGAGTTTGTTTCTGTTTTGTTTTGTTTGTTCTTTTTTTTTTTAGAGTAAAAAATAAAATGAGTAAAATCATATGGTATCTGTCTTTCTCCGTCTGACTGATTTCACATAACATAATACCCCCGAGGTCCATCTTCGTTGTCACAAATAGCAAGATTTCATTCCTTTTTATGGCTGAATAGTTTTCCATTGTGTGTGTGCGTGTGTGTGTGTGTGTGTGTGTATATATATATGTATATATATATACACCCCACATCCTCTTTATCCATTCATCCGTCAATGGACCCTTAGGTTGTTTCCATATCTTGGCTATTGTAAATAATGCTGCAATGAACATGGAGGTGCATACATCTTTTCAAATTAGTGTTTTTGTTCAATTCTTAATTTTTTGAGGAATCTCCATAATGGCTTCCACAGTGGCTGCATCAATTTACATTCCCACCAACAGTGCAGGGTTCCCTCTTCTCCACATCCTTGCCAACACTTATTTGTTGTCTTTTTTTATGACAGCCATTCTGACTGGTGTGAGGTGATACCTCACTGTGATTTTGATTTGCATTTCCCTAATAATCAGTGATGTTGAGCATCTTTTAAAGTGCCTGTTGGCCATCTGTATGTCTCCTTTGGAAAAATGTCTATTCAGATCTTTGGCCATTTTAAAAATTGGGTTGTTTGGTTTTTTCTTGTTGGGTTGTATGAGCTCTTTATATGTTTCAGATTCTTGAGTTCTAAAATGGGGATAAAAATAACACTACCCTTCAGAATATTGTGAGCATTAAATGAGATAATCGATGTGATGTGCTTAGTTCTGTGACAGTAAGGGTTCAGCACTGCTTTATAACATCAGTACATGCTTAATGGATCAATTATGGGTACATTCATCAGATCATGTGTGCATTTCTTTGGAAACTATTATGCAGTAGAGAATGTGGTGGTGGAAGGGTACAGTAAAAGTTAGCCGATCTCTTGGCTTGGATTGGAAGTTATTCAAGGTGTTAGCTTCAACTTCTGGACTTGACAGCTCACCATAGGATTCACTATGCGATTGGAAAACCATTCTGCTCTTTATGCAACATCCTGCCCTGGTAATGGGAAGGAAGTTCTTTTTCCAACAGGCAAGAGTTAGAAATGCACTGTGTTCCTTGGACAACTGCTGGCCTGGGGTCTAGAGCAAGGAAGAGGGGGCACTAAGGGGAATTCTAAGGACAAGGAATCATAGACGAGAGTCCAGCCCATTTCCATCCCTGGAGGCTTGAATTGTGGGTACAAATCCCTGACAGAAGAGTATCCTGTGGATCTTAAATTCAAGCATGAAAACAGTTGGAAGTCGGACTGTGTCTTCCAGTAGATGGCTTGGGTTTTGGTTCCTCAATTCATAAGGTCCTAAGAATGGGATCTGCCAGGAGCCCGTGTGCGAGGTCATGAGTCTATGGCTCTGGGGGAGAAAGGGCAGGCCTCCCGGCTCTTCTGTTTTGTGGCTGTGTGGCCTCAAGAAGCCTTGGTTCATCAGGAGAGCTATGAAGAATACTAGAACCTAGCCCACAGGGGTGATGTGTTGATCATATGAAAATACACTCCACGTGTCCAGCACAACTCATGGTGCCTCCAAAGCACTCAGCTCAAATTAGGCATAAGGGCTTCCTATTAGGTGTAGGGACTTCTAACTGCCTTAATGCAAGGGCTTCCCTGCAACTTCCCCCCTGTAGCTCCAAATTAGGTGAGTTCCCTGTGGGGCTGGCATGGGGTGGGCAGGGACCTGTGGGACTCTGGGCTGTAGACACAAGCGTTCTGCCTGCCCCACCACCTTGGGCTGCAAAAATTCATGGAATCTCCCTGAAAAACATGTTTGGGAAAAGTAACCAGCTTGCCAAAGGCTGTTGGCTCCTAGAGCCTTCAGAGATCTCTGCGGCAGGACCCAACACCTCTGCAAAGCTGGCTGGGAATAGAGAGGTAGTTCTCTCTGTGCCTGTCTCTGTCTCTGTCTCTGTCGCTCTCAGTAAGGCAGCAATAGAAGCTACAGGGCGGGGCAAACCCTACCGCACTCCAGAAGACCAAATTAACTGTACACATGTAGAGTAACAACCCAAGGAAAGTCAAGAACTTTCTTGAAGGTTTTATACCCAAAGTGTGGGTATAAAATATGTTGGGATATCAATAAACAAGGACTTACAGGAACAAAGCCTAGAAATTTACACCAAGTGCCCTTGACCTACAAGGCGAGTCCTCCACCATCGGGATCCCCTTGAACATTAGCGTCAGTTTAAAAAAATTATAAATAGAATACATGTTCATGGTAAAAATAAAAAGTTCAAACAGAAGAGAAAGTCAAAATTCCCTTTGTGTTGCTGATCCTTTTCCCAGTCTTTAGAAGTAACCATTTAATATTGGCTAATGTTAGTAACTTATTCATAATGAATAAAAACTCTTAATATGGTTTTTGTATATTCTTCTGGAATTCAAATATATATTTTCTATAAGTGAAAAACCAAGTTGTAGAATGGTTAAGAAGACTATGTATAGTAGAGTAAATATAGTATATTATGGGATTTACATTCTGTTCTGACTTTTTTTCTTTCTACTTAAAATATTCTGGCAATCTTTCCATATCAGCATATATAAATTTTTCTTATTTTTTTTGAAAAACCATATAGTATTACTACACTGACTTAACCAGGCATACACTGTAGAATTTGGGGGTAGCTTCTACTTATTTGCTCTAACAAATAGTGCTATTATGAACATTTATGAGCAGTCATTTTATATATTTATGCAACTATCCATAGGCTAAATTCTTTTTTTAATTTTTAAATTAAAAAAAATTAATTGACATCTAGTTGATTTATAATGTTATGTTAGTTTCTGGTGTACAGCACAGTGATTCAGTTATATATATATATATATATATATATATA
>NC_041221.1:10061226-10064158 GCF_002837175.3 Physeter macrocephalus
ATTACGGGATATTGAATATAGTTCCCTGTGCTATACAGTAGGACCTTGTTGTTTATCTATTTTATATTATTTTAAAACTTTTATCGGCGTATAGTTGATTTACAATGTTGTGTTAGTTTCAGGTGTACAGCAAAATGAATCAGTTATACATACACATATATCCACTCTTTTTAAGATTCTTTTCCCATATAGGTCATTATAAAGTATTGAGTAGAGTTCCCTGTGTTGTACAGTAGGTCCTTATTAGTTATCTATTTTGTATATAGTAGTGTATGTTGATCCCAATCTCCCAATTTATCCCTCCCCCTGCGCCGCCTTCTCCTCCAGTAACCATACGTTTGTTTTCTACATCTGTGACTCTATTTCTGTTTTGTAAATAAGTTCATTTGTACCATTTTTTAAGATTCCACATATAAGCGATATCATACGATATTTGTCGTTCTCTGTCTGACTTACTTCACTCAGTACGACAATCTCTAGGTCCATCTGTGTTGCTGCAAAAGGTGTTACTTCATTCTTTTTCATGGCTGATATTCCACTGTATATATGCGCCACATCTTCTTTATCCATTCCTCTGTCGATGGACACTTAGGTTGCTTCCATGTCTTGGCTATTGTAAATAGTGCTGCAATGAACATTGGGGTGCATGTATCTTTTCGAATTATAGTTTTGTTTGGATATATGCCTAGGATTGAGATTGCTGGATCATATGGCAACTCTATTTTTAGTTTTTTTTTTTTTTGCGGGCCTCTCACTGCTGTGGCCTCTCCCGTTGCGGAGCACAGGCTCCGGACGCGCAGGCTCAGCGGCCATGGCTCACGGGCCCAGCCGCTCCGCGGCATGTGGGATCCTCCCGGACCGGGGCGCGAACCCGGTTCCCCTGCATCGGCAGGCGGACGCGCAACCACTGCGCCACCAGGGAAGCCCCCTATTTTTAGTTTTTTAAGGAACCTCCATACTGCTTTCCATAGTAGCTGCACCAACTTACATTCCCACCAACAGTGTGGGAGGGTTCCTTTATCTCCACACCCTCTCCAGCATTTGTTATTTATAGACTTTTTAATGATGGCCATTCTGACTGGTGTGAGGTAGTACCTCATTGTAGTTTTGATTTGCATTTCTCTGATAATTAGTGATGTTGAGCATCTTTCCATGTGCCCACTGGTCATCTGTATGTCTTCTTTGCATAAGCTAAATTCTTAAAGAGTATTTTAAGAATTTAAACTGTGTTAGTTTGTAGATTTTAAATATATATTGCCAAATTCCTCCCCAGATATTGTACTTACACTCCAGCCCATGCTGTATAAGAATGCTTGTTTCCCATACCTAACCTTTAAATTTTTGCCAACATTGAAAGGAAATCATTTTTATTATTTTTGTCTTAGTTTCTGTAATTATGTGCCAGGTTGAGACTATTTTCCTATACTTTTATTTGAACTACCTATTTAAATTCCATTTTTTTCTGCTATTGGGTGGCTCTTTACTGATTTGTAAGACCTCTTTGTAAAGTGAACAGGCTCTTGTGTATATACACCATGCTTATTGAGAACAGCTTAATCATTTGTCATTTGTCTTGGTTAGTATGTTTTTTTTTTTTTTCTTCACACAGAAGTTCGGAAGGGTTACAGAGTTAAATTACCAGCATCTTTCATGGCTGCTGGGACCAGCAGTCATTAACTAGCCAAGGAGGACCCTTTCTTGAGGTTGACCTTGTGCTATAGCAGTGGCGGTGCTTTATTTATTGACGGTCTTGAGGTTGGAGAAGCAGCTGAGTCACTGTAGAACAATGGCTGCTTCCCTTACTTTGTGACCCTGAGGAAATTTCAGGAAGTCTAACCAAAATATCTCCACTCTACTGCTCCCAGGAATGCTTCTGGGTCTGTGGTTAACAGCCCACTGCAGGGGCACACCTCTGTAGATGTCTCCTATGGGAACGAGATCTTGCTCTGCCTGATTTACTGAATGTCATGGGATGTGGGCCTTTGGTCCCAGTTCATAGGGTAAGCTCTGCTTGATCCAGCTCCTGAGTTTTCTGCTGAGACAGCTGCTTGGGTGAAAATCCCAAAGAATAGGTGCAGGGTGTGTGGCAACCGAAATATCTTCCTTTTCCCTTGTAGACATCTCTTGGGTTTTCCAGGGAAAACCCAAGGGATGTCAATTAAGACAAATCCAGAGACATTCGTCTAGTTAGTGACTCGGTCAAACTCCCTCTTGCAGACATGGAATGATGAGTTAGTAAACCACAATCACCAAAGTTTTCCAATTTTGCATTATTTTTTATGATTCTTTCAGATTGTTTGCTTATGAAGTATTTCCATGATTCAAATAAGGTTCATGTCTCCACATTTAATTTAACTGTATTAGTTTCCTAGGTAACAAGTTATCACTTGTTGGTGATAACTTGGTGATTTAAAGCAGTAAAAATTTATTCTCTCAATTCTCTCATAGATTTGGGGGCCAGAAGTCCAAAATCAAGGAGTCATTAGGGCTGCTTCCTCTGAAGGCTCTAGGGAGCATTCTTCTTTGCTTCTTCCAGCTTCTGGTGGCTTCCAGTATTCTCTGGCTTGTGGCTGCATCACCTTAATCTTTGTCTCCATTTTCATGTGGTCACCCTCCAACCCCCATGTCTCTGTGTGTCCCCTCCTCTGATAAGGAGACCAGCCATTGGATTTAGGATCCACTCTAAATCTAGAATCATCTCATCTTGAGCTCTCTAACTTAATTATATTTGCAAAGACTCTATTTCCATATAAAACAACATTCTGAAGATCCAGGTAGACATGAATTTTGGGGATTTAGTCCATTTGGTTCACTACAGCACTATTTAGTCCATTACATTAATTGAGGCAAATAATCTTAAAACTTTAGGTAAATGTAGACTCATTTTCTTTTTTTTTTTTTTTTTTTTTTTTTTTTTTTTTTTTTTTTTTTT
>NC_041221.1:10064379-10095400 GCF_002837175.3 Physeter macrocephalus
CGAACCCGTGTCCCCTGCAACGGCAGGCGGACTCCCAACCACTGCGCCACCAGGGAAGCCCTAGACTCATTTTCAATACTCTAATCATCTGAGAGCTCCAAGTAGCTGGTACAGAATTGACAATTGTTGACGGAAATTTGAAATAGTATTACAAGCCGAGCCATTTTGAGAAGAAACTTATCACCAGCAAAATTTTCCACAAAATGATAATGCAAAATCAGTAAAGATCTTGATAAAATATTCTTGGTAACGTCCCATAGATAAGTATAATCTTTATTGACTGGGTGATCTGGACAAGAGCCTTAGAGTCCTCACTAATAAAATGAGGATGGTGATGTGCTTTATTTATTGGAGTTGTGTGAGTTAAAAAGGAAAAATGCATTTGGAGTGTTTAGGTGCTTAGTTGGAATATCATAAAGTTTCAATATAGGACAGATTTAAAACTCTTAAGAACTGAGAAAAGACTCCAGCAAAGCATACACGATGAAAATGATTGGTGATATAGGAGTTTCTTAAAAGCAAGTCATTAAATAAGCCCATTTGAGGGCCCAGGCATACAGTTATAGAGAGCTGGACCTTATCATAATGATAGGGTATCAAAATCAGTCCAAGTCCCCGCAGGAAGTACATCACACAGGGCAAAGCCAAGAAGGGCTTAATAAAAGCACCAGGTACAAAGGTGTGGAGGCAGGGTATAGGGAAACCATTAGGGTGAGTGCAGTAGTGAGAGCAGGAGGAAGGTGTAATAGCTGTTGCCACACTAGGATCAAAGAATGAGAAAGAGGAAGTGGTCCAAAGGATCAAGAGGGGGAGAGTCTCTCTCCTAGAATGATTAACCCTGCCTGAAGGAGAGCAGTGACCAAGTCGCCTTTCAGGAGGCAGTCAAGAGAATTAATGCCAAGAAAGTACTGTTCTTCCTCCTTCCAGTCTCCTGTGGGGCTCCCCTTTGCTGAATCAACTTTGAAGCCAGAGAGCAAGGGGGCTTGTTGATCACCAGGGCTGTGTGTGTGGTCAGCCCAATCCCCATGAAAGCCATGGCGGAGTCTGGGGAGCGGGTCTTGAGGAGGCACGTTGAAAGGTACCTGACTCACTCTCTTTATCGTCTGGGCTCTTGGTCAGATTGTGGCACATCCTCTCTGTAGAGTAATATTCAAGTATATTCCCTTGGATAAGAGGCAGATGGTGGCTTAGATCATCTATAATGACCGCACGTTGGCATAGCTTCTGGTAATAGCACCAGACCTTCACCGAGGGGCTTATGGATTCTGCCACCTCTGGCAAAGGATGAAAGAATGTGGGAAATATCACTTTCGGAATGGCTGCAGACACTTCCATAACCCTAGGCAGCTCCTCCTGGGTCCTCTGGAAAAATACAGCTCTGGACTTACTGTCATATGAGTAATCAAAATCGCCCGTTGCCAGGGGTGTGACCTGCTGTAACTTCCTGGAGTGCAGCAATCCAGGGACTAAAGGACTAGCTTCTGGCATCTCGAAAAGCAGCTCTCTCACTGGGTGGCACCTGGGCGGTACTGGTTCACTTCCGCTTTCTGCATCCCAGACCCTGATCTACCCCTCTTTACCTACAGTGTGGGTTGGTCTGGGACTGGATTCAATATCACTTGATTCTTTCCTGTGTAAGTTTAGTGCCCATATTCCCATCCATTTGTTTTTCCAGAGGTTTCCAGAAGACAGTTTCCAGAAGATGTGGTGACTTAGCAGGAACTATCTCTGAAGCAGGGTAGCTGGTGGGTGATTCAAATTCTACATCTTGAGTTTGGGAAGTCTGGGGCAGCACCACTGAGCACACCTCAACCCCAGTGTCCCAGGTCTCTTCTAGGGCCAGTGTGAGCGCTTCCTGGGTCCATCTTCTTTCTTTTTTAAAAATTTTTATTGGCGTATAGGTGACTTACAATGTTGTATTAGCTTCTGCTGCAGAGCAAAGTGAATTAGTTACACATATACATATATCCACTCCTTTCTAGATTATTTTCCCAGTGCTTTCTTTTTCCTTCTTTGTTTGTTTGTTTGTTTGTTTTTGGCTGCACCACGGGACATGAGAGATCTTAGTTCTCTGACCAGGGATAGAACCCGTGCCCCCTGCAGCGGAAGCACAGAGTCTTAACCACGGACCGTGAGGGAAGTCCCATGGGTCCATCCTCTTGAAGGTAGACTACACTACCAGTGTGTCCACCTTAGACCTGATGGGGGCTGGAAGGCTGCTTGGACGTGGGGGCTGGTAAGGGACAGAGCTACAAGGAGAAGGGAAGGGGTGCAGTTTGTGAGCCTGCTGTCCTACCTGCTCCCTTGATCTGGTCTACGGTGTTAGGAGCCATCTGCCTTGATGGCATCTCGCTCCCTCCAGCCCCCTCTACACACTTCTCTCAACCCTGCACTGTATTGTTCTAAAACCTTACTGACCTGGCATTCAGAGGTCAAGTTCCAGCTCTTAGTCTAGCCCCAACCTGTGTCCCCTGATTTATCTCCCACTCTGGACCAACACAGACTTTCTGCTTGAGCCCGGATGCCCGAGTAACACCTCCTGCTTCACGAGCACACCTGCTCATATGCACACCCCCGCACCCCACACGCTTGTTCACCATCATCCATCTCCAGGACTTTCCCATCTTCCCCAAGTTAAACTCTGTCCCCATTAAACGCTAACTCCCTATTCCCCCTCCCCCAGCCCCTGGCAACAACCATTCTACTTCCTGTCTTGATGAGTTTGGCCTCTCTAGGTACTGCATATAAGTGGGATCATGCAGTATTTATCGTTTTGTGAGCTGCTTATTGCAATAAATATTTCAAAACACATCTCCACCATGGGTTGTGTAAGAATTTCTACACCTGGGATCAGAATTGTTGGGTCATCAGGGAGATTCGGCTTAGTTTGGCTAAGCTGGGGCCAGCCTGTGCCCCAGAACGCACCCCAGCTTTACTCTCACCAGCAGAGCCGGCACAAGGTCCCAGGTACCCCACATTCCTGCCAGTTCTTGGCATCGGTCAGGTTTTGAATTTGTGCCTGGCTGACAGATGTAAAGTGATTTTCCGTGGTATTGATTTGCATTTCTCTGACTACTAAGGATTTTGAGCACCCCTTCCAGCGCAGGTCACCTTTCACAGCCTCCTCCCTGTAAATTGCTTTTAACCCTTTTTCTATCAGGGTTGTTGAGATTTTCTTGTTGCTCACAGACATTTCTTGTTCCACATTTTTGATACCTTGTTGGTTTTATTTCTTGCAAAATCTTTTCCCACCCTGTCATCTATTATCTTAATCTGTGGTGATCTTTTTTGAGCAAAAGTCCTTCATTTCCTCCCTCCCTCCCTCCCTCTCTCTTTCTTTCCTCTCTTCCTTCCTTCCTTCCTTTCTTTCTTTCTTTCTTTCTTTATTCTTTCTTTCTTTCTTTCTTTCCCTCTCTCTCTCTTTCTTTCTCTCCCCACAATGTGTGGCTTGTGGGATCGTAATTCCTTGACCAGGGATTGAAACCACGCCCCCTGTAGTGGAAGTGTGGAGTCCTAACCACTGGACCACCAGGGAATTCTCAAAAGTCCTTCATTTTCATGTCTTCAGACTTACTAGTTTTTCTGTGCACCTGAAGTTCTGTTTAAGAAGTCCTGCCCTACTTGTCAATCATAAAAGTATTATCTTATCTCTCTCTATTAACTTCATAATTTTACCTTTCTTGTGTGGGTATTAAATCCATCTGGAGCTCACCATTATTTATGTGTTATGTAGAAACTCAGTTTTATTTTGCTTGATATACTTAATTTCCCCAACGCTATCTGCTAAACAATCTGTTCTTTCCTAAATGGTTTTTGCTACCGCTGCTACCATATATTAAATTCCCATATAGACCGAGATTTTACTCCACACTCTCTATTCTGACCCCTGACACATTTTACTTTTTTATTACTCTAACTTTGAGGTGTGTCTTGGTACCTACTTGGACAAGCCCACTACTTCACTTGGCTTTTTCAAAGTTGACTTAGCATTTACAAATCTTTCTTCCTCCATGTAAATCTTCAAATGGTTGTTGAGTTCTTCAAACACCCAGCTGGAATTTTCATTGCCATTGCACTGCATTTATAGGTTAATGTAGGTAGAATGACACTTTTTTTTTCCCTCGTGTTTTCCTATCTAAGAGTCATCTTTCATGGCTTCTTGACTCTTTCACACACAGTGATAAAGGTCAAGAGTGAAGCCTGAGGGCTTGAAATGGGGCATCCCTGCCCCGGAAGAGGAGCACGGCTCTCTTGGTCTGTATAATCCACCAAAATGGGTTCCAACAGGCCCCAGCGGAAGCCTCAGATGCTGTTCTCTCCCAGGATCCTCTCCTCCATCTGGGTGGGTTGGGGTGGAGGGAACCTGGATCTTGTACCTCTTTCACCTCAACACCCACAGCCTCAACAGGCACCGGCCTGTGTCCCCCGTGACTCATGTCCGTGTGTCTTTTAGTCTATTTGTGTCAGTCACGGCCAGGTGCCCTGGAACCCCAGCTTGTTCCTGCCCCCCTCATTCCGAGCACACAACAAATGACAAGTAAAACTCTGGACAAAAACACAAAAGCAACACACGAGAATGAGAAAAAGCACTGACCCTTGAAAGATGAGAGTGGCCTGGGGCGAGCTCCCCATTTCCATGGCGTTTAGTCTGGCAGCAGGCCAAGCCCTGTGGAGAAGACAAAACCCCAGTAAAAGCCCCTGTTCTTTCTTTCCTGAAGGGTCAGAGGACAGAGTTTGGTGAAACTACAGGCACTGGAGAGTGACGGGTGATCCTGGGAAGGAGGGGACTAGAGGGAGGGTGTCCCCAGTTCTGGGTGGAAGCTTCACCATCCTGCCTGATTCCCTGAACTGAGCAGAGATGGGACAGAGCCCAGCTAAGGGAAAGGACGTCAACGGAGAAACGAGCTCCAGCTGGAGAGACAGAGTGTGCAGTCTGAGTCCAAAGAAATAATTACCTCCTCAACAAACAAACATCCACAGCCTTCAGAGGACTCAGTCTCCAAAACACAAGGCTCACAATCTCCAGGATATGATACACAATCCTTTGGAGTATGTTTCTTTCCCTGGCTATATTTTCACACACTCCTCCCCATGTCACCTGAGTTTTTCTGAGGTCGTTTAAAATTCCTGACGTCATTTTTTTTTTTTTTTTTTTTTTGCGGTACGCGGGCCCCTCACCGTTGTGGCCTTTCCCGTCGCGGAGCACAGGCTCCGGACGCGCAGGCGCAGCGGCCACGGCTCACGGGCCCAGCCGCTCCGCGGCACGTGGGATCCTCCCGGACCGGGGCGCGAACCCGCGTCCCCTGCATCGGCAGGCGGACTCGCAACCACTGCGCCACCGGGGAAGCCCCCGTCACTATTTTGACAAGGTTTTCCTTTACAGAGGTGGTTCTCAGCATTAGGAGCGCATTAAAGTCAACCTGGGGCCTCCCCGCCCACAGATTTCCGTTCAGCCCATCTTGGAGGCAGCCCTGGCATCTCCTGGAACTAACAGCTCCCCCAGGGCTTCTGGGGTGCATCCAGGGGTGAGGCTGACTGCCAGGGTCTGCCTGCCCTCCTCGGGGTTCCTTGGGGCCCTGCCCCCAGCCCCCCAGCTGCAGCGCACACTCGCCGCTCCTCCCGGGGGAGGCCCCTCTGTGGGCCACCAACCACTGCTTAGATTCTGGCCGTTTGTTAAGATTTCTGACTAAAAAGGAATGTGTGGAACTAAACGTGTCCACCCAACAAGCCAGCACACGGGAAAAAAAGCGAAATGATGTTCCTTTTTCAGTAAAAGAAAGTAGTGTAGCCACATGAGTCATTTTGCTGGCCCCTTCTGAGCCCTTGCTGGGATTCTTCTGCCCTGCCTCTCCCACCACCAAGAAGGAAAGGTGATCCCAGCGGGTAGACACGTGCCTGCCTATCCACTGCCTACCAGCATCCATCCAGAACCTCTTCTGAGCCCATTTGAAAAAAGGAATGCACCTGGTCAGACAGAGGTGAGCCAGGTCTGTAAGGTCGAGTAGCCCAGGGGCTGGTAACCACTGGGAGCTCTGTATGTGCTGATAAACCAACACTGAAGGTGGACGGTGAATGAAGCAGACATGCAGAAAGGAGCACAGATCAAAATCCTTGGGGTCTCGGAAAGGGAGTGGCTCCTGGGACGTCCTCAGTGCCTGGGAGGCCCAGGCATATTTCTAAACCACCTTTTTACTGGATCTGATGTTCCTTCCAACCAAACTGCTTGAGATGAGAAAAAAATTCTGAAAACAATAATGCTGCTTACAATGCTTAGGATCATATTATGAATATAAATGTTCTATTCTTTTTTAAAAATTGACTTTTTATTTTAAATAAGTATTTAAAAACATATTTAAATTCCTGTTGATGTAAAAAAATTATATCTCTTTTGAGTTTTTTTTCTTAGTGGTTGAGCTAGGGATTACAATATGACTGTTAATTTATCATAACCCACTTCAGACTAATACTAACTTAATTCTGGCAGAAATGTAGAAATTTTGCTTCTATATAGTTCCATTCCCCTCTTCTTTTATTCCCTCCTCCAATTGTTCTGTTATTGTCTTATATATTAAATCTGTAGATGTTAAAAATCCAACAATACAGTGTTGGAGTTATGGCTTTGTAGAATCTATGTCTATTGAAGAAGTTAAGAGGATAAATGAGAAAAAAATATATTTATAGACTTTAACCTCCATATTTACCATTTCCTGAACTATTAATTTCTTTCCCTGGATTTTTTATCATCTGGTACCATTTTCTTTCACCCTCAAGGACTTCCTTTAGTATTTCGTGTAATGCAGTTTTGCTAGCAATGAATTCTCCTACTCTTTGTTCATCTGGAAATATCTTTATTTTGCTTTCATTTTCAAAGAACAGATTTGGTGGATATAGAATTCTTTTTTCCCCACCAGTTTTTTTTTTAACATCTTTATTGGAGTATAATTGCTTTACAATGGTGTGTTAGTTTCTGCTTTATAACAAAGTGAATCAGCTATACATATACATATATCCCCATATCTCCTCCCTCTTGCGTCTCCCTCCTACCCTCCCTATCCCACCCCTCTAGGTGGTCACACAGCACTGGGCTGATCTCCCTGTGCTCCCCACCAGTTTTACTGAGATATAATTGACATCTAACAGTTGTATTAGTTTTAAGTGTACATGGTGATTTGATGTGTCGACATATTGCAAAATGATTACTACAATAAGTAGAATTCTTGATTGATAGTCTTTTTTTTTCCTTCAATTTTAAGCACATTGAATATGTCATTCTCCAGCTTTCTGGTTTCCACTTGTCAGATGAAAAGATACCCATCAGTCATACTGATGCTTCTCTGTACGTGAATTGTTTTTCTCTTGATACTTTCAAGATTTTCTCTTTGTCATTCTACAATTTGACTATGCAGTGTTTGAATGTATCCTACTCAGTATTCATCGGACTTCTTGGCTATACAGATGTTATTGACTGTATATCTGTTGAATATTGACTGAATTCATACGTTGAATTCTAATTTCCAGTGTGATGGTATTTGGAGGTGGGATGGTCTTTGGGAGGTAATTAGGTGATTAGTGCTCTTATTAGAAGAGGCCAGAGAGCTAGCGTGGTCTTTTTCTGCCATCTGAGGATACAACAGGAAGTTGTATCTCATCAGAACTCAACCTTGCTGGCATGCTGATTTAGATGCCATCCTCCAGAACTGTGAGAAGTAAATGCTTGACGTTTAAGTTACCCAGTTTATGGTAATTACTTCAGCAGACTGAATTAAGATGGTAGATTAATGCTTTTTCATACATTTTGGAACATTTTGGCCATTATTCCTTCAATTTTTTCTTGCTTCTTTTTCTCTCTTCACCCTTTCTGAGACTCTCATTGCATGCAGATATTATACCTGATGGTTTTTCATAGGTTTCTGAGGCTCTGTTCATTTTTACTTAATCTTTTTTCTCTATATACTTCAGATTGGAAATTTCTATTGATCTACCTTCAAGTCCATAGAAACTTTCTTCTGCTCTCTCAAATCTGTTGCTGAGTCTTCCTGGTGAAAGTTTCATTTCAGTTATTGGATTTTTCACCCTCAGAATTTTTAAATTTATAATCTTCTATCTCCTTATTGAAAATCTCCATTTGTTGATTCATTGTTCTCATAATTTCCTTTAAATTTTTTACACGTGGTTTTCTTTAGTTCCTTGAATATATTTATAATAGCTACTTTGGAGTCTTTGTCAGCTAAACCCAACATTTGGGGACACTCAGTGACAGTGTTAATTGAATTTTTTTTTTCTGGAGTATGGGTCACTGTTTTATTTACATCTTGTAATTTTTTTGTTGAAAACTTGATCTCTGAGATTGTATATTGTATCAACTCTCAATTCTGATTTCCCCCCAAATGTTTTTATTGTTTTTTTTTTCCCTTGTTCCTTTGTTTAGAGACTTATTTTGGTTAAATCTGCAAATCGACATTTTCCCCTGTGGTATCCAGCTGCTGTTGAATATGCTTTGTTTAAAAAATTTTTTTGTGTGTTTTGTTTTAAATCCTGGTTTCCTAGGGCTCACCTCTCCATCTGTGCAGCTTAGTACTCAGACAGTGAGGTAGCACAAATACTGAAATACATTCACGGAAGAGTGGGACTTGGATTCTGTCTCTGAAAATCTGTGTTGAAATTCAAAGTTGAGGAAAAAAAGTGTTAGTGAGGGTCAAAGTAGGAAATGGACCAAAAAAGGCACACACTTGAAAAAAATTATTGGCATATAATGTACATTCAGAGAAGAGCAGTTATCCTAAGTGCTCAAGTCAATGAATTTTCATAGACAGAGTACACCTGTGTATGAGCTCAGATTAAGACTCAGAGCATAACCAGAACCCCAGGTGTGCCCCTCAGGCCCCTTTCCATTCACTCCCATGCCGCCAGGGTGACCGCTCTCCTGACCTCTAACACTGGAGGTTAATATTGCCTTTTTTTTTTTGAATTTTGTGTCATTACAAACTTACTGTAGGTCTTCTTTGCTGTCTGGCTTTTCTCAACATTATGTGTGTGAGATTTCATCTACATTTTTGCATGTTGTTGTAGATAGTTCATTCCTCTTGTTGTATGGACCTTCATTGCTTGAATCTGTGGTCTGCTAAGTACTCAGTTTCCTAAGCACTCCCAAGTTTTACAACAGCAGAATATACAATTTTGCTCCTTGAGACTAAATAATGTGCAGATTTTGGTATCAGGCACATGAAAATATGCTCAATGTCACTCATCATCAGGGAAATGCAAATCAAAACCACAATGAGATATCACCATACATCTGTCAGAATGGCTATTATCAAAAAGACAACCAATAGGGCTTCCCTCGTGGCGCAGTGGTTGAGAGTCCGCCTGCCGATGCAGGGGACACGGGTTCGTGTCACGGGTCACGGGTCTGGGAAGATCCCACATGCCGTGGAGCGGCTAGGCCCGTGAGCCATGGCCACTGAACCTGCGCATCCAGAGCCTGTGCTCCGCAACGGGAGAGGTCACAACAGTGAGAGGTCCGCGTACCGCACAAAAAAAAAACAAAAAACCAAAAAAAAACCACAACCAATAACAAGTGTTGGTGAGGATGTGGAGAAAAGGGAACTCTTGTGCACTTTGGTGGGAATATAAATTGGTGGAGCCACTAGGGAAAACAGTAGTGAGAGTCTTCAAAAAATTAAAACTAACATATGATCCAGCAATTCCACTCTTGGTATTTATCTGAAAAAAATGAAAACACTAATTCAAAAAGATATATGCACCACTATGTTCACTGCAGCACTATTTACAATAGACAAGATATGGAAGCAATCTAAGCGCCTATCAATAAGTGAATGGATAAAGAAGATGTGACATATGTGATATATAAAAATATATATGCCATAAAAAATGAAACCCTGCCATTTGCAACAACATGGATGGATTTAGAGCATATTACGCTAAGTGCAATAAGTCAGACAGAGAAGGACAAATACTGTATGATTTCACTTATATGTGGAATCTAGAAAACAAAACAAATGAACAAACATAACAAGAGAGAGTCATAGATATGTAGAACAAACAAGTGGTTGCCAGAGGAGGGGGGGGGTTGGGGGAGGAGAGAAATAGGCAAGGGAGATTAAGGGGTACAAACTTCCAGTTACAAAATAAATGAATCACAAGTATGAAATGTACAGTGTGGGGAATATAGCCAATAACTATATAATATCTTTGTATGGTGATATATCATAACTAGGGTTATCGTGGTGATCATTTTTGTTAATTTTCCTTTTTAAAAAAAATTTTATTGGAGTATAGTTGCTTTACAATGTTGCATTAGTTTCTACTGTACAGCAAAGTGAATCAGCTATACATATACATATATCCCCTCTTTTTTGGATTTCCTTCCCATTTAGGTCATCTTGGTGATCATTTTTAAATGTATAGAAATATCAAATCACTATGTTGTGTAACAGGAACTAACATGGTGTTGTAGGTCAGTTATACTTCAAAAAGAAACAAATGCATAGAAAAAGAGGTGAGATTTGTGGTTATCAGAGGTGGGGGAGGGCGTTGGGGAAGAGTGGTCAAGAGGTACAAACTTCGAGTTATAATTAACTACTAGGGATGTAATGTACAACGTGATAAATATAAGTAACACTGCTGTACCTTATATATGAAAGGTGTTAAGAGAGGAAATCCTAAGAGTTCTCGCACAAGGAAAAAAAATTTTTCTCTTTCTTTAATTTTGTATCCATATGAGAGGATGGATGTTCACTGAATTTACTGTGGTCATCATCAGCAAAGTGAATCAGCTATACATATACATATATCCCCTCTTTTTTGGATTTCCTTCCCATTTAGGTCATCTTGGTGATCATTTTTAAATGTATAGAAATATCAAATCACTATGTTGTGTAACAGGAACTAACATGGTGTTGTAGGTCAGTTATACTTCAAAAAGAAACAAATGCATAGAAAAAGAGGTGAGATTTGTGGTTATCAGAGGTGGGGGGAGGGCGTTGGGGAAGAGTGGTCAAGAGGTACAAACTTCGAGTTATAATTAACTACTAGGGATGTAATGTACAACGTGATAAATATAAGTAACACTGCTGTACCTTATATATGAAAGGTGTTAAGAGAGGAAATCCTAAGAGTTCTCGCACAAGGAAAAAAAATTTTTCTCTTTCTTTAATTTTGTATCCATATGAGAGGATGGATGTTCACTGAATTTACTGTGGTCATCATTTCATGATGTATGGAAGTCAGATCATTATGCTGTGCACCTTAAACTTATACAGTGCTGTGTGTCAATGATATGTCCATAAAACTGGAAGAAAAAAAAAAGAACTAAGGAAGGCACAGAAAGAATAAATGCCTTCTCCTTATGGAGAGCATCTCACAGCTCTAATCAGGGATTCAGCGATGAAGAGGGCACTTGGAATTTGACAAAAGACAAAGATGAGTGGGGAAAAATGTTCCCTCAGTACATTGCTGTAATTTCCTTTCAAGCAATTGAGTTCCTCCAAAGTCCCTCAGAAGCTGGGTACCATAGGTGCACATCTTGTAGGGAGAGGAGCTAAAGAGGGTAACTTGCCTCTCCTCTCAGCACCGCTTCTTTGCTCTCCATTTCTATCTTGGAAAAGTTACAGACCAGGAGGAGAGGATGGACGGTTGTGGGGTGGGGTGAGAGAAGAAGATGGGGAGAAGAAATTTAAATATTGGTGAGAAAGGAAGGAATGATGATTTTGGCTAAATTTAGAATTTTTTCAAGTATGGTTTATATTTATTGTTTATAAATGCATCCTGAAAAAATATATACAGCCTTTAATACCAGTTGATGGCCATGTTTATTGCAATTTTGGGTGAAAGATCAGAAGAACTCTCCAGGGAATAGCTGGAAGCACATAGAAACCAGTCCTTGGGCGAGTGGCTGGCCCATCTGCAGATGGCACAGAGCATCAGTCTGCTAACAAAGAAAGCCTTGAGTTGAGACTACAGGAAATTGAATTATGAACTGTTCTGGAACCCAATAAATGGGTTATAAAATGACTGTTTTATGCCCTCAGCCAAACTTCTCCTGTGTTTGGGCAGCTCCCCGGCTCTGTGGCATGAGGGTGGGTGGGTTTCCCTCACACTCAGACAGGGTTCTACATTTGCATGGTAACATTTGCATTTTGCACACTGATTTCATTCACTTGGCAAGCTAATGCAAATCATAACAGAAGCCTTTATACACTGGTGGAGGAAAGAGAACAATAAAATGCTGCTTGAGAAATTATACTTTAGGAAATAGCCTTTTTCTTGGAGAAAAAAAGCAAAATTAATGACAGTAGCCGTATCGGAATAACGCACAGAAGACAATGTGGTGTGCTTAAGCCTGAAATACCCTTGCAGGTTGCAAGCCCAGAGTCAATCATGGCTATTTAAGTGGGATAGAAATGGAATTTTAAAATGTGGAGAGGCAAATTCTAAAACATTATTGTGAATATTAAAACCAAGCCAAGAATTTAATATGCTTTCTTTTATAATGTAGCGGTCCCTTCTTTTTTTTTTTTTTTTAAATAAATTTCTTTCTTTCTTTCTTCCTTTAATTTATTTTTGGCTGTGTTGGGTCTTTGCTGCTGAGCGCGGGCTTTCTCTAGTTGCGGCGAGCAGGGGCTACTTCTCATTGCGGTGCGCGGGCTTCTCATTGCGCTGGCTTCTCTTGCTGCAGAGCGCGGGCTCTAGGTGCACAGGTTTCAGTAGTTGTGGTGCACAGGCTCTAAGCTTGCAGGTTTCAGTAGTTGTGGCACACGCGTTTAGCTGCTCTGTGGCATCTGGGATCTTCCCGGACCAGGGATCGAACCCATGTCCCCAGCATTGGCAGGCGGATTCTTAACCACTGCGCCACCAGGGAAGTCCTGCGTTCCTTCTTAAACAGGTGTGGTTATAATCTCTCAAACGGCATCATTGAAAAACTCCCCCAGTGACTAGACTCAGCATGGAGATGCTTCTCTTGTAATGGCTACCTAAGTAATTTAAGAATGTATGTGATTCAATAATTCACAATTAGTTAAATCAAAACATTTGCAATTATTTACAAGTCTCAGATCTTTGTTCATGGAAACAAAATATTTTGAGGATATGAAAGAAAAACTGGTTCAGTAAATACCTGCAAAATAAATTGTTGACCAAAGTATGGGAAAATTTGCAATTTTAGAAGATCCTAAGGGAAGAGCAGTCTGCTCTGCTGACCTTCTCAGGCCCCCACTGATGTGGCTACAGGGTCCACACGGGAAAGGGGAGAAACTTGTCTCTGAGCCCCAAAGTCACAAAGTCTTAATCAAAACATTCTCTTTGCTTTAGACTTACAACCCTACTTTCTGAAGGGGAAGGAGGGGAGGGGCTGGGTTCCCCACATCCTCCCACAAAGTTCCCCTGGTTCCCTCCAAGCCTCTTCCCCAGGCCCCAAACCCCATCTCTCCCCTCCTTCTTTAACTCCAATGACATTCCCCACCCCCAATCAGCTTATGAAAATGGATGCTTGGGTGGGGTGGAAGGAACCAGAGTCCTACACCCCATCAACACTCGATCTCCACTGAGACTCCCAGTCACACTGAAATACAATATTCAGCACAGTGCCTGGTCCAGAGCAGGAGCTCAATAAATACATGTTGGCATATAGTGGACCAACGCTTGGGTTGCATGTAGATTCACTCCCGTATCCTGCGACGCCCTCACCCGCATCTACAGTGTGGAAGGGAGCTCAGTGACAATGAATGATCTACACAACAATCTAGTCGGTAGGCTACGACTGTGACCTTGTAGGTGTGAAACATGCAGCTAACGACCCCGAGTGCCTGTACAGGTCTGGATGGCGGGCCCCGAGTGCCTGTACAGGTCTGGATGGCGGGCGCGTGGAGTCCTTCTTGTCTGCTGTCGGGGCCCGGGGCTTCCAGCCACAGGCACGGCTGACTTGGTTTCCCCGAGGGGGATTGCATGGATGGGCTAAACAAACAGATACTCAGCAGCTCCCCCTGCAACACTCTCAACCTGCTTGGGGGACTTTTCTCTGCTGTACTTTCCTTTCCTTTCCTATTTTTTTCCCCTTTCTTATGTCTCCTGTGTTTCTTACTCTCCTGGGAAAGGCTGGTTTTCCATAGGTACTCAGCCAGCTGGAACATGGATTTCTACAAGAACTGGGCATAGTCTTTGGAGCCTTGGTTCTTCTCAGCTGATTTTGTTGTTTGTTGCTGAAGAGCTGCTTCTTTTAGATTAAAGTGACTTTCAGGGCAAAGGCTGGAGGTGGGAGTGCTTTACGGGCTGAACTGTGTAACCCTCCCAACCATATGGTGACGTCCTGACCCTTTAGTGCCTCACAGAGTGGCTGTTTTTGGAGACGGGTTTTTACCAAGTTAAAATGAGGTCATTACGGTGGCCCCTGATCTAATATGACTGGCGTCCTTATAAAAAGGGGAAATTTGGAGACAGGCTTGCAGATGGGGATAGTGCCGATGGGAAAAGAGCCATGAACAAGCCAAGCAGAGAGGCCTGGAACAGATCTTCTCCTCACAGCCCTCAGAGGGAACCAACCCTGCCAACACCTTGATTTCAGACCGCTAGTCTCCAGAAATGTGAGACAACGCATTTTTGTTGGTTAAGCCACCCCATCTGGGGTACTTTGTTATGGTAGCCTGAGAACATTAAAACGGGGTGACTGACAGATTCAGAGCTATTTAGGGAATCTCATGTTCAAGAGAAGTATGATGGCAAGAAAGAGGGATGTATATGTACATATGTATACAGATACAGATGCAGACACATATGTTTGTATAGTCTCATTTTATTTATGTATGAGGAATGGGGCATCCTTTTAAATAGGAAAATATGCAAACTCTTCAGTAAGTGTATTTGGCTGGGGGCTTAGCTGCCACCCTCTGTCCTCCAGGGAGCGTGAGTTCTACCGCAACATTATGAGCGGCTGCTTTAGAATTTCACCTTGGGTAGGTGCCCTGAAGACTGAATGACTTATTTAGAAATGATTTTGTCAGCTTGGGTTTAGAACACCCTACATGCTAAACATTACTAAGTCTGATGCTTCTGATCTCTCTGCCACGAAACCTCATTTGAATCTTCAGGTTCAATATAGACTGTCTTGAAGAAATCCTACATCTTAGGAAGAGACATACAGGATTGTTTACTGTGGTTTGTAACTGGGTAGTGATCATGGCATTTGTAGAACTCGGTGCAGCTCTGGAATGTCTGGGTTCTTCCACAGCAAGCACGTGTACTTTTGATGTTTTTAGTGCAAGTATGGGAAAAATCATGTGCTTCTTGGCTTTCATTCCCAAATATCCCTTTTATGTTCCGATAATAACTAAAGTGCCTTCCTACTTTTGACATTCTTGTATTTGAAATTTTGAATGTGATCTTTTTTCATCAGCTACAAACTTCTCAAATTATTTTCTTGGCATCCTCTCGACTTAATCTCTTGCTTGTACACAACTTTCCCTACTTTCTGGATTTTTCTATTCATTTTAAAAGGATGTTAAGATTCAGTGATCTGACTACAGACTCTTAAAAGGGATATTCATCTGCAAGGAATAGAAGCTTTGAAAAAAAATAAAATGATGATTTAGAACTCACAAATAATACTAAAGGGAAAGACATCTAGAGAAGACAGAAGGCTGCATAAGAAGGTCTTTGAGCTCAACTTTATGAAATAATGTACAAAGGATGGAGGGGGAGGTGCTCTATATAAATAGAATAAAACTCTTTGGCAGGGACCTGTAAGAAGAGGGTCAGGTGACCGAGAAGTGTAAGACCTTTCTATGAGGAAGATGCTCTTGTCCCTAGATGGAGGAAGGCCAACAGACTCACTCAATCTATGGTCTTCCAAAGGGGGTCTTCTGGTTAGAAAGCATAGAACAACATATAAAGGGAGGTAGACACAGGAGAAGTGAAAAGATAGTCGGAAAATTGGTCGAGTGTTTAAATGGCAAGTAGATGCTTCAGCTTCAGACCAGTCACATCCCAGAGCATTTCTCAAAGCTCCCACCAGGCACCTTTGAGGAGTCACAGTCCTGGGAAGGGGCTCCAGACACTGGACTCATGTGAGTCCCTTCAGAAAAATGGGAAAATGGAGACTCTGAACTGGTGAACTTCAAGTCAGTCCCCGGTAGCCTTGGGAATGGTGCATGAAACAGATGGCGTCTGAATATGTACAAGAGGAGATAACAAACACTGGGTGCCAGCTGAGGTCCCTGATGAACAAAACCATCACCATTAGCCTCATTTTCTTCTTGCTTTTAATTAGTGAATTTAGGAATACTGTATGCATGTTTTCATCTCCTTAAAATACTTGATGAAGTTTCTCATAGAAATGTTCTTTGATGTGGTGGAGAAATAAGGAAATATGGGCTAAGGTCCAGGAGGTGGATCCTGACCTGATGAAGGACTGTCTTCAAATAGCGTTGATGAAGGACACAGTCTGGAGGTAAAGAGTTGTAATCTTGGGCCACAAGTCTCTGCCCCGGGGTGGCTTTTGTTGGCAGTCATACAAATGAAGACTTAGATGTGCTTGTTAGACTGCAGGGCCCTTGCAAACAGTCATTGTGTCTTGTAGAAATTCATGTCCCACGTGAGGATTTAGCTAATGACTTGCACATGGTGGGTTATCAGTGTTTGTTGAGTGAATAAATGAAGAAACAGAATGCATGTGAATTAAGTTTGCAAATCACAAAAAGCTGAATGGAAATTCCTATTGGATACTCAAGATTAAAATATTTCTCCAATTCCTGGAACATTTGCCAAAAGCCAATATAAGATTTTAAAAGAGTGACCATAAATTTCTGCACTGAGTTTATTGTCTCCCCCACCCCCTCCAGCTACAGGTGCTATGCCTATGAGAAAAAGGTGGACTGTGGATTAACTGACAATGAGTTAAAGATGGGACAAAACTTGGGGCCATGGAAAAGCTCAGTCCACACTGATAGAAGAATGGTGTCCATCTGGTCTCATTATGGCCTGTGGTGGGCAGATCATACATAGAGTATTGAATCCATTTATATGTGTGACATATTTTTGGAAGGAATGACCAGATTAGACTAAATACAGAAGAAGGCAACTGGAGAACATCACTTTATAGACCCAGTTAAAAGGATGAGGACTGTTTCACTGAAGAGAGGAGAAATTTGGAGGAGAATTTGCTGCCGGAATAGTGACCAAATTAGTGCTGGCCCATGAACCAATTGCATCCAAAGCCATTGGGGAAATTCCAAAAACTGACCCAACCTCAGATCCTGTCCAACTCTAAGAATCTATTACTAGATAAGGGAGAGGTTTTTTATGATAGGATATCATGCAGAATCAAGTATAATCCTAGGAAGTGTTACTGCAGAAGAATCAACTGGGACCCAGATAGACTAGGTGCAGGAAGTAGAGTGACTCAAGCAAAAAAACCCAAACCAACCGAACAACTGGGTCTAGTGGGGGACAGGTCTAGGGGTGAGTGGAAGACATTTCTGTATGCTGTTGAGAGCTCTTTGCTACTGGAGATATTTAGGCAGAGTCTGGATTACTCTGATGCCACTAAAAGGGATTCCAGCTTTGGGAGGGAAGTTCATTTGAAAAAGCTTAAAGTTCCTTTCATTCATTCAACAGATATTTGTTGAGTGCATCCTACAGGGCTGAGGATATAGGGCTGAATAAGAACAAGTCCCTGCCCTTTTGGAGCTCACATTTTATGATTTAATGATTTCAACAAAGTCCAGACTTAAAGAATGCCAATGCAGGAGATGGAAAAACCGAAGGCATGTAATTATGCAGCGAAACATTTAACTTAGAAATGAATATATTCTCTTTTTCTCAGCAGAGTTAAGTTGAAAGAAAAGAAATAAGGAAATTTGATTTTGAGTGTGAATTTAGGCAAAAAGAAAAAAAAGCTGGCAAGTATATAAAATGCTATCAAGTATTCTGAAAAAAATATAAATTTAATGTTGGTATGTTTAATGGAATTAAATCATGATGCTTAATTAGCCCACAGACGAGAAGAGAAATGGGCAGGTTGGTGACCCTAAAAAAGAAACGCATGGTGTATCTTCTTTTACTCACTGGCCTTGGTAAGAGGTTTCTGCAGGCAGACAAGTTTTTGGGAAAAAGATGTTGGCACAATAAGGTTTTTGAACATCCTTTGAGCGTCAGTCAGAGGAAATTTAAGTTCAAACATTCCCTTGCTTTCAATGATCAGCTTAGCACTGTTATAAGAGTAATGTCATTGTATGCAGTGTATTCAGATTTTCCCATTTAAATAAGTAATTGGGGCTCTAAAGAGTCCTTTGGTATTATATTTGAATTTGATGCTAAATTTAAACAACTTGAAAAGTGCACAGATTAGGACTTTTATTTCTGTCAATGAGGTGATCCACATACACGGAAAAGCTTACTGCTATTAAAGAAAACCCTAGAAATACTGGACGACATAAAAAAAGATCCTTGTAAATGCAAGGTTGAGCTTGCAAGAGATAGAGGCAATATTCAAAGAAATAATGGCTGAGAATTTTCCAGTCTCAAGGAAGAAAACAAGTTCTTCGATTCAGGAAGTTCGGTGAGACCTAAATAAATAAAAATAAACAACAGCTAGATACATGGGAACGAAATTGTAAAACACCTAAAACAAAGATCCTACATGGAAGCAGGGAGCAAAGTCAGGTTACCTAAAAAAAAAGAACAAAAATTAGACATCATCAGACTTCTCAACAGCAGCAGTAAAAGTCAGAAGACAGTAAAGTGACGATAAAAAGAATAGCTAACCTTATGGCAGGCATTGTTATGTTCTCAGGGTTTTACATTTACTATGTCTTTACAACAATCCTACAAGGTAGGACCTATATTATCCGGGTGTTGCCAATGAGGACGCTAGGCCCAGAGTCTCTGAGTCACGTGCCAAGTTCCTACAGCTAGTAGTTGGCGAAGCCAGGCAGAGCCTGTGCCTATAACTCTCACATCACACAGGAACATTTTCAAATAGCTGAGAGAAAATACCTTCAACTTTGAATTCTATACCTGGGGGAGATCATTAAAGCATGAGTGCACAACAAGGGCATTTTCAGACAAATAAAATGGAAACCAGATGGAAACCAGTAGACCTTCACTGAATCACTGACGAGAACAGCTATTAAAAAAAAAAAAGCATGGACTATATAAAATAACAAAAATAATGATGACTAGTTTGGGGCTCTAAATAAAGGGAATGAGAATGCAGGACAACAAGGCAGGGAGATACAGCAGGAAGAGGGCTGGAGGCTCCACATTGTAAGGTCTGCGCTGCCTGGTGGGATGAGACAGTGGATTAATTTTGGGCGTCTGCCATGTACGTCTAGTCTAATTTTAAGGATAACCACCCAAAGAATAGAGAGGGGAAGGCATAATTTCCAAATGTATAAAGAGAAAACTTGATTTATCAAATATTATTTTGATATAAAATATTCAAAATCATATTGATCCTCTTCTCTTGGGGTTTTATTATTGGATGTGAATTTAAATGTGACTCCCCTGTTGAGAGGGAGGACACAGGCCTTTGCTGAGTGCCTGCTGTATGCCAGCTCTTTGGCTTACGTTGACTGAGTTCATCATCAGAGGATGCCTACAAGGGAATGAGTATCACCCCCAATTTCCAGATACAGAAGCCAAGGCTCACTCAGAGAGTTTTCTTAACTTGCTCACAATCACACAGCTTTTATGAGGCCGGATATAATTTTAAACATGTCAGTCTGACTCAGAGGCCAGGATGTTTTCCCCTCATTAGGGTTTCCAAACTCCTGAGGAGCAGAGAGCTTTGTAAAGGGAATTTAAACCCATGTGTGTGCCATTAGCATCAGGCATGTCCCAGATAAAGAGTTTTCCTCCTACGTGTTCTCTGTTGTTCAACTATGTGTAGAGACACTTGTGAAACAGAAGGTGCAAAATCATTTAAAATTTATGAGGCTTTTTCAACAGCGTTTACCTTCCCAGGCAACAGACGTCAGGAATGCAGAATGTCTTTTTTACGTCAAGAAAACCCCACAAAAAAACAAGCAGTCCTCTAACTAAATATGTGGGAATCTCTGAACTTGGCTTTCCACGCAAGACCCTCCAAGACCTCAGTGCACTGCACTGAAAGGGGTGTCTTCCACATCCACATTGATCCTGCTCTCGGGGGTGTGGAGAGTTCACTGCTTTCCTGCCAGAAAAACATATACTCCTTTTGGTTTTAACTCTACGGGTCTTGGCCAGCCTTCATACAATTTTAGGTAGCAATAAAAGATTTAAATAACATTTTACCTATTTTTTTTAACACCTTCTGCTCTGGACTCAGCCCATCCTACATTCACTCACTCACTCACTCACTCACTTACTCACTCCCTCCTTCATCTAGCACTTGCTGGGGTCACCATGTGCCAGGCCCCATTGTTACTGAATCTGGACAGCCCTGAGGTCTGACAATGTCTAAGAGGCTTGCCCAAGTTTATGAGCTTGTATACGGAAGGGCCTTGCCTTTAGATTCATCGTATAGGGCAGTCTCATTTTATTTGTACATATTTCTATTTAATCTCCTGTCTCTACTCAACAGATCTTTATCAAAATTGTTGCTTGCTCAATATTTCCTGTGCTTTTTCAAGGGAGTGGTAAAATTTGCTTTTCCTTAACTCTTTTTTTCGGGATGCAATCTCATCTGCTCTGTTTCTGGCCGAGCACTGCATGGATCAAGTCAGTCCAGGGCTGGGCAGGTGGGGTTCCCAGACAATGCGGGGGAATGGAGAGCTCAGGCTGGCTTCTGGCCCTGGCAGGAACACAGCTGTAGGGATGTCTTTGAGGACAGAGATTCATGCCAGATCTGGAAGGATAACCAGGCTCGGCCACTGGGCAGCCTGAAAGCCTGTGTCTGAGGGAGGCGATTGGATGAATGCACTTGAATCTGAATAGAACTTTCAGCCTTCAGACCTGAAGGGGGTGATGAGATCTGAGAGGAAATGCAGTCCAGACATCCTAGTTTTGCCAGCTCAGTCCTAGTTTATGCCTGGCAATGTCCTGCCTGATGGAGCATCTGGGCTCTCTGTAATGCAGTTGAATTTGCAAGATGACCAGAAATACACTCTCCCTTTCTTCCTGACCTTTCTTTTCAATGACAGCATAAGTGCAACTGGGCAGGTGGGCCTGGGGATTGTGACCCACCTCTTGGGAGGTGCTGGCAGAGATGTTTGACGCTGCTGCCCTTGCTGGCCACTTAGGGTATTAGCCAGTTGGCCAAGGTCCTGGGCAAGACCTCTGAACAGATAAATGGGACCCTTATGCACAATCTGGAGGGGCCTTGGGAACGTGGGATGTTGTAAGTTAGGTCTGCATGAGGGTAATGTTTTCTCTAGTCCATATTGTACTACTTTAAAGTAGTCACAGAACAACCACACTTTACAAATAGGGGAACAACTATTCAAATGACTGCAGATTTGTCACCTGAAAAAATGGAGGCCAGAAGACAGTGGAATAACATCTTTAGGTGCTGAAAGAATTGTCTACTCAAAATTCAACATCCTGTAAAAACAGTCTTCAAAATTGATGGCAAACTGAAGACATTCTCAGATGACTGGAAACTAAGAGAGTTTGTCATCATCAGACCTGCTCTAAAAGAAATGATAAAGGAAGTTCTTCAGGCTAAGGTAAAATGATACCAGAAGGATACTTAGAACAGGAGCAAAGGAAGGGTAACAAAAATGGTAACTATCTGGGTAAATATAGTAGACTCTTCTTCACTTCTTAGGTGTTTCAAAATATGTATGGTCATTGAAATAAAAAAATAATAACACTGACTGATTATATATGAAGATATAATCCGTATGACAACTATAAAGTTTATGATATAAGCCATATAAAACTATACGGTTATAAATCATCTTCTACATTTTACTTGAAGCAGTAAACTATTAACTCTATGTAGACTGTGAAATTTATATTTTTTATATATATATATATATGTAGGTATGTACACACACACACATTTCATATTATAATTCCTGGAGCAACCACTAAAAAATACTATATATATATATATAAATATATATATATAAATATATATATATAATATATATAAAATATGGCCAAAAGCCTATAGATAAAGTAAGATGGAAACTAATAATCTAAAGGAAGACTGGAAGGGGGAAAACTGGAACAATAAGCAAAGGGATAAAAATATTTAATAAAATGGCAACTAACCATATTATTATATGAGATGTAAATGATCTAAAAATGTCAGTTAAAAGCCAGAGATGTCAGATTGGCTAATAAAATGTCAGTAAAACCTAACTGTATGCTGACTTCTACAAACCAATTTTTAAAAAATTGAAGTATAGTTGATTTACAGTGTTGTGTTAATTTCTGCTGTACAGCAAAGTGATTCAGTTATACATATACATACATTCTCTTTCATATTCTTTTCCATTATGGCTTATCACAGGATATTGAATATAGTACCCTGTGCTATACAGCAGGAAATTGTTGTTTATCAATTCTACATATAGTAGTTTGCACCTGCTAATTCCAAACTCCCAGTCCATCACTTCCCCACCTCCCCTCCCCCTTGGCAACCACCTGTCTGTTCTCTATGTCTGTGAGTCTGTTTCTGTTTTGTAGAAAAGTTCACTTGTGTCATATTTTATAAGTGATATCATATGGTATTTGTCTAAGAAACGAATTTTTAACTATAATGACATAAGTTAAAAAGATGAAAAATGTGTGATAAGAATTCTAATCAATAGAAATTCTAATCAATAATCTACACTAATATCACACAGAGTAGACTTTAGAGCAAAGAAGTTTACCAGGGATAAAGAGGGGCATTATACATTGATAAATGGTCAATCACCAAGAAGAATTACAATCCTAATATGTGTATACACCTAAACTTGAAAATACATGAAGCAAAATTGAAAAGAATTAAAAAGTAGAAGTAGTTAAATCCATAGTTATACTTGGGCACTTCAACACTCCTTTCTCAGTAATAGATAGAACAAATGAATCAGCAAGGATATAGACGACCCGAATAACACTAAGAACCAGTTTGACATAATCGATATTTATAGAACATTTCACCCAAATGTACATTGTTTTCAAATGCACACAGAACATTGACCAAGACAGACCACATTCTGGGGGACAGAACAAACCTTAACACATTTAAAAGAATTGAAATCATTAAAAGTATGTTCTCTCATCATAATAGAATTAAACTAGAAATCACTAGGAGAACAATATCTGGAAAACCCCCAAACACTTGGCAATTATAAGCAATCCATAGGGATTACTGAAGTGACAAGGGAAATTAGAACATATGTAGAGCTGAGTGAAAAGGAAAATATGACCTATCAAAACTGGTGGAATTCAGCTAAGGCTGTGCATAGAGGAACTCTTCTGGAATTAAATAGTACAGAACTAAATGCTTTTAATAGGAAGAAAGAGCTCTCAAGTCAATAATCTAAGCTTCCACCTTAAGAAACTAAACAAAGCTAAAAGTACATATAAAGAAAAAAATAATATAGATTATTCTAAAATTTATATGAGAAGGCAAAAGACCTAGAATAGCTAAGACAATTGTGAAAAAGAATAAAGTGGGAAGAGACAGTCTACTCGATTTCAAGATTTATTACATAGTTACAGTAATCAAGACACTGTGGTATTGGCAGAGGGGTGGACCCATAGATCAATGGAACAGAACAGAAACCTAGAAATAGACTCACACAAGTAAGCCCAATTGGTTTTTGACAAAGGTGGAGCAATTCAGTGGAGGAAAGATAACCTTTCCAGGTAATGGTTCTGGAATAATTGGGTATGCACAAGCAGAAAAGTAAGTCTTCAAAAGTCTCACACTTTATACAAAAATTAACTCAAAATGGATCATGTATTAAAATGTAAAACTGTACAACTTTTAGAAAGGAAATATAGGAGAAAACCTTTGGGAACTAGGACTAGGCAAAAGCAGAATCCCTAAAAGGAAAAACCGATAGACTGGACTTCACTGAAATGGAAAACTTTTGCTCTGTGAAAGAGGATGAAAAGACAAGCTACAGACAGGGAGAGAATATTTTCAAACCACATATCTGACAAAGGACTAGTGTATGTAAAGTAAAAATACTGGTAGGACTTCTCTGGTGGTCCAGTGGTTAATACTCTGTGGTTCCACTGGGGGGCATGGGTTCGATCCCTGATCAGAGAACTAAGATCCCACATGCTGCATGGCGAGGCCAAAAAAAAAAAAAAAAAACCTACTAAATTATACACATGTGCAGACACATATATAAAGAATTCTCAAAACTCAACTGTAACTGTGAAGGTATTTTTAGATGTGATTGACATTTAAATCAGTGGACTTTAAGTAAAGCAGATTGCCCTCTGCAATGGGGGAGGGCCTCATCTAATCAGTTAACGGACTGCCAGCCCACCCTGCAGATTCTGGACTTCCAGCTTTCACAATTGCATGAACCAATTCCTTAAAATCTCTTTCTCTTTCTGTCCACGTCCTGCTGGTTCTGTTCCTCTAGAGAACCCTGGCCATCACAAGTAGTTGCTTGAGGGAAAAATTCAGGGGGTTTTAAATGCCAGAAAGGGGAAGTTCATAGTGATTATGCTAATGAAGAATCTTCTGGATAGGATGAAATGACTCCATAGGTCTGCACACTGTTGGTCAAAGGAAGTCCCATTGCTCACTGCTTAGGAAAGTGTCTTCAATTAAGTCCAATGGGTCTGACATCCCAGGTCCCTTCAGCTGGTTGGAGCCAGTTGAGGAGAAACACAACATCTATTTTGATAAGTACTTGCTAACTGCTGCTGTAAAGTGGGAAGAGTTTCTTTATATATGTTTGAAGCCCAGTGCCCAGCATACATTAGTTCTCAGTAAAAGTTCCATCCAATTTGTCCTTTAAGATTCAAGTCATAAAATTGCCACACCAGGAAAAGAAGACTAGAACAAAAGGAAGGCAAAAAATAAACATCAAAGAAATTGAGTGACTTTCTCTTTCCCCTTGGTATGCTGATGTTAACCTTGGTTAAGGAAGCAAGGACTTCATTCCTCTAACTTAATTCTGCCAGCAGCCTGAGTGAGGCTGAAAGTAGATTCTCCCTCAGAGCTCAGTCCTGGCGACACTTTGATTTTGGCCTTGAGGGACTCAAAGCAAAGAAGCCAGCAGAGCCCACTGGACTTCTGACCTCCAGAAGTGCAGGATAATAAATTTGTGTGATTTGAAGCCACTAAGCTTGTAGTAGTTTGTTTCAGACACAATAAAAAACCCTACCCTGTCCATTTCGGCATCTGTGGGCCTTTGCTGGCGCTTACACTGCTGCCAGGAACACCTTTTCTCTATTTCTCCACTTTGTTTGAAGTTCCACCTGTCCTGGGGGGTCCAGTTTTCCTGGCAGTTCCTCTGAGTGGCACTTCCCTCGTCCCAGTGGGCCAACAGAATCAATCACAGCCTATGGCGCAAAGTTCTATCTTTGTGCCATAGCCCTCGGCTCCCGCCTTGAGCCGGTACACACTGTCACTTGTTTGTATCATGGCCACTCCTTGTCTCCTCTGACTTTTAATGGTTGGTGCCCTTGTCCCTAGGCTACTGCCTGATGGTCTGTCAATGAAATATTTATTGAGGAGCTACGCTGTGCTGGGCAGACGTGTCTCAGGTGGCGGCAGACACAGTGATACCTAAATCAGGCCTGAGCCCTGTCCTCGTGGGGCTTACAGGCTACACACAGTCAGTGCCCAGAAACATTTGCTGACTCAACTGAACCAATACATCCTGGGAACAAGGAGGCCATAGTCACCAGGAAGCAGGCTTGGCCAGGTCTCTCTGTCGGGGCAGCCACATGCATACACATCTTGAGCCATCCTCCTGCTCCGTGCACCATCTGTGGGGCTGGTGTGGGACCAGGATGTTAACTATGGGCTTTTGTAAAAGTTGGTCCAACCGCGATTTGCCTGGGGCATAGCCATCAGAGCGTTGCTTTTCTTTTTCTTTTCAAACTTCCTTTTTCATATGGTGACTAAAATGAGAATATTTGTGCGTATATGTTTTAGTTTCCAAAAGGCGTTTTCACCTTTACCTTGACACTGAATCCTCATGACACACTTAGGATTATATGAACCCCATTATACAGGTGAGACATCTGATCCTTCAAGAGAATTTACGGTTGGACCTGAAGGTATTATGCTTAGTGAAATACGTCAGACAGAGAAAGACAAACACTGCATGTTATCACTTATATGTGGAATCTAAAAAATAAAGCAAACAAATGAATATAACAAAACAGAAACAGACTCACGGATATAGACAACAAACTACTGGTTACCTGTGGGGAGAGGGAAGGGGGAGGGGCAAGATAGGGGCAGGTGACCAAGAGGTATATATCACTATGTGTAAAACAGATAAGCTACAGGATACATCACATAGCACAGGGAATATAGCCAATATTTTATAATAACCTTAAATGGAGTATAATCTATAAAAATATTGAATCACTATCTCTATTATATAAACCTGAAACTAATATAATATTGTAAATCAACTATATAGACAACAAACTACTGGTTACCTGTGGGGAGAGGGAAGGGGGAGGGGCAAGATAGGGGCAGGTGACCAAGAGGTATATATCACTATGTGTAAAACAGATAAGCTACAGGATACATCACATAGCACAGGGAATATAGCCAATATTTTATAATAACCTTAAATGGAGTATAATCTATAAAAATTTTAAATAGCTATATTGTGCACCTGAATCTAATATATATTGTAAATCAACTATATTTCAATAAAAAAATTAAAAATAAAATTTGAAAAAGGATTTCTGATAGAGACTTCAGCCTTCCATGCAGCATTGTAAGACGTCCCTCACTAAAGCAAAGCAAAGCAAAACAACCAAACCTAGGTCCCATGATCGAGATTGCTGGAGGAGTGGCCCAGGCCAAAGGAGTAATGGACCACAGTGGGTTATACTGGTGACCCAGGGAGAGGTGAGCTTTGGGACAATCCCGGGAAGAGAGAGGAAGGTGGAATTCACACTGTAGAGTGAGCCCATGATTAAAATCGTAACTGATTGTAAAGGTAAGGGTGGACAACGTCCAGAGTCCGTCAGAATCGAGCAGTGATTAAACTGATGGCAAGACTTTGGGGTATAAGAAGGAGCAGGTAACCTACTTGGAGCCGTTCTCTATCTGAGCGGGAGAAAACATGGACGGGAGGTCAAGTAAGGCAGAAGATCCTGGCTACCTCCATCTGCCTGGCCAGCGGCATCCTGCACCATGTGTCACGGGGCATCCTCTCCAGGGGGTGGGCTCCTCCGCTCAGGCCTGTCTCCCCAGCATCTAGAGCATGGCCTCCTGGGGACAGGGTTCGAATTCCATCTTTTTCTCAGATGGAGGAAGGATGGCCAGATGACAAGGCCCAAGAGTCTGGGCCTGAGAAACAGATTTTCCGGGGGTCCCTGGCACAGGGGCGAGAGGCAGCCTTCACCCCACCCTTCATTTCATGCATGCAGATTGCTAAGGCTCTCTCTCACCAGCCACATCCCCAATTTATTGATCAACTATAGGAAAGAGACCCGTCAACCAGCCTGGATGCTGGGATCCACGGGCCCAGTGTTCTCTCCGGGTGGGGCAATTCATGGCCTGATTTAGTCAGCTGACCTTGCTGGTAGAGACTTTTACAACATACATCAGAACTCTTTACTTCTTTGCTGTCTTTACTTCTTAACGTGCATGTCTTTTGGCTCACGTTTTCACCCCTCGCTTCATTATCGTAACAGGCAACGGGAAGCTCTCGTGTGAGTCCCGAGCAGAAGTGTTGCCTCAGACGCGGAGTCCGGCGGCCTTGCTGTGCCTGAGGCCTCTCCATCCTGGATGCCAGCTCCTTTCTGGCCACAGGGAAGCCCTGGGAAGGGTTGAGGGCTCCAGATCCAAGACAACCGCTTCTGACAACTTGGTAGAGTAGCTGGGAAAGTTCTTCCCTTCAGAGAGCAGCAAGCCAGCTCCAAAGATAATTCAGCAGGGCGTGTCACAGCCTCTCATTTTTGTATGAATACACATTAGCACCTAGAGGGGCCTTGCCTCTCCTCTGTCATTGTTACACTGCCAGGAGGGTCGGGGGCTTAAAAACACATGATATGAGGTCTCCGTTCCCAAGTGACAAGGTGACAAACATGTGAGCCAAGAGCCAGCAGCCCCAGCAGTGCAATGTGGCGAGTGGGGCTGCAGAGGCAGGGACAAATGTGGCAGGAGGCCGAAATCACTAACTCTGAGCTGGGGAGAGAAGGGGACATTTGATGTGGGTTCTGATGACTGAATAGGAGTTCTCTAGGGACCTGGGGAAGGGCAGAGTGGGCAGGAGAGTAATAAATAATGCTAGAGTGTTATGTCACAAGTGGCAGACGGTCAGCATGGTTGGTAAGAGGCCTCTGTTGAGGCTGGGTGAGCAGTTGGGGTCAAATTATGAATGGTTTTTTCAGCGTGGGCATGCGTCTGGCCAGGAGCAACCACTGTTTTCAAGCAAGGGCCTGATTTATTTAGGTCAGATTCTTCTAAGAGTGGAGCTCAGGGGGACGCCAAGCATGGGGTGGCGTCAAAGCACCAGCTAGAGATGGGGAGGCCTGGACTGGGATGGACGTGCTTATGGAGAACTGACTGGATTTTGTGAAGGGTGAGAGAAGGGGCCTCAGGCATCCCACCCGGGTGTCGGCCTGGACGATGACACTGTAGATCCACAAAGGGGGATCACAGGTCCAGCTGGTTGGTGGGGAAGCTTGTGAGCTCAGTGACGACGTCTGCTCTGATGGGTCCTTCCCTCTCGGATGGAAAGGCTCTTCTCAAATGCATCTGTCTGCCCTCTCTGCCTCTCACCTCTTGCCCTGCCTACTTCACAGTCTTGGGAGCTTTGGCAATTGTTACAGAACAAAGAGATGGTGGACCCTTATGGAGAGGCAGAACCAGGGTCCCAGCCCTCCACAGCATGCCTGGGCTCTAAAGAGATGCAGCAGGACGTGTGGCATGGCTGGAAGAAGCCTGCTCACAGATGTCTGTTCGTGGCACGAATTTTGGCTCGTGTTGGCGTTTTCATGCCTGGGCATTCTATAAAGGGAGTCAGTCCATTGATGACAGACTGGGTCTCATCCAAGTGAGTAGATCTGGAACTTCCTGCTTTATCACTTGCTTTTTCTAGGACAAAGCATATACGAGCTCCATCCTTCCTTGGCTGCATGGGGTCAGGGAGTATGGCAAGGCAGAAAGTGCTGAGAAAAGCATGTTCTCCTGATTGCAGGGAGAGAAGGACACAGTACTTGAGAAAAATTTACATAACCATAGTGCTTTTATAACACTCAACCCTGTTTCCAAGGGTAGCCATTGTTTTCTGCCCTGTGGGCTTTGGGGACAGTGTGGTCCATGCAGGAATGTCAAAAACCAAGTTCACTTCTCAAAGTGCCTCAACAAGCTTCCCTTCATCTGTGTTCATGAACTTAGACAGCAGGTTGCCAAATGGACATCGTGTAATAGACAGAAAGGGCAGACGTATCGCGCCATTATTTATTTCCCTTTGATTTATTTTGCTTTAGAACATCATTCTCCAAAGGGAGGACCTTGGAACGACAGTCCTACAACATACTCTTTGAAAAATGGGTTACATTATTAGATACGTTTGGAAAAGCCTGCATTCCTCATGCCCCTCTTGAACATTCACAACTCACCATAAAGGCTCTGAGAAGTCCTGCACTAAAAAACTGTATGGACCAGGTTGTTAGTACATGAGACTCTAGACACTGTTTTTAATTTTTTTAAATACACTTTTAACGCCCAGGGGATGGACTTTTGTAAATGCTGCCCTAGCACACACAAACCATGAGAACCTTAAAAGTCATGTTCTTAAGTCCATAAGAAAGGAAGAAAAATGGAAAAACCATGGGTAATGGAATGCAGGGCTGGTCCTGGACATCTAAAGAGGACCTTATCATTTTTTGCATGGCTCTTCCTTTTCCATTTTTTACCTTGTCTCTAATTAATTTTTCTTATTGATCTCCACCCTATATCTGGATGTTCTGCCTCAGAGGGAAGCAGGGTAATTGGCTTCCTATCTCTTTTTTAAAGGTTTCTGATCCAGCTTGCAGCCCAGGCACTAACGATGGCTTCTGGGCTTTCTTCTTTTGAAACAAATCTCTGCTAACTCCTGCCAGCCTTCCATTCACATCAGGTTAAAAGTGATGGACATACATGATTACTTTAGGTTATTTCTAGTTGGCCAGAGACTGTTTTCTGGGGTCCAATTATTTGACCTCTCTGTGGTTCAGTCTCCTCATCTGTACAATGGGAATAAAACAGCACTTACCTCACCCAACTGTAGTGAGAGAAAGAAACAAGTTAATGCTTGTAAAACATTTAGCATAATGATTGGAATGGAGATTTGATAATAGTTAATAATAATTTTACCTTCAAAAAATACAGTGAGTTAGTCGCACTGACTATGATTAATTCTTTCTCCCAGGCTTCGCTCAATGACATCAACAATTAAAAATTCTGGATAACAGCCTTCACATCACAGTGTTGTTCATTCATTGACCAATAAATAAACACTAACACTTTTTACTTTCTTTTGGAGATCAGAAGTGCTTCTGTGCAGACTCAAACAACCACACAAAGGGCCCTGGGATAGCAGGACTAGGGAGGGCGTTCAAGGGGGGACTCGGAGGCTTGCGCCCTGGTGCTCAGCCCCCGACCTCCGAGAGGTGTGTTCCTGGGTCAGTGACCCGGCCACCAGAGCTGCCATATCCTGAGGGCTTGCGAGGTGCCATGCAGGCACAGTTCAAAACACTTTTCCTGGGGAGAGACCTTCAAGATGGCGGAGGAGTGAGACGCGGAGATCGCCTTCCTCCCCACAGATACATCAGAAAGACATCTACACGTGGAACTGCTCCTACAGAACACCCACTGAACGCTGGCAGAAGACCTCAGACCTCCCAAAAGGCAAGAAACTCCCCACGCACCTGGGTAGGGCAAAAG
>NC_041221.1:10095636-10097407 GCF_002837175.3 Physeter macrocephalus
CGAGCCGTGGCTATCAGCGCGGACCCCAGAGACGGGCATGAGACGCTAAGGCCGCTGCTGCCGCCACCAAGAAGCCTGTGTGCGAGCACAGGTCACTCTCCACACCTCCCCTCCTGGAGCCTGTGCAGCCCGCCACGGCCAGGGTCCCGGGAGCCAGGGACAGCTTCCCCGGGAGAACGCACGGCGTGCCTCAAGCTCGTGCAATGTCACACTGGCCTCTGCCGCCGCAGGCTCGCCCCGCATCCGTGCCCCTCCCTCCCCGCGGCCTGAGCGAGCCAGAGCCCCCGAATCAGCTGCTCCTTTAACGTAGTCCTGTGTGAGCGAAGAGCAGACGCCCTCAGGCGACTTACACGCAGAGGCGGGGCCAGATCCAAAGCTGAACCCTGGGAGCTGTGCGAAAAAAGAAGAGAAATGGAAATCTCTCCCAGCAGCCTCAGGAGCAGCAGATTAAAGCTCCACAATCAACTTGATGTACCCTGTATCTGTGGAACACCTGAATAGACAAAGAATCATCCCAAAATTAAGGCAGTGGACTTGGGGAGCAACTGTAGACTTGGGGTTTGCTTACTGCATCTAATTCGTTTCTGGTTTTATGTTTATCTCAGTTTAGTATTTACAGTTTATTATCATTGGTAGATGTGTTTATTGATTTGGTTGCTCTCTTCCTTTTTAAAAAAATATATCAATATATATATATTTTTTTCCTTTTCCTCTTTTTGTGAGTGTGTATGTATATGCTTCTTTGTCTAATTTTGTATAGCTTTGCTTTTACCATTTGTCCTAGTGTTCTTTTTTCCGTTGTTTTCTTTTTTTATTACATTAATTTTTTTAAATTTTTAATAATTTTTTATTTTAATAAGCCTTCCTTCCTTCCGTCCTTTCTTTTTTTTCTCCCTTTTCTTCTGAGCCAAGTGGCTGAGAGGGTCTTGGTGCTCTGGCCAGGTGACAGGCCTGTGCCTCTGAGGTGGGAGAGCTGAGTTCAGGACATTGGTCCACCACAGACCTCCTGGCTCCATGTAATATCAAACAGAGAAAGCTCTCCCAGAGATCTCCATCTCAACGCTAAGACCCAGCTGCACTCAACGACCAGCAAGCTCCAGTGCTGGACGCCCCATGCCAAATAACTAGCAAGAAAGGAGCACAACCCCACCCATTAGCAGAGAGGCTGCCTAAAATCATACTAAGGTCACAGACACCCCAAAACACCCCACCGGATGCAGTCCTGCCCACCAGAAAGACAAGATCCAGCCTCATACACCAGAACACAGGCACCAGTCCCCTCCACCAGGAAGCCTACACAACCCACTGAACCAACCTTAGCCACTTGGGGCAGACACCAAAAACAACGGGAACTATGAACATGCAGCCTGCGAAAAGGAGACCCCAAACACAGTAAGGTAAACAACAAGAGAAGATGGAGAAACACGTAGCAGATGAAGGAGCAAGGTAAAAACCCACCAGACCAAACAAATGAAGAGGAAATAGGCAGTCTACCTGAAAAAGAATTCAGAGTAATGATAGTAAAGATGACCCAAAATCTTGGAAATAGAATGGAGAAAATAAAAGAAATGTTTAACAAGGACCTAGAAGAACTAAAGACCAAACAAACGATGATGAACAACACAATAAATGAAATTAAAAATTCTCTGGAAGGAATCAAGAGCAGAATAACTGAGGCAGAAGAACGGATAAGTGACCTGGAAGATAAAATAGTGGAAATAACTACTGCAGAGCAGAATAAAGAAAAAAGAATGAAAAGAATTGAGGACAG
>NC_041221.1:10097583-10099075 GCF_002837175.3 Physeter macrocephalus
AAATTAAAAATTCTCTGGAAGGAATCAAGAGCAGAATAACTGAGGCAGAAGAACGGATAAGTGACCTGGAAGATAAAATAGTGGAAATAACTACTGCAGAGCAGAATAAAGAAAAAAGAATTAAAAGAACTGAGGACAGTCTCAGAGACCTCTGGGACAACATTAACGGCACCAACATTCGAATTATAGTGGTCCCAGAAGAAGAAGAGAAAAAGAAAGGGACTGAGAAAATATTTGAAGAGATTACAGTTGAAAACTTCCCTAATGTGGGAAAGGAAATAGTCACTCAAGTCCAGGAAGCACAGGCAGTCCCATATAGGATAAATCCAAGGAGAAACATGCCAAGACACCTATCAAAAATTAAATACAAAGAAAAAATATTAAAAGCAGCAAGGGAAAAACAACAAATAACATACAAAGGAATCCCCATAAGGTTAAAAGCTGAACTTTCAGCAGAAACTCTGCAAGCCAGAAGGGAGTGGCAGGACATATTTAAAGTGATGAAAGGGAAAAACCTACAACCAAGATTACTCTACCCAGCAAGGATCTCTTTCAGATTTGACAGAGAAATTAAAACCTTTACAGACAAGCAAAAGCTAAGAGAATTCAGCACCACCAAACCAGCTTTACAATAAATGCTAAAGGAACTTCTCTAGGCAGGAAACACAAGAGAAGGAAAAGACCTATAATAACAAACTCAAAACAATTAAGAAAATGGCAATAGGAGCATACATATCGATAACTACCTTAAATGTAAATGGATTAAATGCTCCCACCAAAAGGCATAGACTGGCTGAATGTCTACAAAAACAGGAATCATATATATGCTGTCTACAAGAGAGCCACTTCAGACCTAGGGACACATACAGACTGAAACTGAGGGGATGGAAAAAGATATTCCATGCAAATGGAAATCAAAAGAAAGCTGGAGTAGCAATTCTCGTATCAGACAAAAGAGACTTTCAAATAAAGACTATTACAAGAGACAAAGAAGGACACTATATAATTACCAAGGGATCAATCCAAGAAGAAGGTATAACAATTGTAAATATTTTTGCACACAGTATAGGAGCACCCCAATACATAAGGCAAATGCTCTCAGCCATAAAAGGGGAAATCGACAGTAACACCATCATAGTAGGGGACTTTAACACCCCACTTTCACCAATGGATAGATCATCCCAAATGAAAATAAATAAGAAAACAGAAGCTTTAAATGATACATTAAACAAGATCGACTTAATTGATATTTATAAGACATTCCATCCAAAAACAACAGAATACACATTCTTCTCAAGTGCTCATGGAACATTCTCCAGGATAGATCATACCTTGGGTCACAAATCAAGCCTTGGTAAATTTAAGAAAATTGAAATCGTATCAAGTAACTTTTCCAACCACAACGCTATGAGACTAGATATCAGTTACAGGAAAAAATCTGTAAAAAATACAAACACATGGAAGCTAAACAATACACTACTAAATAACCAAG
>NC_041221.1:10099085-10100707 GCF_002837175.3 Physeter macrocephalus
CATATCAAGTATCTTTTCTGACCACAACGCTATGAGACTAGATATCAATTACAGGAAAAGATCTGTAAAAAATACAAACACATGGAGGCTAAACAATACACTACTTAATAACGAAGTGATCACTGAAGAAATCAAAGAGGAAATCAAAAAATACTTAGAAACAAATGACAATGGAGACACGACGACCCAAAACCTATGGGATGCAGCAAAAGCAGTTCTAAGAGGGAAGTTTATAGCAATACAATCCTACCTTAAGAAACAGGAAACATCTCGAATAAACAACCTACCTTTGCACCTAAAGCAATTAGAGAAAGAAGAACAAAAGAACCCCAAATTTAGCAGAAGGAAAGAAATCATAAAGATCAGATCAGAAATAAATGAAAAAGAAATGAAGAAAACAGTAGCAAAGATCAATAAAACTAAAAGCTGGTTCTTTGAGAAGATAAATAAAATTGATAAACCATTAGCCAGACTCATCAAGAATAAAAGGGAGAAGACTCAAATCAATAGAATTAGAAATGAAAAAGGAGATGTAACAACTGACACTGCAGAAATACAAAAGATTATTAGAGATTACTACAAGCAGCTGTATGCCAATAAAATGGACATCCTGGCAGAAATGGACAAATTCTTAGAAATGCACAAGCTGCCGAGACTGAACCAGGAAGAAATAGAAAATATGAACAGACCAATCACAAGCACTGAAATTGAAACTGTGATTAAAAATCTTCCAACACACAAAAGCCCAGGACCAGATGGCTTCACAGGCGAATTCTATCAAACATTTAGAGAAGAGCTAACACCTATCCTTCTCAAACTCTTCCAAAAGATAGCAGAGGGAGGAACACTCCCAAACTCATTCTATGAGGCCACCATCACCCTGATACCAAAACCAGACAAAGACGTCACAAAGAAAGAAAACTACAGGCCAATATCACTGATGAACATAGATGCAAAAATCCTCAACAAAATACTAGCAAACAGAATCCAACAGCACATTAAAAGGATCATACACCATGATCAAGTGGGGCTTATCCCAGGAATGACAGGATTCTTCAATATATGCAAATCAATCAATGTGATAAACCATATGAACAAACTGAAGGAGAAAAACGACATGATCGTCTCAGTAGATGCAGAAAAAGCTTTTGACAAAATTCAACAGCTATTTACGATAAAAATCCTCCAGAAAGTAGGGAACTTACCTCAACATAATAAAGGCCATATATGACAAACCCACAGCCATTCCAGACTGAACCAGGAAGAAATAGAAAATATAAATAGACCAATCACAAGTACTGAATTTGAGACTGTGATTAAAAATCTTCCAACAAACAGAAGCCCAGGACCAGATGATAGTGAAAAACTGAAACAATTTCCTTTAAGATCAGGAACAAGACAAGGTTGTCCACTCTCACCAGTATTATTCACAATAATTATGAAAAATCTGAAAGGGAAATTAAAGAAACACTCCCATTTACCATTGCAACAAAAAGAATAAAATACCTAGGAATAAACCTACCTAAGGAGACAAAATACCTGTATGCAGAAAACTATAAGACACTGATGAAAGAAATTAAAAATGATACAAACAGATGGAGAGATATACCATGTTCTTGGAT
>NC_041221.1:10101527-10109049 GCF_002837175.3 Physeter macrocephalus
AAAGGAGGCAAGAATATACAATGGAGAAAAGACAACCTCTTCAATAAGTGGGGCTGGGAAAACTGGACAGCTACATGTGAAAGAATGAAATTAGAACACTCCCTAACACCATACACAAAAATAAACTCAAAATGGATTAAAGACTTAAATGTAAGGCCAGACTCTATAAAACTCTTAGAGGAAGACATAGGCAGAACACTCTATGAGCTAAATCACAGCAAGATCCTTTTTGACTCGCCTCCTAGAGAAATGGAAATAAAAACAAAAATAAACAAATGGGACTTAATGAATGTTAAAAGCTTTTGCACAGCAAAGGAAACCATAAACAAGATGAAAAGACAACCCTAAGAATGGGAGAAAATATTTGCAAAGGAAGCAACTGACAAAGAATTAACCTCCAAAATTTACAAGCAGCTCAATGTCAAAAAAACAAACAACCCAATCCAAAAATGGGCAGACGACCTAAATAGATATTTCTCCAAAGAAGATATACAGATTGCCAACAAACACATGAAAGGATGCTCAACATCACTAATCATCAGAGAAATGCAAATCAAAACTACAATGAGGTATCACCTCACACCAGTTGAATGGCCACCATCAAAAAATCTACAAACAATAAATGCTGGAGAGAGTGTGGACAAAAGGGAACCCTCTTGCACTGTTGGTGGGAACGTAAATTGATAAAGCCACTATGGAGAACAATATGGAGGTTCCTTAAAAAACTAAAAATAGAACTACCATATGACCCAGCAAGCCCACTACTGGGCATATACTCTGTGAAAACCATAATTGAAAAAGAGTCATGTACCACAATGTTCATTGCAGCTCTGTTTACAATAGCCAGGACATGGAAGCAACCTAAGTGTCCATCGACAGATGAATGGATAAAGAAGATGTGGCACATATACACAACGCAATATTACTCAGCCATAAAAAGAAACTAAATTGAGTTATTTGTAGTGAGGTGGATGGACCTAGAGTCTTTCATACAGAGTGAAATAAGCAGAAAGAGAAAAACAAATACCGTATGCTAACACATATATAGGATCTAAAAAAAAAAAGAAAATGGTTCTGTAGAACCTAGGGGCAGGACAGGAATAAAGACGCAGACGTAGGGAATGGACTTGGGGACACGGGGAGGGGGAAGGGTAAGCTGGGACAAAGTGAGAGAGTGGCATGGACATATATACACTACCAAATGTAAAATAGATAGCTAGTAGGAAGCAGCCGCATAGCACAGGGAGATCAGCTCGGTTCTTTGTGACCATCCAGAGGGGTGGGATAGGGGAGGTGGGAGGGAGACACAAGAGGGAGGGGATATGGGGATATATGTATACATATAACTGATTCACTTTGTTATAAAGCAGAAACTAACACACCATTGTAAAGCAATTATACTCTAATAAAGATGTTTTAAAAAAACATGAATGCTTAAAGGAACAAAGTTGTATGAATTAAAAACAGAAAACTAACCCCCCCCCCAACTTTTCCTGCACCTCCCTTATGGGCACGGGTCATGGCGGTGACAAGAGGGCACAGGGCTGGTAAGGGGCTTTGGAGACCGTGATCTCAAGTCACCACTGGGTCAGTTTCATCTGAAAAATAGTAAAGCCTCTCACGCACTCCACCAGGGGTGGCAGGGGTAGAGGGGTGGAAAATGGGAAGTTTGAATGAAACGGTTTACAGACAGGGTGCTTTGAAAGTAGGAGAGTTCTGACAAAGTAAGAGGCCCTCCAAACTGCACTGTAGCTTTTGCTTGTAACGTGATTCCACCCCGCGGAAGGGAGCAGGCAAGAAGTCACTGATGATTAATATTTGATTTCCTTGCCCTGCCCTGGCACACCCACCTGTGGGCTAAATAGAAGGAAATGTCTGAAAGGCCAGAGCTGAAGGGGAGGGCCCCAGCATACAGCTTCGGAAACAAGTGGCCAGTGCCCTGACATCCTTAGCCTCCTCCCTGCTCTGTACTTCTCCCCCGTAACCGACATGATGGTTAGAACTGGAAGGAAATGCCCCTGTGTCCAGGTCTAGAGATGCTGAAGCACTCAGGCAAAGTCCTAGGGGTGTAAGATGGTATCCCTAGGACGATGGAAGAGAGCTGTTGAGTGGGCTGGTGGTTCCCGCTAACCTCCTACAGAACAACACTGACCTAGCTCGTTTTGGGGTATTGGAGGCCCACACACATTCCATTTGCAAAGAGAGTTTCTAGTGCTAAAAAAAGATGGAAAACAACGATGAAGTCTTGATTCTAAATGGTGACTGATGCTGGGTAACTGTTATGAGCTTACTTGCTATCTGTATATCTTCTTCAGTGAGGTGACTGTTGAAGTCTTTTGTACATATTTAAGTTTAGTCATTTGTTTTCTTACTATTGAGTTCTGAATGTTCTTTATATATTCTGGATACAAGTCCTCCTTCGTCCCCCACTTAGAACTGAGCGGTTCTTCCTTGTTCTCCCACCACGTTCTGTTAAACTTCATTCACGTCCAGATCCAACTCCTGAAATGGACAGTTACTGACAAGTTGGTCCCTCTTCTGCTACGGGGGCTCCCTGAAGGAGAAAGATGATGACTTTTATCTTTTTTTGTGCCGTCTTCAAAAGATGATCAATATATGAAGCCAACACTCCAGAGGTTATATGCTTGAAATGAATGTCCTCTCTTGCAAATGGTCCCCGGGACTCTCTTCAATGCCTCTCTAGGAGCTGTTAGCAGAGCTCAGGGCATGTGAAAGTCTCCTCGATCGTAAAAGAATCTTTGAGCGTGGAGTTGATTTCAACACCTCAAAAAAGAGAAGGTAGATAGCTTCTCTGACAAGGATGGTGCATACCTCTGAAGAATGGGTTTCTTGAGAGGGTGGCCAATGCTCCTGCAGGCAATGCTGAGATAAGGGTTGGTGGCTCTCTTCCACATAACCCTCCGTCCTGATGTCCAGTGTTCAAATGAGGGAGCTGGAGGACCCAACGTCCAGAGCCAGAAGCTTGCAGAACCAGGATGACTGGCCCAGCCTCTCTGTCACCTCCCTGGCTTGGAACTTCTATCCTTAAGATGCAAGGTGGGACTGCCCTGGTGGCAGTGGTTAAGAATCCGCCTGCCAATGCAGGGGACACAGGTTCGAGCCCTGGTCTGGGAAGGTCCCACATGCCGTGGAGCAACTAAGCCCGTGCGCCACACGACTGAGCCTGCGCTCTAGAGCCCACGAGCCACAACTACTGAGCCCACGCGCCTAGAGCCCGTGCTCCACATCAAGAGAAGCCACCGCAATGAGAAGCCCGCGCGCTGCAACTAAGAGTAGCCCCCGCTCGCCACAACTAGAGAAAGCCCGCGCGCAGCAACGAAGATGCAACAACGAAGACCCGATGCAGCCAAAAATTAAAAAAAAAAAGAAAAAAAACCTAAAATGCTTTAAAGAAAAAAAGATGAAAGGCGAACACTTATTTTTAGGCTTTAGAATCCAGTTAGGCTTACTTATTTATTTATATATTTATTATTTTTTTGGCCACGCTGTGTGGCTTGTGGGGTCTTAGTTCCCCGACCAGGGGTCGAACCTGAGCTCTTGGCAGTGAAAGCTTAGGACTTGCTCTGCTTGGTTAGCCGCTGGACCACCAGGGAATTCTCCGGGTTAGGTTTAGATGCTCCATCACTCACTGGAGATGTCAAGGGGAGCCGTGCTCCACATCAAGAGAAGCCACCGCAATGAGAAGCCCGCGCGCTGCAACTAAGAGTAGCCCCCGCTCGCCACAACTAGAGAAAGCCCGCGCGCAGCAACGAAGATGCAACAACGAAGACCCGATGCAGCCAAAAATTAAAAAAAAAAAGAAAAAAAACCTAAAATGCTTTAAAGAAAAAAAGATGAAAGGCGAACACTTATTTTTAGGCTTTAGAATCCAGTTAGGCTTACTTATTTATTTATATATTTATTATTTTTTTGGCCACGCTGTGTGGCTTGTGGGGTCTTAGTTCCCCGACCAGGGGTCGAACCTGAGCTCTTGGCAGTGAAAGCTTAGGACTTGCTCTGCTTGGTTAGCCGCTGGACCACCAGGGAATTCTCCGGGTTAGGTTTAGATGCTCCAGCACTCACTGGAGATGTCAAGGGGAGCATGTCCCTGCGAGGATGTTGTGCATTGTGCTGAGGAACAAGTACAAATCACCATGCCAACAGCTGAAAGTCGGGGGTCTTTTTCTGAGTCCTTGGGTTTTTCATGTGCCATAAAATTGCATTATGATGAAAAAATACCAAAATAAAGCAAAATGCTTACCTGAAAGTACACAATACAAAACTTACTGATGCGAGTTTATGCACTGTTTACTACACTCCGGCTGTGGCCTAAGGGCTGAAGGGCTCTCTATCTTTTCAGAGGTGGCCGGGGTCCTCGGAACTCAGCCCTCCTGCCTAACCCGACCCTCTTTAAACCGGGGTAGACTGCCCTTTCTGGACCCACTCGGAGTGTGAACCCCTTCATTGTCTGGGAAGGTGGGGTCCCATCTACTTATAAGAATGAGGGGCTGCCCTAATATCCCAGTTTGTAGGGCGTGACTGGCCACGGCCTTGTAGGACCACATGGGCCAACCTGGTTGTAGCCAGGATCTCCTCACTGAGGCCTCACACAGCCGGCACATACACCAGATCCCGAGCCAATTTCAGCCACTTCCTTGGAGCTCGGGATATCAATTCCCGTAACCCTTCACCTTGGTCCCTGAGAGCTTTGCTTGACGCTTCAGAAAACTGCGGCTGGCCTGAAACGCCTCCCCGGCACGATCACTCTAATTAGCGTAGTGGATGCCCCAGGAGCACCATCTTCCAGGCCTCAAAGACATTCTGGTCGGTTCTCTGAATTTCCACGCGGGTCCCCGGGACTGTGTGAACCACGGCGCTGGTTCCACCGCGTTCTTCATCGGAAGTGCAGGACTTCCTGCTTGTGGCAGCCGTCCCCTGTCTGAGATGCGTGAGAAGTAGGTACCACCTCCACCCGCTGTGATCACCAGGGGGGGAAAGGCCTGCCCCCTGCTTCCCATAACCCCCGGACCCAAGCCAACGGCGTAGACGGAGCTTTCTCCACGCCCTCCAGCCCCTGCGCACATCTCTGCCCTCTGTCCGTCCTCCCACTTGTCTATCCAATGAGTACCGTTCAAGCGTCCGCTCCGTGCCAGGCCGAGCCTCTGCTGGGGATGAGGTGGCCTTCCCATGGATATTCGGCAGAGGAGCATTCCAGGCAGAGGGAAGAGGAGGTGCCCAGACCCTGCCGTGGAATGAGCTCGGCCTGTTCAAGGAGCACAGGAAGGCTGCTGTGACCGGACGAAGTGGACTTTGGCCAGGGGCCCCGTTCTGTAGTGAAGGCTTCCAATCTGAGAAACGGCCCCTTTCCATGGGGCCATCACTGATAAATACGTGTTCTGCAGTATTTGTGGGGCGCTGGGTCCCCTTCCTTATTAGAGCAGTGCTTCTCCATCAGGGCCAACTTCGCTCCCTTTGGGACACGTGGCAACGTCTGGAGACAACCATGTGTGCGCGTGCGCGTGCAGGCCCGGCATCTAGTGGGGAGAGGCCAGGGTTCCTGCTAGACATCCTGCAACACACAGGACAGTCCTCACAGCTCTGATCCCAAATGTCCATCGTGCTGAGGTTGGGAACCCTTGTTGTGGGTCTCAGCTGCCTACGACTGGCAGTCACGAGCCCCTGCTGCAGAGAGGGTGTGGGGTGGAGGTGGGGGACATGGGGCAGGGTTGCTTCTGCTTCTGCAAAATCCTTTCCTCAAGGGGAGCGCTGTGCGTGACTCACAGGTGAGACCCACCCCGCGGTGAAGGGGACAGAGCAGCCACTACCCGGCTCCTCCCGGAGCTTAGCAAACACCAGCCAGCGTCAGTGAGCTCTGCTCCAGGAGGCGGTGTTTTCCTTTTCCCGACATGTGTACCCAAAGCTTCACGATTTGTGCATACTGACCCGTGTCACCACACGGTAGTACTGAGCCACGGGCAGGCAAATTCGTGTCTCAGCCTTCCCTCTGCCTGGATGGCTTTTCATCATTCCAATCTCAGGGGACACTGGCCTTCCACCACTCAGTCCCATCCTCCCCAGCCCCTTTTCTCTAGGTCTTGGACCCTCCTTGCTCTCCTCGATTAAAAAACATCTGCCCTGTGTCACAGCCCCTCGGGATACCAGAAGCGAGGCCTAGAGCCCTCTGAGCTGAGGTGAGCTGAGGTGTGTGGGGGTGACAGGCGTGGCTTGGTACCAACGCTGGACAGAGGAGGCACGAGACACGGAGCTCGGGACTCCGGGAGGGGCTTGGGGGAGGGAGAGGACGGGGTTACCTCACTCACCCCTGGGCTCTGGCCGCCTCGCCTAAAGGCTGTGGGAGCTGCATCCGCCTGGCTGTGCCGGACCATCGGCGCTCAGCTGCGAGGCTCATTTGGTGACCCCAGGAAATGAGCTGCGTCAACCGAGGGAGGCTGGCGATCGCGCCACCCTGCTCCCAGCGCTGACTCCTGTCTGATCAGCCTCTCCACGGGGCCTTCGCCAGCCACCCTCAGCTCCGCCCACTGGATCCCGGGGCGGGGGCGGGGGAGGGCGCGTCTTCCTTTCTCTCCAGCCGAGCAGCGGTTCTGCACCTTTCAGGCTTTGGAGCTGTAGCTCACCAAGTATCGGGGGTCTTCCTCCCCCCGAGAAGAGCTCACTTCATCTTTGCGCAAGAAGGAGCCCATGCTAACCGTGGCAAAAGAAGGCCTGGCATTGTTCTGACGTTACTGCAGAAATGAGATTGAGGAAAAGAAGTCAGTTCCTTTGGCCTGGGGTAGGGCCCGAGCCTTGGGAATTTTAAAGCTTTCCCAGGCAATTTTAACGTGCGGCCAGGGTTGAGAACCCCTGAATGAGATGGTCCATGACGTGTCCCCAGCTCTGAACAAGCGTACATGTATATTTTCGCACATGAAGCTCCAGCCAGCGAGTTTCTCCCTGCCAGAGGGAGCCGGGGGCCCACCGGCATCTTCTCACCCATCTCGCTGCTCACCCCCTCAGCCGCTGCACGCGCCTTAACTTCCCCGCGCCTGCTTCCTCACCTGTGAAGTGGGGATGGGGAAACTGCCTGCTTCGCTCGGCCGCCCTAAGGATTTACCAGCCCCCCTAACTCCCCATTCCGTCGTCTGACCTTGACTCCGCTCATAACCGAGTTGTTTGCTATGAAAATAGCATCTCTTTTCTGAGAGTGGGGGGGGAGGGACTTCTTTCTGGAGGCATCTGGGATTTAGGAAGTGCGGGAGCGCGGCGCTTTTCCCCGCACGGAGAGCGTTTTCGAAGTTAACTTTGCGACCGTCCCCTGGGAGGGCAGGACGGTAAACGCAAAGCCCCGGCCTAAGGGGCATCGGAGCAAACTCCACCGTCGCGAACGTCTGGTGCTCCGTGAAAGATGCTCTTCCCCCGGGGGCGACCAAAGCGGAACAAAGCAGACCGTGCCTGCCGCCTCCCCTGGCGCTCGGCGCGGGGGTCCTGCCACTTCCCGGAGCCCCGCGCGGGGCGCTGGCGGGGA
>NC_041221.1:10109281-10120274 GCF_002837175.3 Physeter macrocephalus
ACCTCCTCACCTATCAGATTTCCCGTGCGCACGGCGCGCCGCTCCTCCCACCTCCTAAATGCAGAGCCGAGGGGACAGCCGCGCTGGACCTGGACCCGCTTCTCCCCGGACGGCCGCAATGCGGCTCTGAGCTCCCGCGGCTGCACCGGCTCCGCGCGGGGAGTGCTGGGCGCACGGTGAGGGCCGGCGGGGCCGAGCGGGCGCGCGGGGAGCGCGGGCGGGGCCGGGGGAGCCGGGGGCGGCGGCCGGGGCCGGGCGGTTTTGCCCGCCAGCGCACTTCCGAGGGCACATGCGGCGGGCTTGGGCTTGACCTCTTTCTTTCTTCTTTGCACATTAAGGCAGTGGTTACAGACTAGCTGTGATCAAAGTTGGTCCAACAGAGTATTCATTTAAAAAATTACCTTTGTTGTTGAGAGCGTTTATGTTCTAAGCGCTTCGCAAATTTCAGTTATCCGATACAGTGTCACCAGCTCTGGACACCTTGCTATGCAGTAGATCCTCAGGAGCTCTCTTTCCCTCACGCTCTAGCGCCTGGCAACCACTCTTCTACTCTATGATTTCCACTTAAAAAAAAAAAATTTAAGCTTCCCGTGTAAGCGATACCATGCGGTATTGCAGCATTTGTCTTTCTGCCTATGGTTTACTTAGCATAATGCCCTCCTGGGTTATCCGTGTTGTTACAAAGGGCAGCATTTTTTCTTTTTCAAGGCTGAAAACATTCCATTCCATCATTCCTATGTGTGTATCACATTTTCTTTTCTTTTTTTGTAGATTTGTTTTTGATGTGGACCATTTTTAAAGTCTTTATTGAATTTGTTATAATATTGCTTCTGTTTTATGTTTTGGTTTTTTGACCACGAGGCATGTGGGATATTAGCTCCCACGCTGTGGATGGAACCTGCACACCCTGCACTGGAAGGCAAAGTCTTAACCACTGGACCGCCAGGGAAGGCCCCCCACGTCTTCTTTATCTGGTCATCTGTCCACACTTAGGTTGTGTCTGTACCTTGGCTATTGTGAATAATGCCGCAGTGAGCATGGGGCTACAGACAGCTCTCTGAGATGATGTTTTCATTTCCTTTAGGTTTTATACTCAGAGATGGGATTGCTGGATCCTGTGGTAGTTCTGATTTCTTGAGGAACCTACATACTCTTTTCCATAGTGGCTGCATCTATTTATATTCCCGTGAACAGGACACAGGGGCTCATTTTCCTCCACATCCTCGCCAGCATTTGTTATCTCTTGTTCTGTTGATAATAGACAACCTAACAGGTGTGAGGTGATCTCTCACTGTGGTTTTGATTTGCATTTCCCTGATGAGTCCCTGATGATTACTGATGTTGAGCATGTTTTCACATACCTGTTGGCCATACGTCTTCTTTGGAAAAAATGTTCACGTCTTTTGCCCATTTTAAAATTGGATGATTTGTTTATTTCTTGCTGTTGATAACAATGTATTTCTGAAGGGTTATCCCTGCTCACATCACACACCCAGGAAGTTGGGTTATTGGGTGGACACAGTGCAAACAGAAGATTAGGGAATTAACATTGGATAGAAATGTCTCACAGTTAAAATGAATAACTGATCTAAAAAAAAAAAAAGTCAGCTCCTCAGCAGTCTGCACAGACAGCTCCTGCAGAGCGTGGGCGTGCAGGGGCTGACAGACAATATGACGAAAAGACATCTTTTCACCGAGTGCCAGTAGGGTTTTGACTTTGTGGAAGAGATGAGAAAGGGAGTCTCTTTAGATCATTTCTAAGTGCGGTGAGATGCTTTACAATTTTATAATCAACATTTTTGCAATATCTGTGCCAGTCGTGTGTGTGTGTGTGTGTGTGTGTGTGTGTGTGCGCGCGTGTATGTGTGGTAAATATTACATCTAACTTTAAAAAAAACCTTGTTTCTGTTTCACTTTTTTGTTGGTTTGTTTAGGCTTCTGACTTGTTGGGGATAAATACAGCTTCCAAAACCCTTTCCAAATCAGTAGTAATCAGATATTATGAAGTTATTTTTCACTCTTCCTTTGTATTAGCATGACAAACTTAAAAAAAATCTTTGTTACGTTTTTACCCTTTGTAAATATTAATATCACCTCCCATCCCCTTGTCTCCCTCATTTACTATTTCTGCCCCCGCTTCTTGAGATGGAGGAGTAGAATTTAATGAAGATAGAGATCTGGGGAAGTGTCAGATTCCAGTGAGCGCTGGGGGGTGGGACATGGCGGCTGGGTAGAGTGTCTTATAGACAGGAAACCCCTAGAGCCACACTTGTGGCTAAATGCATGCTGATCCTGTCCATCCTTACATGTACTAAAATATTTCAGTTAAGTTGTGTAGTCTGGCAGATGGCCATCTTTTATGGTGTTTCCTCTTAAACAGCTACAAGTAATAGGCAAATTGTTTCAAAGAGAGAGCATTTAATATCTTCCTTTTGGTGAAGTAAGTCAGACAAAGACAAATACCGTATGATCTCACTAATATGTGGAATCTAAAACGAAACAAAACAAAAAACTGAGCTCATGGAGATCAGATTGGTGTTTGCCAGAGGCCGGGGGTGGGGAATTGAGGGGTGGAGGTGGGGTGGGCGATAGGCAAAGTGGGTAAAGGGGCTCGAAATGTACAGATTCCAGTTAGAAGAGAAATAAGTTCTTATTTTTTATTACAAGAGAAATAAGTTTTTTTTAACATGGTAAAAAAAAAACCCCTATCAATCAACCTATCTATCTATCTATCTGTCTATCTATCTACGTATATCTTCCTTTTAAGGAATGGTTGCACATCTGTTAAGACCTGTTTTCTCTGTTCTTTCATGTTTTCTTTCTCTTTTCAAGTCAGTTCATCTTATATAGTTCCTTTGTTAGGTAAACTTAAAAAATAATTAAGCTCTGATATGTGCAGAGAGGATTTCAATATGAGGTCCACTGACATTTAACTCCTTCATATGCAACTCGGAGTGTAAAGATAGTTCACTAAGTTGTCACCTCAAAAAATTGACAAGGACAGTGCTGTCTTTGCGAAGATTCTTCCAGACACTGGCACCCTTTCTTCTGTATGATTTCTAAGTAGGTGCTTTGAATAAACCAGGACCACGATTAATGTCTGGTTTTGTGAGAGGCTACATGCCTGGACAGGCTTCCTTGCGTGGGTGACAAAGTTCATCCTTTCATCAGGGGACCAGCACGCCGCCCTCCTTCCTCAGTCCTGCCTGCCCAGCTGCAGGCAGAAGACAAGCGCAGACTCAGGTCAGTTCAGACCAATTCTGGAAGGGTGGCAGGGTCTCCATCGCCTCCTGCCTGGACATGGACTTGGACTTGGGCTCCGAGCCAGGCACTGGTGTCCCAGGGGACAGTCCTTTGCCTTCTCAGGATGCTTGTCTATTTGAGCCAGCGTCTGATCCAGTTTTTACTTGATCTTCTGCCAGAACTAGATCCTCATCCTGGGTCCTGGTTCCAATGGCCGTGAAACTCGGCTTGGCCCTGGTGCTCTGCTGACCTCCTCTACTCCTCTTCCGCACCCCCAGGAAAGCCCCTTGAGTGGGTAGGGGCTACTTCCAGCCCTCCTAATTCCAGACTTTTCTCCTTTGCCCTTGGCCTGAGGACCGGGCTCCTTTGAGTTTTTTTTGTGGCTGGTCTCCTGTGGGTTTTGACAAGACTTTTCTTTGTTTACAAAGGGAGTGAACCTGTGCCTGAAGCGACAAGGTGAAGGGTTGGGCGAGGTGATTTGTAGAGATTTTGACAATGAACGTGGCCTTCCTTGAAAACCAGAATTATGAGATATGGGTATGGTGGAATGAGACTCATTTGAAAGAACACATCAACGAGAATTTTTTTTTTTTTTTTTTTGCGGTGTGCGGGCCTCTCACTGCTGTGGCCCCTCCCGCTGCGGAGCACAGGCTCCGGACGCGCATGCTCAGCGGCCACGGCTCACGGGCCCAGCCGCTCCGCGGCACGTGGGATCCTCCCGGACCGGGGCGCGAACCCGCGTCCCCTGCATCGGCAGGCGGACTCTCAACCACTGCGCCGCCAGGGAAGCCCTGAAAGAACACATCAACGAGAATTTTTATATCTAACTTTGAATGTTTTCCCATAGCCTCAATAGAAGAAAAAGAGCCAGAAGTTGTGTGAGACCAAGTTGGGTAAAGGAAGTAGCTGGCCATCTATTCACGCATTCATGGAGGGATACAGAGTTTGGACGCTGGACCCAAATGCCTGGGTTCACATACCAGCTCTGTCAGGTACTTGTTCTGTGACCTTGGGCAAGTTACTTAATTTCGCTCTGCCTCAGTTTCCTCAATTGAAATCAGAGGTCATAATGGTATTTATTTCGTTGGGTGTGGTTATGAGATTAAATGGTTCCATGGCTATAAAGTTTTAGAAGAGTGCCATTATGTAATATGTACCACAGAACTTAAAGCTATTACTATTATTTGCCTTTTATGTGCTAAGCACTTAAAACCATGTTGTATAAAATTGCTTCGGATCAAGAATGAAATATGGAAATGAAGTAACAAAACTGGTTTTCTTTTACTGAATTAAAAAAAAAAAAGCACCTTGGTTTTAAAAGCAACCGCACCCAAAATGTGCCCAAACTGTTTTAAGCAACAGCAGAATTGTTGGAATAAAATGACTAATGTCAGGGCCACAGTATTTAATTTGATGTCTCAGTTTTGGTTCCTATGCCTTATATTTCACTTCTGACTCTCTGTAATTATTTGAAGCCATTCCTGGGCGTTACTATTTTAAGTTTTCAGCTTTGTCTATGCTGTTTCTTACCACTTCTAATTTATTTATCAGTTTTGTAGAGGCATTTTGCACTCAGGATGTTTCCTGAACTCTGCAGGTTTCCTTTTTAATCTCATTTCTTAGCCTTGTGCTCTCATGTTTTCGTTCTTGTTTTGCTGATTTTATGTTCTTAATTTCTTGTGGCAGATCATTTATCACAAGAACTTTTATTTTGGTGGCTTAGGGTGTGGTCAACATTTTTAAACCCTGAAGTGCATGGTATGACACAGACAGCTTTAAAAATCAGAGTTTAGAAGTACTAATCACTCCAGTTCCTAATGAAATATTCCAAATCAGACACAAGGCAAAAAACGTTCCATCTAGGGCTTCCCTGGTGGCGCAGTGGTTGAGAGTCCGCCTGCCGATGCAGGGGACACGGGTTCGTGCCCCGGTCCGGGAAGATCCCACATGCCGCGGAGCGGCTGGGCCCGTGAGCCGTGGCCGCCGACCCTGCGCGTCCGGAGCCTGTTCTCCGCAACGGGAGAGGCCACAACAGTGAGAGGCCCGCATACCACAAAAAAAAAAAAAAAAAAAGTTCCATCTAGAGATGGACCCAGGGATGGAGAAATAGCCATCCAGAGATACTTCTCTTGTATTCGCTGAGTATCACCAGGACCTGTTTGAGAACTTTTCACCCACTTCTGGGCGGATATTTCCTTCCAGACTGGCTTCTGCACTTTGCTTTCCCCCTTTTCCTCTGTTGTAGTTATGTATATTTGCCCTGCCATTTCTTTTTATGTCAGGTATATTTAACAAGGGCAGGTTCAGCTGTACCTTCAGGTATAACTTGAGTGACTTGTCCTTGATTGCTTCTGTCCTTGTGTGAAATGTGTTCTCTTCTCCGAGCTTCGATTTGTGTCCTGGACGTCATGTTTTATCTGCTTTTCTGTTACCTAAGGAGATGAACGAGGAAGAGGTGTAGCTGGAATCGTGGCTAATTATGATTTTACGAGCAGTGGATTTAATCTCTATTTGTTTTTCCTGTCATTTTATTCAAAGCTGCTTGGAAAGTTCTGGGAAATTCACAACATGACAACAGCGTTCTTGTACGTTTGTGTCTCCTTTTGCACACACATGAGTTTCCTTTAGAGTACATTTGTAGAAAAGAGTAATTGGGTAAAAGGGCATGTTATCCCCATCTTTCCTAGATACTGAAGAATGCTTTCCAAGGTGGTTGTACTAATTTATACACCCACCTACTGTATAACCTACTGTATAACTCAGTGTGCAATTTCTGTTTCTCTGTAGCCTCATCAACACTTAGAATTATTGGACTTTTATGAACATAGGGGTGCATGTATCTTTTTGAATTATAGTTTTATCTGGATATATGTCCAGGAGTGGGATTGCTGGATCATGGACTTTAAAATTTTTGTTAATATGATGGGTATGAAATATATCTCTGTTTTAATGTGCGTCTGCCTGATTCTAGTAAAGCAGCTTTTCATATATATGTATACATATTAATAAAAAAAGAAAAATATATATATAATTATTCTTCTGTGAATGGTCTGTTTATGTCTTTTGCTCATTTTTCATGTGGGGGTGTCTTTTTTATTGATCTAGAGAAGTGTTTTTTAGAAATTCCAGATCCTTCATTTCAGTAATACACATTGTAAGTATCTACTACTAGTCTATGGCTTATATTTTTACATTTTGTTGGCCAGTATTTTTTCATTTTTAATTTGCCAAGTTTTCATTTATAGTTTGTGCAGTTTTTTTCTGTCTTAAAATCTCCCCCACTTTAAGGTTTTAAAGATAACCTCATATATTTTCTTCTAATAGTCTTTAAGTCTTGCTTTTCATGTTTAGGTTTTTAATTCTCCTTGGATTTACTTTTGGTATGTTTTATTTTAATTAATTAATTTATTTATTTATTTATGGCTATGTTGGGTCTTCGTTTCTGCGCGAGGGCTTTCTCCAGTTGTGGCGAGCGGGGGCCACTCTTCATCGTGGCGCGCGGGCCTCTCACTGTCGCGGCCTCTCTTGTTGCGGAGCACAGGCTCCAGACGTGCAGGCTCAGTAGTTGTGGCTCACGGGCCTAGCTGCTCCGCGGCATGTGGGATCCTCCCAGACCAGGGCTCGAACCCGCGTCCCCTGCATTGGCAGGTGGACTCTCAACCACTGCGCCACCAGGGAAGCCCCTTTTGGTATGTTTTGAGCTAGGGATTCAGATTTAATTTTTCCATATGAATAGTCAGTAGTCCTAGTTCATTCATTGAATAGTCAGTCCTTCCCTGGTGATTTGTGATGTCATTTCTGTGAGTATGTATGTAGATTTCTGAGCTGTCTATTCTGTTTTATTGGTTGTCTTGATCTGCTCAAGCTGCCATAGCAAAAATGCCATAGACTAGGTGCCTTAAACAACAGAAATTTATTTTCTCACAGTTCTGGAGGCTTGAAGTGGGAGATCGGGGTGTTAGCAGGGTTGGGTTCTTATGAGAACCCGCTTTCTGGCTTGCAGATGGCAACCTTGTGGCTGTGTCCTCCCAAGAGAGTGAGATCTCTCTCTCCCTCTTCTTAAAAGGCCATTAGAATGATTAGAATCCCACCCTTATGACCTCATTTATCTGATTACCTTATAAAAGCCCTGTCTCCAAATACGGTCACATTGGGGTTAGAGCTTTCTTTTGTGGGGGAACAATTGGGTCCATAACTTTGCTCTATTTGTCTATACCTCACAAATAATTCATTGACTTAATATATCCTTACACTAAGTCATGATATATCGAGCAAATTTTCTTTATAACATATTTAGCTATTTTTAGCCTTTTATTCTACATGTGAATTTTAGGTTCATTTGTCGAGTTGAGTTCAAAAATTTGTGGGTCTGTTTCTGGGATTTCTGTTCTGTTTTGTCATGGGTTTATGGTTTTGCTTGTTTCTGCCCAAATACCACAGTGCTTTAATTGCTCTCTTTATAATATGTCTTGCTATGATAGGGTAAGTTTCCCCACCTTGTTCTTTTAAGCCACTTTTCTAGATCTTATAGCTATGGGGAGAAATGGCATCATAATTATGGTATTGCATCTTTCTATCTATGAACATGGTATGTCTATACATAGTTATGTCCTTTTGTTATATTTGTTATTTATTATATTGCTATCTGTTGCATTGTTCATTGAATGTTCCTTAATAACATTTTAAAATATAGCAGTCTTGCACATCTGTAGTTAGATTTAGTCCTTGATACCTTTCTTCTAGTTTTTGATGCCCTTGTGAATGAGATTTTTGTTAATTTTTGTGCTGCTTTAAAAAATATTCATTTTGAAACAATTCTAGACTTACAGAAATGTTGCAAAGATTGTACAGAGAGTGCCTGTGAATCTTTCACGCAGCTTCTCCTGTACATGGTTATGTAAGATGTTAACACTAATAGTTCAGTTAATGAGATCAGAAAATTAACATTGACACCGTACTCAATTAATCTTCAGACCTTATTTGAATTTTGTCATTTTTCTTGCTAATGTCACTTTTCTGGTCCAGGATCCCAGCAAAAACCCCATTTTGCATTTGGTTGTTATGTCTCCTTATCACCTTCAATCTGTAGTAGTTCCTCAGTCCTTCTTTGTCTTTCACAAACCTGATATTTTGGAAGAGTCCAGGGCAGTTATCTTGTAGAATGTTCCTCAGTTTGGATTTGCCTGACATTTTCTTAGGATTAGATTGAAGTTATGCATTTTTAACAATAGTAACACCCATGTTTGATAAATTGGATACATTTTCTTATTGGTTATAATAGTTTATATGTAGATTCTCTTGAATATTTTATATAGAAAATTGTATTAAATATTTTGGTTATTTGTGTCTTCCTAGCATGTGGGAGGGTTTTACTTCTCTAAACTTTTGAAGTTAGGCACAGTCATATGACTTTTTTTGGTCAGTGAAATGGGAGCCGAAGTGGTGCATGCTAAGAGATTTAATTGCAGGTGCTTGGTTTTCCAGCTCTCTATTCTCTGCTTGTGTAAGCACATATTGATATGAACATGTCATAAGAAAAATAGCATAAAATGATAAATCAACATATGAAGGATAGCTGCCTTCAAAAGTAGCCTGGATCAGCAATGGACTTTGCTTATGTGAAAGTAAACGCTTACAGTGTTTAGATCTGAGATTTTGGGGTTGTTTGTTAATGTGGCATAATCTAGACTATTTGGTTTGATACAGTATTTTCTGTAAATAAGAATAGCATAGTTTCGTTTCTTCCAATTCTTATATCTCATTTCTTTTTCTGGTCTTATTTCATTGGCTGGGGCCTTGAGTACAATGTTTGATAAAAGCAGTGATAATAGACATTCTTGTCTTGATCTTGACCTTGAAGGGAATTCTCTTAAGTTTCACTATTAGGTATGATGTTTATGATTGGGGTTTGATGAATACTCTTCTCTATTATGAATTAGTGCTGAATTTTATTGATTCCATTTTTTTGGTTGCATCCCTAGAGATAATCATGTATTTTTTTCTTCATTTAATTTACTGATATAGTACTAGAAACCTGATATATTATTTAGGAACTTTACCATTTATGTCTGAAGGAGATATTGTTCATAATTTTCTTTTCTTTTACTTTTGCTGTCTGAAATTGACATTTTTTTTCTGTTTCTCTAAAACAGCTTGTATAAAAGAAAGATTTTTATCAGTATTTTGTTCCTTTAAATTTTGTACGTTTAAATCTAAATCTTTTTGAATTGTTGTCTTTTAGGGTGGGGTAAGGTACAATATCTTTAATTACTGTTTGTTTATTCAGGTTCTATTTCTTCTTCAGTGAACCTTGTTATTTGTGATTTTTTTTACAAAATGATTTCATCTAAGTTGAAATTTATTGCATAAAGTTGTTCATAATATTCCATTATGATTTAAAAATGTTTATTTCTTTATGGTTATGGACCTTTTTAATATGATTCATTTGTGCCTCTTTTCTGGTTAAATCTTGCTAGAACTTTATTTTATTGGTGTTTCTAATAAACAGTTTTTGAATATGTAGGGATCTCCTCTGTTTCATTCTCTATTTCATTCATTTCTACTCATCTCATTTCCCCATCTTTTTTGCCTTTTTATTGTCTTTTCACTAGCTTCTTGAATTATATGTGTAGCTTATTTTAAATCCTTTTTTTTCTATCTGTAAATTTATTCTTAGTGATTTTTAGTTGCATTCCAGAGGTTTCAGTATGTTGTTCTTTCATTGTTATTTAAAATATCCGTTGTGAATTCCTCTTTAAGCCATAAATTATTATTATTATGTTTTTGATTTATTTGATTATTTATTTAATTTATTTTCGGCCATGTCGGGTCTTAGTTGCGGCACATGGGCTCTTTGTTTTAGCATGTGGGCTTCTCTCTAGTTGTGGCGTGCAGGTTTTCTCTCTCTAGTTGTGGTGCACAGGCTCCAGGGCACGTGGGCTCTGTAGTTTGTGGCACGCAGGCTCTCTAGTTGAGGTATGCAAGCTCAGTAGTTGTGGCATGTGGGCTTAGTTGCCCCGTGGCATGTGGGATCTTGGTTCCCTGACCAGGGATCGAACCCACATCCCCTGCATTGGAAGGCGGATTCTTCAGGGCACGTGGGCTCTGTAGTTTGTGGCACGCAGGCTCTCTAGTTGAGGTATGCAAGCTCAGTAGTTGTGGCATGTGGGCTTAGTTGCCCCGTGGCATGTGGGATCTTGGTTCCCTGACCAGGGATCGAACCCACATCCCCTGCATTGGAAGGCGGATTCTTTACCACTGGACCACCAGGGAAGTCCCAGCCATAAATTATTTCATATATACATTTAAAAGTTTCAAAACATATGTTTTTCTCCATTATGTTTTTATGTTGATTTTTAGATTCTAAAAATGGTACACGTGCAATTTTAAAAAGTGTTTATTCTTTATTTCTCTACATATATATTAAATGAAGTTCATTAGTTTTCTTTATTAAGTCACTATTATTACTGTTTTTTGGTTTGCTTGTCATATACTTTCTGAGAGGAATGTGTACACATACAATTTATCCTTGTAATACTTGGATATACTGTATCCAAGTACACAATTTATACTTGTAATACTGTCTGTTTGGGCTTCCCTGGTGGCGCAGTGGTTGGGGGTCCGCCTGCCGGTGCGGGGGGCGCGAGTTCGTGCCCCGGTCCGGGGGGATCCCGCATGCCGCGGGGCGGCTGGGCCCGTGAGCCATGGCCGCTGGGCCTGTGCGTCCGGAGCCTGTGCTCCGCGGCGAGAG
>NC_041221.1:10120508-10139060 GCF_002837175.3 Physeter macrocephalus
ACCGCAAAAAAAAAAAAAAAAAAAAAAAATACTGTCTGTTTTTGTGTTGTATGTTTTGAGGCTGTGTTGTGAAAGGCTTCCAGGTATATCAAGGATCTGTATAAGATTAAATGGTGAACTGCTGTGTTGAGTTGCTACTTTTGGCTTGAATTCTCTTTTGTCTCAAACAGCTGCACTAGGGATCTCCCCCAGCCCACCTCACTACTTAGTACTGCAGGTATCCATCCCACCTATTTTTGTACCTTTACTTCGGGTGTGTTATTTGAACCTGCATATAGATGGACTTTTTCTCCCAATCTGATAAATTCTGTTTATAAATGAGTTTAATCCACTAATAATAAGTATGATTTCTGAGGTACTTGGATTGAATTCTATTTTCTCATGAGTGTTCTCTTTACCAAAGTGTTTTCTTTTTTTTTATAGATTAAAAAACAATTCTTATTTTATTTTTGGCTGCGTTGGGTCTTAGTTGCTGCACATGGGCTTTCTCTAGTTGTGGCGAGTGGGCGCTACTCTTTGTTGTGGTGCACAGGCTTCTCATTGAGGTGGCTTCTCTTGTTGCGGACCATGGGCTCTAGGCATGTGGGTTTTAGTAGTTGCAGTGCGTGGGCTCAGTAGTTGCAGCACATGGGATCTAGGGCACGTGGGCTTCAGTAGTTGTGGCGTGCGGGCTCAGTAGCTGTGGCTTGCAAGCTCTAGAGCGCAGGCTCAGTACTTGTGGCGCACAGGCCTAGCTGCTCCGCAGCATGTGGGATCTTCCCAGACCAGGGATCCGACCCGTGTCCCCTGCATTGGCAGGTGGACTCCCAGCCACTGTGCCACCAGGGAGGTCCCCATTTTTTCTTTAGTTCTCTTTTCTTCATTTTTTGTCTCCTGTTGAATTGATAAAGTTTTCTATGTTTCTATATTAGTCCTTTGCTGGTTTGCAAACTACAGACTGTAGTTGCATTATTTTAGTGATTATCCTTAATTTTGAGTCATGCATTTTAACCATATATAATTTAAACTTTTTCAGTATTTCTATCATTTTCCCTACCATGACAGGACCTTAACACACTTTAATTATCAAACAACCTATCTCCCTTATTTTGTAACTGTTTCTAGAGTTTGGTTTTAACTTTTTAAACATGAAATATTAGTTCTTTATATGGACATAAATTAATTAAAATTAATTAATTTATTCACATAAATTAATTTATTAATCACATATTTGGTCAATTTCTCTGCCATTGTTGTGTCCCATATCCCTTGATATAGGTCTGGGTTTGTACATCTTGCTGAAGTGCATCCATTAATAATTGTTTTAGTGATACTACATGGGTGGTAAACTTTCATACTATTTGTGTGCTTGAAAATGTCTTAATTATGGCTTTACATTTGCATGTTGGTTTAACTAGGTATAAGATTTTAGATTGGCAATGATTTCCTTCCAGCATTTTGAAGATAACACTCCATTATCTTCCGTCATGAGAAATTTCTGTCCGTCTAGTTGTGTGGCTTTTGTGGACAATGTGCCTTTCTCTCTGATAGCTTTTGAGACTTTCCCCTTATCCTCCATGTTCCACAGTGCCCCCATGATGTGTTGAGGTGTGGATTTATCTTTATTTATCGTGCTGGGTACTTAGAGTGCCGTTTTGATTTGAGAACTCATATCTTCATTCTGGAAAAGTTTCAGCTGGTATTTCTTCTGATATTTCTTCTCTGCTATTCCCTCAATTCTTTTCTTCAGGAACTCTTGTCAGATTAAGCTGATCCTCTTAACCTGTTTGCAACATCTCCTTTGTCTTTCTGATAAGTTCTGGTTGCTGTTGGAGAGTTATCTCTGAGGGAAGATAATGATTCTCCTTTCAGTAAAGGTCTACCTTTCTCTATGGAAACTGGGAAGGCAAGCCTGGAGGTTTAACCCTCATTTTACTCTAGAGCAGGGGTCCCCATCCCCCAGGATCTAACGCCTGATGATCTGAGGTGGAGCTGATGTAATAATAATAGAAATAAAGTGCACAATAAATAATGCCCTTGAATCATCCCGAAACCATCCCCTCCCACCCTGGTCCTTGGAAAAATTGTCTTCCATGAAAATGGTCCCTGGTGCCAGAAAGGTTGGGGACCGCTGCTCTAGAGGATCACTTCCCTCAGGTTTCCCACTTACTACCTCTGTTCACTTTTCTCCAGCTTGGGAAGTGCAACAAGTAAGACTTTTATGAATTTCAGTTCCTCACCTTTTCCCACTTTCACCTGCCCATTCACCTGTACATGTAAAATTCTGGTGTTTTTCCTGGACCTGCACTTTCAAGGAGTATGCCAAGCGTTGTGTCCCTTCATTTGAGTGTTGCTTGTGTAATTTTGGCCCATTTGAACTTATTGTTTCATTTCAGTGTGGACAAAGTAGAGAAAGAAATGTCTCGGTACCCTATTACACGTTTAAGCAATAATATCAGTAATTGCTAATATTATTCAACCCATCAGCAGTGGGTCATGATGCTGAAAGCTCAGTCTCTCTGTACACCGGTGCCTATTCGAATCTCAGAGACAAAGTTTTGGGCGAAGTAGAAAAAAATAGCTTTCTTGCTTTGCGAGGCAAAGGGGGACACAGTGGGCTCCTGCCCTCGAAAACTATGTGTCCCAACCCAGGGGAGTTTGGCGAGGAGATTTATGGCAACGGTGCAAGGGTGGGGCTGCTGACAAGATGAGGGTGTGTGCAGGGTCTCAGGTGGTCGGTCTCCTAATCTTGAGGAGCTTCTCTGGTCCCTTTAATCTTGCTTTGGGTGGTTTCTTGGCTGTTCCTTCCTTGATTAGCAACTGTTCGAATCTGCCCTTTGGAACTCAGGGAAGGCCATGGAGGCTGGAGTCTTGCCTGCAAGAAACATGGGACAAAAAAGACCTCCGTGCCCGGGAGCCCCACGGGGCCCCATTAGGTTTCAGTCAGAGTGGGTGTTCAGTATCCCTATTTTGTATGAGGTCTGGCACCATATGCCCAGGTAATTGGAATCTTTAGAAAGGAACAGGTATCCACTATAATTGGACATGAATTAAGGAACTGAGAAATTTGAATGAGGCAAATAAATGGTAGAGAGATGGCCTTATCAAGGTGTAGGTGTAGATGGAAGAACGGTGGTCAACATTCCATAGATACAACCTGTCATGAATGCTCCACAGGTAACTCTCAAAGTTTTCTGGAGAACCCATAAGGAACTGAAACTGGATTTTTTGGATACCCTTATTTGGCTTTCTCAAGGACAAAATGCCCAATTTCCCTCTTTGCTAGTTATTAACTAATCAGTTTACCCCTCAAAAAAGTGCAAGTAAGATTCATTATCCCCAAATGGAAGTTTTTCTCCCTGTACACATTCTCTTGTATATCTTGTTTTTGCTTCTTCTCTGAGAGTCAGTTTACCAGTTGCTTCCCATGCGAGAACATCATTTATAAGAAAGATAACTAAACTGCATGCAAAATATGTAATTTCCCCTGCGTTACGCTTTGACGGATCTACACGTCCCATTTTAGACTTAGGCCATAGCACTTACATCCAGTATCGCATGCCCACTTTTCCTGGTTCTTGTTTTGCTGACTTCTAACACGCTCCTCACACTTGTCTAATTGAAACTCCTTCTTGGATCACCTGTAGTTCGTACTTGTTTTTCCATCAGGTAAAATGGAGGAGCTTTTTCAGGCTAATGAAAACCTACGATGCCAACCACCATGTGGGAGATTTGAATGGTTAGAGAAGAAGACTTCTGAGGTTAGAAAGGCATTTTGCATGTGGTTGGTTATTCAGATTCACGGGGCTGATGGCTTTTGCTGTCTTGCTGCCGCACCCCATCTGGGCTGTTACCCCACGCAGTCAGTCTGTTCTTTGTTTGTTCGATGAATCTTCATTAGTCTGTGGGATATGTTTCACACGCTGTTCGAAGATCAGAGAAATTTGGGCAGCTCTGCCTGTGAATCTTCTCTTGAGGTTCCCTCTGCACATGGTCTTTGTAAAGTTTCCCAAAAGTCCTGCATTAAAGAAGCCTGTTTAATTTTGTTTAATCCAGTGCTTCCCCAACTTGCAGTTCCACCTCTCTCCCACCCTCACCCCTCTGCCCTCAACACACACACAGTCCACTTGATGTATGTGTGGGCACATACGTGGGCACCGTGGGGCACAGTGTGTGCAAACCTCCCCCACACTGACGGAAAGGACTCCATGTTCCCACTCAGTCTCATCTTGGCTTCCCTTCAGCCCTTGATTCTTTCCCTTTTCTTTTTTTATTTAATAGTTTTATTGGATTATAATATCCACATCATATATTTGTTTGCACAGAGTTTACAATTCATTGACCCTCAAACTCTTTTTTATAAATTTGTGTAAAATATACATAAATTAAATTGACCACGTTAGCCACAATTCCACTATATTTAGTACATCCACAGTGGTTTGCAACCATCCCTACTATCTAGTTGCAGAGCATTTTCATCATCCCAAAAGGAAATCCTGTACCCGTTATCAGTCATTTCTCCCCAGAGCCCCCAGCCCTTAACAACTACCATTCTACCTTCTGTCTCTATGGGTTTGACCATTCTAGGGACCTCTTGTAAGGATTTGTCCTCGGGTGACTGGCTTGTTTCACTTAGCATCATGTCTTCGAGGTTCTTCCATGTTGTAGTGTGTCAGAATTTCTTTCCTTTTCAAGGCTGAATACTATTCCATTGTATGAATATGCCACATTTTGTTTATCCATTCATCCATCAATGGGCTATTGTTTCCACATTTTGGCTCTTGTGATTGTTTCCACGTTTTGGCTACTGTGAATAATGCTGCTGTGAACGTGGGTGTACAAATATTTGTTCAAGTCCCTGCTTTCATTTCTTGTGGGTTTATACTCAGAAGGAGAATTACTGGATCATATGGTATGTCTAGGGTTTCTTATTTTAGGAATTGCCATACTGTTTTTTACAGTGCCGTGCCATTTTATAGTTCCACCAGCAGTGCACAGGTTGGGTTCCAATGTCTTCACATACTTGCCAGCACTGGTTAATTTTTAAAAAGTTGTGTTTTTGTAATAGCCATCCCAGTGGGTGTGAACTAGTATCTCATTGTGTTTTTTGCATGTGGGATCTTAGTTCCCTGACCAGGGATCGAACCCATGCCCCCTGCAGTGGAAGCGTGGAGTATTAACCACTGGACCACCAGGGAAGTCCCCTCATTGTGGTTTTGATTTGCATTTCTCTAATGATTAGTGATGTTGAGCATCTTTTCATGAGTTTATTTGCCATCTGAATATCTTCTGTGGAGAAATGTCTATTCAAGTCTTTTGCCCATTTTTAAATATGGGTGTTTGTTTTTTGTTATTTGATGAATGCTTACTTGTTAACAGATAAGATACTCTTATTGTCTTGAACTTATGGGAAAGATATTGACTGACATTTATTTCTTTTCTGCTTTTCTCTCTCCATCGTAGTTCCCCATTGGGTATTACTTATTGCTTTCCTAGTTTGTCCTGTTCTCAGACTTGACCCAAGAGATCCATTGCTTCCCTCCCCTTCCCACATCCCATGTTGTGGACTCTTGTCTCTTTAGCTGTTGGTTCCTTGGACAGAGAGTTTTATTTAAGCCAACTGCCCCCATTGCCTTCTTTTTCTTCCTAAGGATTGTCATCTCCTCTCTGATTTTGGCCACAGTTCCTCCACTGAAGCTGCATTTTGGAAGCCCAGGAGCTTCTGGCTCCACAGTTTTTTGTAGGATTGACACTGATGATGACCTCTTCCTCCTTGAAGCTCCTTTGGTCCCTGGGACACTTCTCTGTGAGGGGAGGGGAGTGAGCATTGGGGTTTAGGACTGTGGACCTTTGCCTGGCTGTAGATGCTAGCTTTGACTGTGAACTCACTCTAGTGACTTCATTCTGTGGGATTCCCCTCAGTGAAGGAGAACATTAGCACCCACCTTGGAGATGTGTGGTGAGCACTGAATGAGTCATCACATAAAACCTGCTTAGACACAGTAGTTGGCACATAGGAAGTGTTAGTTTTTAGACACTATTGGAATGTTACATTTGGCCCTCTATATCTGTGGGTTCTGCATCCTCGAATTTAACCAACCATGTATAGAAAATATTCACGAAAAGAAATTACAGAAACCTCGCACCTGCAACTATTTACATAGCATTGACACTGTATTTACAAGCATTGACATAGCACTTACATTGTATTAGGTATTAAAAGTAATCTAGGGACTTCCCTGGTGGTGCAGTGGTTAAGAATCTGCCTGCCAATGCAGGGGACACGGGTTCGATCCCTGGTCTGGGAAGATCCCACATGTCATGGAACAACTAAGCCCATGCACCACAACTACTGAGCCTGTGCTCTGGAGCCCTCAAGCCACAACTGCTGAGCCCGCATTTCACAACTACTGGAGCCCGCATGTCACAACTACTGAAGCACGCGTGCCTAGAGCTCATGCTCTGCAGCATGAGAAGCCACTGCAATGAGAAGCCCGCACACCGCAAGGAAGAGTAGCCCCCACTTGCCGCAGCTAGAGGAAGCCCGCACGCAGCAACAAAGACCCAACGCAGCCAAAAATAAATAAGTAAAGTAAATAAATTAAAAAAAAAGTAATCCAGAGATGAGTTAAAGTATACAGGAGGATGTGTGTAGGTTATGTGCAAATACTATGTCATTTTATAAGAAACTTCAGCATCCTTGGATTTTGGTATCCACAGGGGTCCTGGAGCCAACCCCCGTGGATACCGAGGGACACCTGTAATCTGGTTTTTCTCTTATGTGTCCAGTTGGTCCCTTTTCACCTCCATTTGTTCCCCTCCTGACTCTTGTTTCCTAAATTCTGTTCTTTGCTCATCATTGTTCTCTTCCTAGACATTGTCTTGCTGTCGTCATTTCATTGTCTGCCTTTATGAAGGCAGATTCTCACTAGGTTACCTCTCTACCTTTTAGTAGGAGGCTTCTTGTAGCATGAAACTGTGCTGTATGGACATATTTTGGGGAGGACATTTTGACCCTTGTCAGATCACTCCATGTCAGCTGCCCCCCACACCAGCTCACACACAGCCATGTCAGTTCCACCACAAATCTGGAAGAATCTGACCTTTCACCTATTTCTATGAATTGTGTTATTTTGAAGATGAAATCACAAGTGTCACCCTGCACTGTGGACCTAATAGGACCACATTAAGTGATTATATCCTGAGCAGATGTAAGAAGGGATGGTGGGGCTTTATGAATCAAACAAACTAACGTCATGGAAGTCTTAGGAGTGATTTAGAATGTAGCCTGGTGCTTACTAGTTACTGGATAATGTGAGGTACTTAAATGACTTTCACAAAAACTTTAGAAGGTAGTTAGTATTATCTTAACATTTTAGACATTTTCCATTTCTCACTTACAGAGACAATAGTCTTTTTTTTTTTTTTTTGAGATTCCAGAAATATATTCAACCCTCTGTGGCCAATTGATTTTCTTTCTTTCTTTTTTTTTTAGTGTTTTCCAGCATGTTTTTTTAAATTTTAACATCTTTATTGGAGTATAATTGCTTTACAATGGTGTGTTAGTTTCTGCTTTATAACAAAGTGAATCAGTTAGTCTTAAGAAGGTAAATATGCCCAGAGTCTCATAACTGGCAAGTGACTGACTTAAGATTTAACCCATTTCCTTGGATTCCAAACACAGAACTCTTAACATGTTGACTGTCTTCAGTATGTATCATTTCCCATTTTCCATTATTTTTTCCTGCCTCCTCTTCCTTTATTTATTGGATATGCTACAGCTTAGTCCATTTCAAAGAGAGGGTGTGTGTGTGTATTTATCAATAATATCTTGTTTTAATGTTTGAATTAATTCAATCATGCTTTTAGTTTTAATTATTCCAACTCTTTTCTATAATTTTCATTTGGTTTCTAAATTCTTTGAGAGCTTAGTCCTTTTCTTTAATAATGGAAATACTTAAGGCTATGCATTTGCCTCTGAAAGCAACTTTGAACACATTCTAAGGAATCTTATCTAGTGTTATCCTTTGTTTTGTTTTATAATTAAACTGTTATTACACCTTTAATATCTCCTTTTCACCTCATAGTTAATTTTCTTTATTTCTAAGTGGTTAGGATTTGATGATCTTGTTAAACTTAATGTTAATTCTTGGTTTTATTGGTTTATTGCTGGGATGATGGCCTGTTTCCCTCTTAAGTCTGTATACAGTTATACTGCTATTCAGAAGTACATGTAGTTATAATAATGGGAATGCTGGCTTAAAATGAAAATTACGAGCATTTGAAAACAGTGCTTATAACTCACTTATTTTAGTCTAAATTTGAGTTCTCGTTTCTCCAACTGATATGCTTTGTTTCTTTTATTATTAAAATAAACTATATATTCTCAATAAAATCCTTAGGGCACATTTCTAGCTTTGTTTTTTATAGGAAAATGGTCCCAGCCTGATCTGTAACAACCAGCACTCAGTGAAAAAAGGAAGAGCTGTTGTTAAGTGGAACAGTAGGAGTAGCTAACAAATCCATCAATGTTTAACAATATTAATGAGCTTTTCAAAAGTGTCATATTTTCACTGTGAATCGTTTCACATTAAAATCTCTGGTTTTCTTGCCAACGTTATCTTTAATGAAAGCTGTGTGCTTCCAGCCAGATTTGGAGCGAAGTGAATGTGAGTGAGCTGGAAGCAGAATCCATAAGAAACCCATGTCCGAGGGGAAATTTCCTGAGCATGTGGGTCTTGGTTCTGTTAATTCCCTCTGGCAATTTTAGCCACCTTCCCCCCATGTCCCAGGGCAGTGACTCATTCAGGACTACTTGGGAATTGGTAACTTAGGTCAGTGAAATGTCTTTCTCACATATTTCTGCTTCTTCCACTGATTCATGGTGTCTGTGCTGGGCTTTCAAGTGAGAAATAGTGAAATACACAAGGAGGTGACTGGCATTTGACCAGGAGATGATGTTTGCATGTTAGTATTTTCTTTTTCCATTTCAGGAAAGATGGTTTCCATAGATTCACTGAAAAGCTATGATGACCTAGAGGTGGCCAGAGGAGAGAGGGTAGTTCCGGAGAGGTAAGATGAGGCAGAAAAAACTAAGGAAGGATGGGACACAGCTGAATGGAAATAGCCCCCAGCTCTTTCTGACTCTTGAATGTTGTAACCATCTGTCTAGTCTTTGGTAACAGTTCCTGCCTTTAGAGTTTTCTTTAAACAGAAATAAAAATCAAGTGGGGAAAAATTACGGAAAAAACATTTTTCCTTTCAGAATATTCATAGAGAGAGGAGGAAGCATGTCCTGACAGATCTAAATGCAGTGTGGCTTGTGGGAGGAATTCCACCTAGTACCGTATTGTGTTTGCTGCCTAGCACAGCTCGCACAAGACGCGTTGCAGATATTCCGGCAATAACTGCTTTGAGTAATTTTATTCATTTATTCACTTAGTAAATGTATAAGTGTTCTAGGGCTGACCTAACAAGGAGGGACCACAGAGCAAGTGGCTTAAACAACAGAAATTTACTGTCTCACAGCTTTGGAGGCTGGAAGTCTGAGATCAAGGTGTCAGCAGGGCTGGTTCTGAGTCCTGTGAAGGAGAATCTGCCCCAGGCTTTTCCTCAGCTTCTGGTGGTTTGATAACAATTTTTGATGTTCCTCGGCTCCTAGAAGCATCACCCTGATCTCTGTCTTCATCTTCACATGGTGCTCTGTGTATGTGTGTGTGCATCTGTGTCCAAATCTCTCTGTTTTCTAAGGACCCCAGTCATCTTGGATGAGGGGCCACCCTATTCTGGTATGACCTCATCTTAACTAATTACATCTGCAATGTCCCTATTTCCAAATAAGGTCCTGAGGGTTAGGACTTCCGTATATGGACTTGGGGGGAACAAAATTCAACCCATAACAGTAAATATTTGTTTACGCAGCCCGTGAATGTTTACTGAGCATCTTCTATGTGAAAAGTACGTTATGCGGTATTGAGGTTTCAATAAATACCAATGAAATATTTCTTGTCACAAGCCACTTACAGTGTAGTATAAACAAATAATGTAGCAACAAATAACTATAATCCGGTGGTGCTATGGTAAAGGTGTGTACAAGGAATTGTGGTGGAGATGACAGGAAAACTTCACTCAGGGGTCAGAGTTTGAGCTGGATCTGAAAGGATTAAAAGGAGATCACTTGGTAGACCATGGGCATTCTGGCCAGAGAGAGCAGAATGGAGGTCTGAAACAAAACAGTGCACTCGTGGGACTTTAAGCCATCTTGTGGCAGGAGTGTAGGCTGCACTGTGGAGGTGATGGGCTGCCACTGAAAAGGTTTTTTTTTTAAATTGCAGTACAGTTGATTTACAGTATTCTGTTAGTTTCAGGTGTACAGCAAATGTGATTCACTTATATATATGCATATATATATTCACTTATATATTATATATGTATATATATTCTTTTTCATTCTTTTCCAGTATAGGTTATTACAAGATACTGAATATAGTTCCCTGTGCTCTACAGTAAATCCTTGTTGTTTGTCTGTTTTATATATAGCGGTTTGTATCTGTTAATCCCATACTCCTAATGTATCCCTCCCCCACCTCCATTTCCGCTTTGGTAACCAAAAGTTTGTTTTCTATGCTTGTGAATCTGTTTCTGTTTTGTAAATAAGTTCCTCTGTGTTATTTTTTTTAGATTCTACATATAAGTGATATCCTATGATATTTGTCTTTCTCTGACTTACTTCACTTAGTACGATCATCTCCAGGTCCATCCATGTTGCCGCAAAGGGCATTATTTCATTCTTTTTTAAAGGCTGAGTAATAGTCCATGCCCACTGGAAAGTTTTAAGCACTGGAATGACACTACTGGACTTGTGGTTTTGAAAAGTTCTGATTGACAGCATAGAGGCTGGAATGGAGGTGGTCAAGTCCCGAGTTTGTGAGATGAAACAGTCAAAATGGGCTTGAGTTTGGTGCTTGCGAGTGGATTCCAAGGCCCTTCAGCCTGAAAAGAGGAGTGGAATTTTAGATGTCTATGGGAGGTCCGTCTGGCATTTGGATTTGGAGATGGGCAAAAAGTGAGGAAGGACCGTATGGATTAGGGGATGATTTTGTGTATAACCGGGGGGGGGGAGGTGGATAAGGGAGACCATGTCAAGTAACAAGAGAGGGTCAGCAGCACACCTGAAGTTTAGGGGCAAGATGAGGAGTAGAGCCAACAAAGGAGAGTCAGAGTGAAATATCAGAGTGATCAGAGGAGAAGCAGATGAGCACAGCATCGAAGCCAAGGACTGTGGCTGTTATGAGAAGAAACACCCAACATCACCAGCGGGTCATGGAAGATGAAGCCTGCGTAGAGCTCACGTGCCTTGTGGCTCAGTCTTGACGTTATATCTTTTACGGTCTCGTCTGATATATATGAAAATATCAGCCGTTTGATATCCAAAAGGCAATTAGAATCTTTGCTGACATCTTTCAAAGGACGCCAAAGGCGATTCCATTCATAATGCCCAACAACATTTTAAATTCTCCCTGCTCCTTCCCTGTAATCTGCCACCTTCCGAGTTACCTGGTCCCCGTCCTGTAAATTCTCCAACATCTCTCCATTCCAGCCCTCACTAGCTCTTTCTTTCACCCCAGCACCTCTTATCTTCCACGTTGATTCTGTTCTGTTCTACTAGTAACTCTCCGCCTTTTCCAGTATTTCTCAATTCTTCGCTCATCCATGACCCTAATTCTTTGCAAGGAACAAGCTGGTAAAGGCAGCATTCTTGGCAGAAGTGGGGAGGAGGAATAGGCTATCGGTATTCCTCCGTTAATTCTTTCCTGACCCAAAGCAGGCTATCGGTGACCTTTGGTAGAGGGCTTTCAGGTAAGCAATAGGAGTAGAAACAGATAGCGGTGTGTTGAAAGTTAATTAATTGGGGGATAAGGCTGTACAAAGTGGTGAGTACACGCTATTTATTCCAGAAGCTTGATTTGGAAGGGAAAGAAAATAAAAGGCTGACCAGAAGATGTTAGGTTATTGAGATAAGGTCCTTTAAACATTTTTTTGGAGTGAATTTTTGTTTTGCAGTCATACTTACAGCAGAGATTCATGTAGTCCATGGTTGTCATCTTAAGAGAAAAAAACAATACCGTTTGCATTGCTCATTATTATTATTATTATTATTATTTTTTTTTTGATGTGGACCATTTTTAAAGACTTTTAAGTCTTTTTTGTTACAATATTGCTTCTGTTTTATGTTTTGGTGTTCTGGCCATGAGGCATGTGGGATCTTAGCTCCCCAACCAGGGATCGAACCCACACCCCCTGCAGTAGAAGGCGAAGTCTTAACCACTGGCCCACCAGGGAAGTCCCACATTGCTCATTATTAATATGTATTGTCACTGGAACTGATGAAGAAGAAATTCACAGTACCCCCAGGCCAGAAGCCTGGATCCCAGAACATGGACATTTACTACTAGAGAGGCTTAAGCATTATGAGAACAGGGTGAGGTATGAATGTGGGTCCACCTTGAGGAGAAGGAATGAGCCAAACGATGGGGCTTATTGATGCAGGGAAAAGTGCCTTTTCTTTTATGCTCATAGACTTTACCCAGATTACTTATTCAATAAATATTTGTGCATCTCCTACCATTTCGTTCCCATTGTGCTAGGTCTCGGGGTTCCTAGGGCTCCTGGGGCTGTAGCCGGGCAGATATAATATCCCATCATTCCTTTGCTAATTTTTTTCTTAACCCAAAGATTCCCAGAGGTAAGTGGCTATTGAATTCTTCTATTAAAAGGCTGAGGATTTAGGTCTGGGAACAGGGGAGTGGATGTCATTATTTATCTAAATGGGGAGGTGGATGTAGACGGGCGGCTCCGTCCGTCACAGGAGGACCATGAGGGTTTGCCGTGACTAGCTGTCTTACACCTTTGGCCCTTTGGTAATAAGGGAACCCTAAAAAGTATGTGTGACTCAGCACCTGTTGCCACTGTGGTGAGGTGATCCCAAGTTCAGAAATGTGGGGAAGGGTCAAGTTTAAATTAGAGAATGGTTATGTGCAATGGCGTTCACTTTCTTTGCTTCTGCACTCCATAACACTAGGAATACAAGATGGTTAACAGAATATCGCCTGCACTAGGATCTAGGTAGGAATGTTTGTAGCCGGCACAATATTCATACACATGTGGCAGTTGTGAAACTTGTTATTAGGGTGTCATGTGGAAATCTGCCTTCTTAAGAAGACTACAAAGATGTTTGCCCAGTCCTTCCTCCTAGTTGCTAATTCCCCTCACTTGTCTGTGTTTTACTCTTCATGGCTCCGCCTTTGTAAACGGAAGTTTGGGTTGAACAGTCTTGGGAGCTTGAGGGAAGTCTCTTGGCAACTGTGTAGGTCGGTGTTTGAATCAAAAAAGGGGTCTAAACCCTCCCCCATCAGTGAGTCTTCTGGCCGAGTGTCATGGCTTCAGCATTTTGTCCAGACCCTGGGCCCGAGGATCTGCTTCAGGCCAGGCCAAGTGATCTTGAACCCAACAGGCAGAAGTCACGAGGCTTCCTCTGCTTCTGCTAGAAAAACAAAGCTCCTTTCCTAGTCATGTGTCCTCACTGGAATCCGCCCGCTTTCTTAAAGACAATCAGCCGGTAATGACAGGCTGGAGGAAGCTGTGTGATTACTATATAGGAAAAAATGACAGGCATAAGTAAGTATTCATCACCTTGAGGTAGAAATCACCCACTTGTTACAAGAGCATCCACTGTGAAATCAGATTGTTCTACCACCCCCTCCTGCAATGAAGTCAAGAGCCTGAAATAGCCCACAGTTCAAAGGACATTCCAGCAGAAGACAAATGATAATAATCGCAGTTACCATGGGCAGCTCAAGAGTGGACCTGCCTGTGTGGATGAGACTGTTGATGTTTGGCTTCAGCTTTTCACCTGTCTGCTTGTGGATGTCTGTGATTGTCTGCTGTCAGGATCGAGAGGGAGCTGTGAGTGATGAAATCCGTGGTGAGAAGTCATCCCACAATGAGAAGAAGTTGTGGGTTGAGGGCGATCTGCGTGTGTCGTGGAGGGCGCACGTGCGAGTCAAGAGGCAGTTCCGCCAGAGGTTTATCTGCTCCTGAAAGAGTCACTCTGCTGTGTGACAGGTCACGTAGATTTTTGCATTTTGTGTCTGGACAGCCATGGTTCATTACTGTGTGTGCATGATTTTCTGAACAAAGACTGTCTCTCTCTCTCTCTCTCTGTTTTTAAACTGAAGTCGAGTTGATGTACAACGTTCTGGTAATTTCTGCCGTACAGCCAAGCGACTCAGTTATACATATATATATATTATTTTTCATATTCTTTTCCATCATGGTTTATCACAAGATATTGAATATAGTTCCCTGTGCTGTACAGTAGGACCTTGTTGTTTATCCATTCTATGTATACCAGTTTGCATCTGCTCATCCCAAACTCCCAATCCTTCCTTCTCCCGGCCCCCTCCCCCTTGGCAACCACCAGTCTATTCTCTATGTCCCTGATATTGTTTCTGTTTCATAGGTTCATTTGTGTCATAGTTTAGATTCCACATATAAGTGATATCATATGGTATTTGTCTCTCTCTTTCTGACTTCACTTAGTATGATAGTCTCTAGTTGCATCCATGTTGCTGCAGATGACTTTATTTCATTCTTTTTTATGGCTGAGTAGTATTCCATTGTATATATGTACCACATCTCCTTTATCCATTCATCTGTCGTGGACATTCAGGATGTTTGGCTATTGTCTTGGCTATTGTAAATAGTGATGCAATGAACGTAGGGGTGCATGTATCTTTTTGAATTGTAGTTTTGTCTGGATATATGCCCAGGAGTGGGATTGCTGGATCATATGGTAGTTCCAGTTTTAGTTTTCTATGGAACCCCTGTACTGTTTTCCACAGTGGCTGCACCAACTTACATTCCCACCAACAGTGTAGGAGCGTTCCCCTTTCTCCACACCCTCTCCAGCACTTGTTACTTGTAGACTTTTTAATGATGGTCATTCTGACCAGCATGAGGTGGTACCTCATTGCAGTTTTGATTCACATTTCTCCAATAATTAGCTATGTTGAGCATCTTTTATGTGCCTGTTGGCCATCTGTATTTCTTCTTTGGAGAAATGTCTCTTTAGGTCTTCTGCCCATTTTTCGATTGGGTTCTTTGTTTTTTTGTTGTTGAGTTATATGAGCTGTTTGTATATTTGAAATCAAGCCCTTGTTGGTCGCATCATTTGCAAATATTTTCTGGCATTCTGTAGGTTGTCTTTTTGTTTTTTTTTTATCGTTTCATTTGCTGTGCAAAAGCTTATAAGTTTGATTAGGTCCCATTTGTTTATTTTCATTTTTATTTCTATTGCCTTGGGAGACTGACCTAAGAAAACGTTGGCATGATTTATGTCAGAGAATGTTTTGTCTATGTGCTCTTCTAGTAGTTTTACGGTGTCATGTCTTATGTTTAAGTCCTTAAGCCGTTTTGAGTTTATTTTTGTGTATGCTGAGAGGGTGTGTTCTAACCTAATTGATTTACATGCTGCTGTTTAGCTTCCCTAACACTTGCTGAAGAGACTGTCTTTTTCCCATTGTATGTTCTTGCCTCCTTTGTGGAAGATTAATTGACTGTAGGTGTCTGGGTTTATTTCTGGGCTGTCTGTTCTGTTCCATTGATCTACATGTCTGTTTTTGTGCCAGTACCATGCTGATTTGATTACTGTAGCTTTGTAGTATTGTCTGAAGTCTGGGAAGGTTATGCCTCCTGCTTTGTTCTTTTTCCTCAGGATTGCTTTGGCAATTCTGGGTCTTTTACGGTTCCATATGAATTTTAGGATTATTTTTTTTAGTTCTGTAAAAAGGTCATGGTAATTTGATAGAGATCGCATTAAATCCATAGATTGCTTTGGGTAGAATGGGCATTTTAGCAGTATTAATTCTTCCAATCCAAGAGCATGGGCTATCTTTCCATTTCTTTGAATCATATTCAACTTCCTTTATTAATGTTTTGTACTTCTCAGAGTATAAGTCTTTCACCTCCTTGGTGAGGTTTATTCCTAAGTATTTTATTTTGGGGGTTGCAATTTTAAAAGGTATTTTTTTCACATTCCCTTTCTGATAGTTCATTGTTGGTGTAAAGAAATGCAACGGATTTCTGTACGTTAATCTTGTATCCTGCTACCTTGCTGAATTTGTTTATCAGTTCTAGCAGCTTTTGTGTGGAGTCTTCAGGGTTTTGAAAGAAGACTGTCTTCCATCCTCTTAATCATCCTATGTCTAACTCCTGGCACCAATAGGCAGATCTGTGCCCTGTGTGTGCCCTTCGTTCCCTGTCTTTCTTCTTGCACAGCTTTTTATTCCCCTTCCTGCTAAAGCAGCCTGACTTAGGTGTCTGAATGCTCCTAAAAACAGTCCACACTTTGCCTCTAGTAACCCACCAGCCTCCTCAGTGTGAACAGCAGGGGGTGAAACTCTTGATATGGCTTCTTCCTCTCATTGAAATAAGCCAGGTTCTATTTCTTCTGAGATATTATTGAAGTCCTATGCAATGTTCATAAAGCAAAAATACCTAATGCACTGAAAAATTTTGTAAACAGTTTAATCCTCAGGAGACGCCATATAAACCAAGTGTTTGTTTTCATGTAAGAAACTGTTATCCAAGTTGCGAAGAAGCATAATTTGGCCTTTGGGGACCTGGGTGGCTTCTCAGATCTTTCCTTTGGGTTTCTTGGAGTCAAATACTGTGAGTCAGCAGATGCTACAATGGCGGAAAATATGGAAGATGGTCCCTGCCTGCTCTGTCCTTCTGGAGTGATCAGCCAGTGAGAAAGGTGGGCAGGAGTCCAAAGTCTGCACAAAGAAATGATAAAATCCCATTCATGAAACTGATAAAGTACCATGCAGTGGGTGGCAGAAGTAAAGGAGAGAACACCGCTGCTGAGGAATGGGCCCTGAAGGGTAAGGTAGAGCAGAGTGGGGTGGGCGGGGGTGTGGCAGAGGCTTTGGAAACTCACACAAGGAAGGCCATTTGCACAGGAGGGAAGGATCTGAAAGGGAGCAAGCATGGCCTGAGGGGAGAGGCAGGGAGAGGTCAACTGGAACAGAGACTGCAGGATGTGAGCTGTTCATTAAGGAGCTCGGTGGATGAGTGGATGGTCATCTGAAAGATCCACTGAACTTATTTGTCAAGAAATGAAATTTCAAGCCATGAAGAGTTCAGATGCGTTACATACGGCGCAGTCCAACCTGAATCCTACCTACTGTTGCCATGGCCTCCTGTTGAGGGCGCTTCATGTAAGTCGAAATCTGGGCAGCCCGTATTTCCAGAATGATCACAACTCCCTTGTTTTAGTGATTTTTCTTCCTTCTCTCCCCCATGCCTGTGGTTTGCACACTGAATGCCTATCACTCTCGAATTTCTTATTGAGACCTGATTCCAGCACTCTAGATTCTGTGACTCTACCATTCAGGCCGCAGGAGTCCAGAATAATTGGAGAGAAGATGTTCTTTGAGAAAAATCTCTTGTGTTTGTTTTCAGAGTGTTTTATATGGGGCTAAAGAATACTTTATTTCACCAGACTCAGGCAGTCAAAGAGTTTTTCCAAAAATTTCAGATTTTTCTAACCTGGTTATTACACAGAAGAATCAGCAAGGATATGTTCTGCTGCATACTTTTTGGGTATGTTATTAATTTGTTTTGTTTCATTTTTGGTCAGAAGAAGGGTCCTTATTCTTAGCTTATTGAAGTCATCAGAAGCTTATTGTCTTTAAAAACCCATTGTAGATTGGCTTTCTTAAATCTATGGACACCATTTTTTGGTTCTTTTTGACACTGTGGATAAAACTGTTCAATAAAATTAAAATTGTTCATTGTTATTTGGGCTGTTCAGAAAAGAATGCTTCAGAGGTTTAAAAGAAATAGGTTTAAAATACCTTGAGTTGGGCCCTTGGTTTCTTAAGGATTGGGAGCTTCAAGTAAAGGCATTATTATTATTATTACTATTATTATTATTATTATTATTATTTTTGAAATAAAGAAGTCTTCAGCAGTGGGTAGATTGCAGAGTGAGGGGACAGAGCCCGAATGGAGTACGGACCCCTGCAAACACATGTCTCTGGCTCACTGTCAGAATTCCAGTCACAAGGCCCGGTGGAGTGATCTTTTCCACATTCGGGAGAAAAAAAAAGACAGAAGGTCCAGAAATGGAGCTTCCCAGTGGAAAGCACAACTGATAGCCTGGAAGAAAGCGATGCTTTCCTCTGGATAATAGTTTATATAGTTGAGGGAAATCTAAGGAGACCCCCTGGGGCCAGCACTACCTTTCAGGTGGTAAACGCTGGGAGATGGTCCCTGGTATGGACTGAATTGTGTCCCCGCCAAGTTCACATGTGTGTGATAGTGTTTGGAGCTGGGGCCTTTGGAAGGTAACTAGGTTTAGTTTTAGTGCATTCTCTTTGCCTCTCTCTCCTCTCTCTCCCTCCCTCTCTCTCTCTCTCTCTCTCTCTCTCCTCTCTCTCTCTCTCTCTCTCCTCTCTCTCTCTCCCTCTCTCTCTCTCCTCTCTCTCTCTCTCTCTCTCCTCTCTC
>NC_041221.1:10139346-10147862 GCF_002837175.3 Physeter macrocephalus
TCTCTCTCTCTCTCTCTCTCTCTCTCTTTCTCTCTCTCATCTCTCCCTCTTTCCTCACTGTGCCACGTGAGGACACATGGAGAAATCGGCCATCGCAAGTCAGGAAGACAGCTCTCACTGGAACCCAGCCCTGCTGGCAGCCTGATCTCAGACTTCCAGCCACCAGACTGTGAGAAAATAAATGTCCGTGGTTTAAGCCTCCTCTGACTATGGTGTTTTGTTACGTCAGCCTGACCTGCCTAAAATGCCAACCCCTAAAATGCCTTCCTAAAGCTAAACATTTATTGATTCTGAGACCAGGGATCGTTGGTATGAATCTCTGGGCTCTGTTTTCTCAGTCACCTGGTGCGGTTGGAGCTGTCATATTCAAAGTAAGCGGAAGGCTTCTGTGTTGTATTACGGATGGGGAGGGAGGCCCCACTGGACCCCAGACTCAGCAGTCCGTAAAGCCTAGAGAAGCCGAGCCCCTGATGTCCTCAGAAAAGCCAGACTCCTCACGTGCTTCTCAGGGCCGTGCTGGCCCCCAGCCTCACTTCCAAGCTTTCCCTTCGCGTCTCTGGGCCCCAGGGCCCCCCCCAGAGCAGCAATCCTGAGCATCCCCAGCTAGGACTTCTGTTCTCTCCTCTGTGCTGTCAAAGCAAAGCGAGAGCCGGACAGCAGATAAAGCAGGAAGAACACATTTTGTTCCAGAACTATCGCGATAGGGGAAATGAGACCTCAGTGCAGGGCTGGGCTCAGCTCAGAGTGCGGCCCGGACAGGTGGGGATTTATAGCCAAGGAGCAGGGTGTGGGATCTGTGGGTGGGAAATTACTGAGAGGAAGGAAGCATCAGGGGTCTGGGGGATTCTGGCTAAACTGAGCTTGACGGGATTCTTGCTGACGGTGGGCCCCAAGCCTGGGGGGATAAGGAATTTGACCAGATATTGAGGACGGGGGATTCTGGCTAAACCCACTTAGCAGGATTCTTGCTGAAATTGGGTGACACAGAGATTACGTGGGAGTCCAGGGCTGAGGCCTCGTTGAGAAGTAGATTCAGAAGAGCCTGACGCAGTTTGGTCGGGGGAGGGTCTGTCAGGCCCGCAGACCTCCTTGTTGTGTCGTGTTGTAGTTTAACCGCTCATCCTGTGGGCTGTGAGCCCCTCAGAAGTTTGCCTTCTTCACCCTGGAACCCGGGGCCCCCGGACCCCTGCTGAGGAGGTGCTTGGAAGAGGTTTTCTGAGGCACTGAAAGGGTCCGGGATGAGGGCGCAGGGCTCGCGCCCCGCCGCCAGCAAGGGGCTACACTGAAAGCTCTTCCAATGGGAAGCGTTCCTGTCCCAGCTGGTCAGCCTCAAAGGATGGGCACGGGATGCCCCGGAGGCCACGTCGGTGGGGACCCTTCACCAATATAATTTCCTCCAGCCACCGGCAGCATGAGAGCTGAATGGTAAATGGGGTTTTTGTTCACGGTTCTTGGTTGAGCTCGTGAGGTGACGTGAAAGGCACAGAAAGAAACCATTCGTTGTGGGGTTGGATGTTCAAATTCCCTTCTCGCCAGAGAGGAGGCCCAGGCGCCCTCTGAACACCTCTGCGTGCAGACTCCAGCCGCTGGCTCAGCCATGACCCACAGCGTCAGAGGCAGCCGGCGTGCGTGGCCACAGCCCAAGGACGCCTCCCGGGGAGGGGCCGCCTCCCCGAGCTGCCACAGGGAGCCAGAACACGTGGTCTGGAACATTTTTTAAATGGGGGAGGGGCTGAAGTAGAGTTGGTGGTTTCTTTTGTTAAGTAGAAACATTTTAAAAAATGGCTCAGCCACCATCACCATTTTTTTCCATAAAATTGCAAAATGTATTTTACTGAAAAAAGTGGTAAAAAGGTGCGAAGTTGCCACTCCACTTGACCCCAGCCCTGACTCCCAGGCCCTCGAGGGAAGGCCACATAAAAACAACTACCGAAACCTTCTTAGAGGGACCGGAAATGGGGAGGTGACCTCACCCAGCGCCTCAGATGTCCACGGTGCCGTCTTTCCCCTCCTGAAATCACTGCCATCATTAGTTTTGAAGTGTGACCATCCCTCAGCTCAGGCGTGAGAGCCTGTCCACCAGTGGTGACAGAAGACCCTGAGCACCAGAATCGGACTAATAAAGTGGATCTGACACCTTGGATGGGAGGAAATTACATTCTTATTCTCATGAACCTTTCACTGAAATGTAGCACTCCTTTCCATCGTGAATATGGCACGGTATTAGTTTCCTAGGGCGGTGGTAACAAAGAACCTCAAACCGAGGGCTTAGGACCGGAGGAGATGGGGTGGTGTGACTGCAGAGAGACAACAGGTACTTATCTTCTCACGGCTCTGGAGGCTGGAAGTTGGAGGTCAAGGTGTGGGCAGAATTGGGTCCCTCGGAGGGCTGTGAGGGAGAGTCTGTCCCAGGCCTCTCCCCCAGCTTCTGCTGGTTGGCGGGCAATGCTTGATGTTCCTTGGCTTATACAAGCATCGCCCTAATCTCTGCCTTCATCTTCACATGGTGTTTTTCCTGTGTGCTTATCTGTGTGCAGATTTCCCCTTTTAATAAGGACCCCAGTCATAAGTGGACGAGGGCCCGCTCTAACAGACCTCATTGTAACTTGGTAAAGACTCTCCAAATCAGGTCACATTGTGAGGCTCTGGGGCTTAGGGCTCCAACATAGGCGTTTTTGGGGGTGGGGGGGCACAGGTCAGCCCCTAACAGGCACCGACCCACTCAGCAGTGGAGCCCGCGACTTTGCCTCCGAAAGAGCTCATCGGCATTTTCACAGCATAGTAGCTGTGGACCCTTCCAAATACGGGCGGAGCTCATGCGGCCTTCAAAATGAAGATAGTTATTAGACATGGAGCTACAGATCCTTATCAGATACAATAATAAAGTGCGTTCCAGCATAGAAGATTTTTTTTCTTATAAAACTATTTTTAAAGAAATTGATGGGGGCTTCCCTGGTGGCGCAGTGGTTGCGCGTCCACCTGCCGATGCAGGGGAACCGGGTTCGCGCCCCGGTCTGGGAGGATCCCACATGCCGGGGAGCGGCTGGGCCCGTGAGCCGTGGCCGCTGGGCCTGAGCCTCCGGAGCCTGTGCTCCGCAACGGGAGAGGCCACGACAGAGGGAGGCCCCGGTACCCCAAAAAAAAAAAAAAAAAAAAGAGGGAGGCCCGCGTACCGCAAAAAAAAAAAAAAAAAAAAAAAAGAAAGAAATTGATGTATTTCAATGTTGTTAACATGATAGCCCAGAGAGAGCCTCCGCTTGATACCTGAAACCCAGCACACCATGGCTCTGACCCACAGCAGTAGTGCAAGTTACCTTCACCGGCATTTATACAGAGCAGGGAATTCTAGTTTTTGCCAATTGATAGTGTTGTGTGTACGAGGAGATTCCACCCTACAGACAGCTGCGGGACTCCATATCCATGGCCTCTTTCCCTCACACACCGGGTAGAAACACATTCACTGCTCCAGGGTTCTAAGCTGTGTGTCTTCTTATGGCTCCATTTCTATAAGATAGTCTGTAATTTGGAGTCATGCTGTATTTTCTTTCAGTGACTAAGTTTAAAAGGCTTGGGTTTTGTTCAGCAGCGTAGAATATTACTTTGGTACACTTTTAAAAGTATTTTGATACATTTATTTCAACATCGTCATTTTCCTTTGTAATCCTGTATCATTTATTTTATGAACTGTGGTGAAAGGTTCCATGATATAAAAATGTTGGTGGAGGGTATGTGGCTCCTGCTGGCTTCGGGAAGAACTTACTTCCACAGAGAACTGTAGGAGACCCAGTTCTGTTCCCCTCGCTGGCTGTCCAAGAGACGGTCACTGTCCTCTGAACCCACCCGGCTGCGTTTTCTCTCCGGTGCCCTTGAACCCTCTGTGGATGTGACCTGTGATGCAAGCAGCCAGCCAGGAGTGAGGCTCTCAGGGCAAATCTGGACCACTCTTCCCACGCTTCTCCAGGCTGGGGTCATCCCGGGGGCAGGGCACGCTCTGCTTGTATGTGACGGAGTCCCTCTGGCAAGGTGGACTTGAAGGGGAGAACTGAGGTAACGTTACGGGGTGCCCCCCAACCTGCCAAAGGGCACACTTCGACTCGAAGTTGTCAGGAGGGTGAAAATCCCCCCTCTACCCCTCTTGAGTTCTTGTGGCTGGACGCATAATAAAACTGACATAAGACAGATGAACAGGAGAAAAAGAAACAAATTTTACTTTTTGAGTTCGGAGGGAGGTCTCATAGAAATGGGACTTGAGAAGTGGCTAAAAAGCAGGCAGCTTTTAAACCTTTGAGGCAATAAATTTGTAGGGAATTGACAAGATAACGAAACTGAGGTTTGGGGTGCTCTGTTAGGGAAGAATATAAACAGAGTTTGGGCTGGGGTAATAAAGAAGTGACAAGATCTGTTTATATAGGTTTCTCAGCCCCGGATTCCGCATCTCTGGAGATAAAGGTGGTCTTCTACCTCTAGATGAAGGGGGTGCATCTTTCACGTGGGAGATTTATTTTTCTGATTTCAGGGAGACAGAAAGGAGGGTCAGAGTGTCCCTCGTGCATTGGCTGTTTCTTACTTAACTGTAATTCAAAATAATCCATACGCCATTGAGGCATATTTTGGAGTGATCTGCCCTGAGCCCCCACAAAGCCATGACAGGAGTGATTATCCCCAGGCAGGCATGATTCTTCCCAGCTGGAGGCACAGACACAGGTGTGGAGCATTTAAATACCCTGTGTCAAATTACAAACTGCTGTGATCCGGCCAGATGTGAACAAGATCTTTTGTTTCCAAATTCCCGGATCTTTCCATCCCAGCAGGCTGCCTGAAGTTAAAAAAAGAGGACTTTTTTTTTTTTTTAATCTGCTCTGCAGCATCTTAAGCTGATTTGAAATGGAAAATGGAGTGGGTACTGATTTGGCAATTGATGAAATACTGAAGCATCATCATAGCAATAACCTCATACTCTAATTAAGGAGCCTGCCTTTCATATCTGGCCAACTGGTGTGTTAAAGCAGCCGTCAGTGCTTTAGAGTTTATAGAACGAGCAGATCCCAGACTTTATTTCCTGGGGTTGTATTAATCCTATTTTTAATTTTCTGTATATTATGATGTTTTGACATTTTAAAAAAAACCTCTCTGGCTGGGAGAAGAGCTGTCAGTTCTTAGAGATAACAAAGTGCCCAGCCAGGAGCTTGTCTTTAACATGTAAATGAACCCATCTGGAGCCCCACTTCCTCTCCGTGGCCCTGGGGCCCCAGGAGAATATTCCTGTGCCTCAGTCATCCCAGGGCCAGGCGCCAGGCAACTAAGGGCACCCCTGTAGCCCAAGGCCCACCAAAATTATTCAAACTAGCCAATCCTAAAGTGTTCACCCTGTCCTGTCTCGAAGGGTCCTGGCCTTAGTCCCCATCATCTGTGGGGGTCTTCTGGCCATCACAGGGCAGGTCACCATCCTCATGGAAAACGAGGGACCCCAAAGGGTCATCTTTCAAAGGCAGGTCTGTCTGTGGTCGCTTACTCAGTTGCTGTCCCCATCCCATCCTTAGAGACCTGTGGCTCAATGCTTAGTCAAAAATAACCAAGCAAGGAGCACTCGATTCCACTCCCCTAAAACCCCTGGGGAGGTTGCTTAGCTCAGCCTCGATCACAAATGTCCCACTCCACGTCCTCAGGCACTTTTAGGTGTGGCTGCCTACTCAACCTTCTCAGTCTCTTCCTTAAACCGAATAATCACAAAATCAGGATGCTGCCCGCGGCTCTCCTGAGTGTAGACCACAGCCGCTCTGAGCTTGATTGGGACACCTGGGCAGGGGAGGCCCTGTGCACAGCAGAGGCCATCAAGGGCTTATCAGGAAAACATCCAAAAGGATAAAAGCAAACAAACAACAGTTGGGGATGGACAGGAGATACAAAAGAGAAAAAAAAGAAAAATTAAGCTGCTTAGAGATACCAGCCGACCAACCATTCTCAAAAATTTTGCTTAAGGAAAAAGTAAAAGAGGAAAGGGTTGTCTCCAGGAGAGGTCCCTGCAGACACTGGGGTTTCCCTTCCTTCCTCTTATTGACCTGAGAGAGAAACTGAGGATGTCACTTTGGGTGGCTAAAGCCTCAAGCAAAAAACAAACAACTCCCACCCCAATACAGCTTTAGGAGGCTACAAGACCAAGAGAAAAAAAAAAAGGGAAACTGAAATTTTTTTTCCTGAGCAAATGGCAGGTCTAACCAACATTACTAGAGCCCTAGATTACCTGATGATTTCAAAACACACTCCTAGATACAGAGGGAGGAACCGGAGAGGGAATTAAATAAATTATGGGTACATAGAATATTTTAATATAAATATATAACACGTTGTGTAACTGCTAAAACAAATTTTGATTAAAATATTTAATACTGGGGCTTCCCTGGTGGCGCAGTGGTTGCGCGTCCGCCTGCCGATGCAGGGGAACCGGGTTCGCGCCCCGGTCCGGGAGGATCCCACATGCCGCGGAGCGGCTGGGCCCGTGAGCCATGGCCGCTGGGCCTGCGCGTCCGGAGCCTGTGCTCCGCAACGGGAGAGGCCACAACAGAGGGAGGCCCGCATACCACAAAAAAAAAAAAAAAAAAAATTTAATACTAATAAATATTGATATAAGCATTTTATTATTTTTACTATTAAATATTTAATTATTAATATAGTTCATGAAAATGATTATATAACTAAGATAAAGATTTCATATATATAGATACTAAATAATATATAATTATGTAACTAAATTAAAACCAAGTTCCATAATTTGATCCAGTTAAAAACCCAAAATTTACATACTAAAAAAAAATTGTGACAAAAAATTAAAAAGGCACCTATCAGCTTTTGTGCTTGTACCACAGAGCTTCTCAAATTAACTTTAACATTTGCTAAAATGCACTAATTAACAAAACTTCATGGTCTTAGGCAGTACGGGGCCTCAAATTATAGTTATATGTGAGGATCCCACTGAATTGAAACATTGTACCCCCATAATCTTCAAAAAGTAACTAAATATCAAATGGAAGAGAAATGGGTGCACTTTGTTGTCTTGCCTAAATTACCCGTCACCACAGCACCCACTGCTTTGAAATATTCCAAATTGGACATAGATGGTCTGACACAATAAATAATGAATTAAAATAAAAGGACTTTTTTTTTGATACTTACAAATTGGCTTGGTAAAATGGAATCCCATAAACACCCAGTTAAAATAGTTAATATGGCTCCGTGTACGTTAATACAGGGCCTTATTAATTATATGAAATCGAATGAATAAAGTGTGATTATCCCCACTGTTTCTCCATTTGACAGCTCAATTTTCCTTGTTCTGGAATCTGGAAAAAAGAAAGGGCGCCTCATGGTGGATTCCTACAATCTTTTTTTTTTTTTTTCCACGGAACAAACTAGTATTTCTTTCAAGTTAACCAAAATACATTCCGTGTTAAAACACAATTTTTGTATAGATACAGTTGCATTTAAAAAACTCGTAACAGTTTTCTTACCAATATTTTTGCATTCATAATATAAAAGTGAAATAAATCACTAAGGAGAGCGCTCTTAACTTTTCATTTTTAAATTTTTATTTATTTTTAAAATTAAAATTCAAAAATTTTATATTGGAGTATAGTTGATTTACAATGTTGTGATTTCTGGTATACGGCAAAGTGATTCAGTTATACACGTGTATGTATAACTTATACATATATGTATATGCATAAATGTATATGTATTCTTTTTCAGATTCTTTTCCCATATGGGGAATTCCTACAATCTTAATGCTGTGCTTCCATCCATTAGGGCCCAATATCCAATACCCAATATTATTAAAATTATTATTATTATTATTTTTTTTTTAACATTTATTTGTTTATTTGGTTGTGCAGGGTCTTAATTGTGGCATGCATGTGGGATCTAGCTCCCTGACGAGGGATCGAACCCAGGCCCCCTGCACTGGGAGCGCAGAGTCTTATCCACTGCGCCACCAGGGAAGTCCCTAAAATTATTGCTACTATTCAGTCCACAACTGGCTAGCGTTTTGCTCTTTTGGGTATGGTGGGCGTGTCTGTTCAGTGTCCATTTCAACAGCCTCTCAGCTGAGTTGCTCCACTTCCCAAGGGACATCTTTTCCAGGTTTCCCATGGGGCACCCCAGCACCTTTGCCATCCTGATCTTTTCAGACAAGACCTTCACTGCATCCACCTTTCTCTAGGACACAGTATGACATTACATTAATGATATCCTCCTCCAAGGACACTCATTTGACACCCTCATTAAGGACACACAAGCCTAACATCTTTTAGTCATTATTGGGTTCTGGTGGCAACACATATTTCTCATTTACAAATTTTACTTCCCAGTAAAAATCAACAGGCACTTCCATTTGTACCCTCAAAAACTCCTTCACTGTAGAAGCTTTGAAGTTCCATTTATCATCCTTTTCTTTTTTTTTTTTTTTTTTTTTTTTTTTGCAGTACGCGGGCCTCTCACTGCTGTGGCCTCTCCCTTTGCGGAGC
>NC_041221.1:10147925-10159093 GCF_002837175.3 Physeter macrocephalus
GTGGCCTCTCCCTTTGCGGAGCACAGGCTCCGGACGCGCAGGCTCAGCGGCCATGGCTCACGGGCCCAGCTGCTCCGCGGCATGTGGGATCCTCCCAGAGCGGGGCACGAACCCGTGTCCCCTGCATCGGCAGGCGGGCTTTCAACCACTGCGCCACCAGGGAAGCCCTATCATCCTTTTCTTTTATGGTGTGTTTTTTATCCTGTTTTTTAAAAAAATCACCCAGTCCAAGATCAGAAAACTTTTCTTCCAGAAGCTTTATTGTTGTACCTTTCACCTTTAGATACTGCAGTCCATCTGGATTTGACTTGTGTGTGGTGTAAGGTAGGGGTCAGGTACTTCTTACCCATGTGGATATCAAATAGACCCAGGACTCTTTTTTTTTTTTTAACATCTTTATTGGAGTGTAATTGCTTTACAATGTTGTGTTAGTTTCTGCTGTATAACAAAGTGAATCAGCTATATGTATACATATGTCCCCATATCCCTCCCTCCCTCTTGCGTCTCCCTCCCAACCTCCCTATCCCACCCATCTAGGTGGTCACAAAACACTGAGCTGATCTCCCCGTGCAAGGCAGCTGCTTCCCACTAGCTATCTATTTTACATTTGGTAGTGTATATATGTCCATGCCACTCTCTCACATCGTCCCAGCTTACCCTTCCCCCTCCCCATGTCCTCAGGTCCATCCTCTACGTCTGCATCTTTATTCCTGTCCTGCCCCTAGGTTCATGAGAACCATTTTTTCTTTTTTGGATTCCATGTATATGTGTTAGCATACAGTATTTGTTTTTCTCTTTCTGACTTACTTCACTCTGTATGACAGACTCCAGGTCCATCCACCTCACTACAAATAACTCAATTTCATTTCCTTTTATGGCTGAGTAATATTCCATTGTATTCATGTGCCACATCTTCTTTATCCATTCGTCTGTCGATGGACACTCAGGTTGCTTCCATGTCCTGGCTATTGTAAATAGTGCTGCAGTGAACATTGTAGTACATGACTCCTTTCGAATTATGGTTTTCTCAGGGTATATGCCCAGTAGTGGGATTGCTGGGTCATATGGTAATTCTATTTTTAGTTTTTTAAGGAACCTCCATACTGTTCTCCATAGTGGCTGTATCCATTTACATTCCCGCCAACAGGGCAAGAGGGTTCCCTTTTCTCCACACCCTCTCCAGCATTTAGACCCAGGACTCTTGATTGAAAGATCACTCTTTCCCCACTACATTGTGTTGCATTTATCATTTATCATATGTGTGGGTTTCTTTCCGGGCTCTCTCTTCTGCTCCATTGACCTATTTTTCTATTGCAATGCCAGTTTTCTTACATAGTTAACTGCATATCAGCTTATGTGTATAGTAAAGGAAACTGCTGAACTTCGTTAAAAGATTAGATAGACACCCTCAGCTTTTGTAGAAGATGTCTAGTTGTCCAGGCTACCAGACAGCCTGGGGGAGTCATCTGGGTGCAAACAGAATTGCAGGACATGATTGTTCTGTGCCTCACTCCTCTCCATTTACTCATTCTCCTGTGAGAAACGTGTGATGGGGTGTGTTCTTGAGGCTCTTACTCCTGATGTCTTCCTCACCTTTTACTCCTCTCCCTTATGCTTCCAGAAAAAAATCTCTTTGCCCCCTCCACCAAAAAAGCTGTCCTGGAAGCATCACTGACAGACTGTTCACAAGATGTGGGGGTGGGGTGGGGTGCACTCACTGCATAACAGAACCAACAGGAGATGCTTGATAAATCGAGGTTTATTTTAAGGAATTGGGTCACATGGTTATGGAGGCTGAGAAGCTCCAAGATCTGCAGTCAGCAAGCTGGACACCCAGGAGGGCCAAGAGTGTGGTTCTAGTCTAACAGCTCGAGACTCAGAAAGAACTGATGTTTAGCTTGAGTCTGAAAGCAGGAAAAACCATGAAGTCCCAGTCCAAGCCGTCAGGCAGGAAGAGTTCCCCTAACTTGGGGGAAGGTCAGCCTTTTTCTCCTATTCAGGCCTTCAACTGATTGGATGCAGCCCACCCTCATTAGGGAGGGCAATCTGCTTTATTCAGCCTCCTTATTCACATTTTCATCTCATCCAAAAAACACCCTCACAGACACACCCAGCATAGTGTTTGACCAAATGTCTAGGCACCTCATGGCCTAGGCAAGTTGACACACAGCCATTGCACTGCAAGAGCTGCGTTGTTCTCACTGCCTTGGTTGCTGACACCCAGGTCTCCTCCAGTGGGCAGGGGCTGGACACCAGGTGGGAGCTGAGAGCTGCGGCCCAGCGTCCGTCTGGGGCAGTTGTAGGGAACCTTATTCCAGACTGCTTTATCCAAGTGGTGCCCGCTGGTGTTTTCAAAGGAACCAGCCTAGAAGAGAATCACCTGGGACATATTAAAATACAGATTCCTGGGCTCCAGACCTGCCTTCTCCGAGTCTGTGTGGGATGGCACCTTTTTGTAAAATAATTTATTTTATTGAAATATAGTTGACTTACAATGTTATGTTAATTTCTACTGTACAACAGAGTGATTCAGTTTACACATATATACGTTCTTTTTCATATTCTTTTCCGTTATGGTTTATCACAGGATAGTGAATCTAGTTCCTTGTGCTATACAGTAGGACCTTGTTGTTTATCCATTCTTTATATTATAGCAGTTTGCATCTACTAATCCCAAACTCCCAATCCATCCTTCCCCTATACCCCCTTCCCTGTGGCAACCACAAGTCTGTTCTCTACGCCTGTGAGTCTGTTTCTGTTTCTGTTTTGTAGATAAGTTCATTTGTGTCATAATTAACATTCCACATATAAGTGATGTCGTATGGTATTTGCCTTTCTCTCTCTGACTTACATCACTCAGTATGATCATCTCTAGGTCCATCCATGTTGCTGCAGATGGCATTATTTCATTCTTTTTAAGGGATGGAACCTTTGAACTTGCATTTTTAACCAGGCTCCTGGGAGATTCTTCCACCTACTGAGTCTGAGAGCCTCTGGGTTTCTCCGGCCGCATGTCACCGTTCACTGTGCATTCCCTGCGATGCCACGCTGCCCTCCGATGGCCCGCGGGTTGGCGGCATTCTTCCCAGATGTGTGAGGAGAGCTCTGGAGCGGGTGTCCTGAAGGTGGGTCCCAGCCCTCTGAACTGCCCGCCACCCTCTGTGAGTCCCTGGGTCTGGAATTCCCACCTCCGCTGCCGCCTGTCACATCGCCCCCGCCCTTCAAGAACAAGCTCGAATACCACACCCTTCACCTGGCCCATCCAGTGGGCTGGGCACCTCACCAGTTCTCGCTCCCTTGAGGCCAGGGGCCTCTTGGTTGTGTGCTTTGGCCCCGGGCACTCTCTCTGGCCTCAGAGTGGACCATTGCTGTCCATTCCAGATCTTTCCCTTCAGATCCAGGAGGTCCTCCCCACCAGCCCACGTGAACTTAACTTTCCAGACTGTCCCTTTGGCTTTCCAGGCCTTGGGGTGTGGACTTCCAATGCCTTTGTCTCCAGGCCCTGTAGCCTCTGGTCCTTCCGTGGAAGGTTGGATTCCTGGTCCTGGTGACACACCATATGCTCGATCAGAGATGTAGATGTAAATGGGAATGTGAGGTATAACTTCTGGAGAGTGTGTTTCCTTTTTTTTTTAATAAATTTTATTTATTTATTTTTGGCTGCGTTAGGTCCTCGTTACCGCGTGCGGGCTTTCTCTAGTTGTGGCGAGTGGGGGCTACTCTTGGTTGCGGTGGGCGGGCTTCTCATTGCGGTGGCTTCTCTTGTTGCGGAGCACGGGCTCTAGGCACACGGGCTTCAGTAGTGGCGGCACGCGGGCTCCGTAGTGGCGGCACGCGGGCGCAGTAGTTGTGGCACATGCGCTCTAGAGCGCAGGCTCGGTCGTTGTGGCGCACGTGCTTAGCTGCTCCGCGGCACGTGGGATCTTCCCGGACCAGGGCTTGAACCCGTGTCCCCTGCATCGGCAGGCGGATTCTTAACCACCGCGCCACCAGGGAAGTCCCGAGAGTGTGTTTCTTGGTCACCGCACTGTAGGCAGGAAGTTTCTTCCAATTGCACGTGAAAACGAACGGCCCCGGGGAGCGTTGGCCAGTCAGGCCATGGAGCACGGTGCTCGCTCTGCCTTCTGGACGCCGGTGCTGTGAGTGAGCTGAGCGTCCCTTCCTGGCGACTGAGATTCAGGCGAAGGGTCCCAGGAAAGGGCACAGGCGGTGGACTGAAAACCAGGGTTTGCTGTTGAGGCAACCACAGAGGAAGAGCAAACTTATCTGCGAAAGGACGCAAAATCGAGAAATAGCGTCTTTTCCCCTGCATTGGTTTTCATGTTTCTTTCTAGAGTATACTGCGGGCGAAAACGCAATTTCGTTTCCCTTACACCTTTCCCTGGCAAAATCGACTACACGTGCTAGCCCTGCAAGTAAATAACCTCACAAAGAAAGGGTTGTAGACTTCTCAGCCTCCTGCAGGCTCAGCCACGTTCTCAAAGTCCTTTTGTGTCCTGTGGTGACTTCTGTGAAGTCAGGGAGGGCTGCAGCTGGTCAGGAGCTCCATGGGGGACCCAGAAGAACAGCAGCTGGACCGAGTTGGCCTCCAGAGAGTGGGCTAGTTCTGGAAAGCTCCATCATTGTTCCATTTCTTTTATGAAGAATGTACTTGGAACAGATTTTTACTTAATGAAACTTCGAGGTCCTCTTTTGCTGTCAAAATAACCAACCCTTTCTACATTTCACTCGGTGGGTTTCTTTTCTTGCCAATAACCCCTAGGTCCTCTTATCCAGCATAACATTCTGAAAACATGGACACTGAGTTGAGAATTGATGGGTTGGTTTCCTCCCTGTGTTAGGTTCTTTAAGCATCAGCCATGGACCCTGTTACGTGACTGTCACTGACTTACATGTCCGTCGTGTCTCCTTAAAAATTTCTGGCTGCTGTCCTAACCCATTAGGCTAAAAAGATTCTCGGATATTTGCTTGCTGTTATTATTGTCAACAGGGGAACCGTGTGTTGGGATTTGTCTTGACTGGACCCATTTTACAGATGAGAAACATGAGGCGGGGGATTAATGTCTTGCAGGTGGGTGGTGCGTTGGCGCTACAGCAAATGCTTCAGTACAGCAAAAGGTGAAGAGCTGCCGGTGAGGCATGAGTGATTTTTAATGACACTATTCTTTTTGGTTTGTCCTTATGGGGCGTCCCAAGGAAGAGAATCATTTTTCTGGCGAACAAAGCAAGCCCAGAACCTGATCGTGCTGAACGTCATATGCTGACAGCTCTTGGAATCTACCCTTTGGCTTAGCTTTCAACCCAGAGGTTCATCTTACCCAGGAAAAGAGTGAGTTATTTGCTTTCTTAATGTTATAACACTGACTTGGATGATCCTGGATTTGTGGAGAATAAAAGAGAGGTGAGCAAGAGATAAAAGAATCAGGAGATTTCAACAGTAACCTAAAAACAGAACAAAACACAACAAAAAACGGGCCCTGCTAGCGGAGATGGAATTCCAAGGTAGTTGTGCCCATCTGAAGACTGGTCTTGCTTCTTTCCGGGAGTGATGAAGTGGTGCTTAAATCAATCAGAGAAGAATGCCCGACGGCCTATACATTTAGGTCTAGGCTTGCAGATTCTCTAGCTGGATGCCGTTATGGAATCAGAGAAGGGCAGAACCAAAGGACGGACCTAGTGAGCCATGTATTTCCATATCCTTCTAGCTGAGGAATGTGAGGCTCCCATCGTGAAGGGCCGGCTGATCCTGATCTTCCACTAGGGGGTGAGAGACGCTGGCAGCCGTCTCTGCCTCCGTGTAGAGCCATGGCGCTCCACTTCTGTCTGCAACAAGATTCCAGAGTTTCTAAAACCTGAGCCATGAAACATGGGTCTTGTCCCCCATCTCAACCTCCCAGGGTAAAGCTAAACAGGCGCTCCTGCTTTTGAGGTCTAACCGTTTGATTTTGTTCCTTTCAGATGGCTTATGTGAAGATGAGATGGATATATATTTCCCTGGTGGTCCTGGGAGCCCTTTGTCTGTACTTTAGCCTGGATGGTCTGAGTCCTTTCAAAGGCGAACCATTGGTTTTCAAGAACGAAGCTGGGAACTTCCTTCAGCTCCCAGATATAGACTGCAGGCAGGATCCCCCCTTCCTTGTCCTGCTGGTGACTTCATCCCACGAGCAGACGTTGGCCCGCTCGGCCATCCGGAGCGCGTGGGGGAGAGAAAAGATCGTGAGGGGAAAACGAATAAAAACGTTCTTCCTCCTGGGAACCAGCCCCAGTAAGGACATGTCGAGAGCAGTGGCCCAGGAGAGCCGGCAGTATCGCGATATCATCCAGAAGAACTTCACGGATGTTTATTTCAACCTGACTCTGAAGACCGTGATGGGTATGGAGTGGATCTACCGCTTTTGTCCGCAGGCATCCTTCGTGATGAAAACAGACTCTGACATGTTTGTCAACACCTACTATCTGACCGAACTGCTCCTGAAGAAAAATAGAACAACTCGGTTTTTCACCGGCTTCTTAAAACTGAACGAATACCCAATCAGGAAAAGGTACAATAAGTGGTTTGTCAGTAAATTCGAATATCCGTGGGACAAGTACCCGCCCTTTTGCTCCGGCGTTGGCTATGTTTTCTCCAGCGATGTGGCGGGCCAGGTGTACAACGTTGCTGAAAGTGTCCCGTTCATTAAACTGGAAGATGTCTTTGTGGGGCTCTGCCTGGAAAAACTGCAAATCAAACTGGAGGAACTTCACTCCAAGCAGACTTTCTTCCCCAATGGGTTACCCTTCACCATATGCCGTTACAAGAAGATCGTGGCCTGCCATTATATCAAGCCTCACGATATCCTGATGTATTGGCGGGCCCTGGAAAGTTCCCTGGAAGAAGAGTGTCCAGATATCTGAAGGGAGCCCGGCGGAACATCTGGACACACACCAGACAGCCCACGGTGATGGTTTTTGAAAGATCTTGGATGGCACGGCTGAGACTCCTGGGGTAGGGAGGGAGTAAGGAAGGAAGGGGCAGAAGAGCGAGGGTGATATCCTGAAGGCTTCCCAGTCTAAACCCGAATGCCACCGCGGATGAATCCCCATTTGGTGTCCCAAGCCATAACAAATACTCTCTCTTGAGCACCTACCCTGTTGCACTAAGTGAGGTATGCCTGCATTTTCTCATGTCAGGGGTCGGCATCCATATGGAGTGGTGGGTGTTAGCACCCCGTGTCACACACAAGGAAACAGCAGCTTAGAGAAGCGCGCGGGCCTGTCCCAAGGATTACAGCCAGCAGACACTGGATCCGGGATGAGAGCCCACCTCTCAGTCCACCCCTGCGTGCTGCCTCTTGGGAGAGGGCGGCGGTGAGGGAACCTCAGAGGGGAGCCTCGCTGCTGGCATCTGTCAGTCCCTTGCTCGAGTCCCCTCCTCCTCACATCCCATTCCTGTGCTTTTTAGTGCAGAGGCCGGGGTGAACCAATGCGCCCCCAGCTCCCTTTGCTCACCGCAATGGGTCTGGCTGGCCTGAGACCGTGTTAGCAGCTTGGCCCTCAACTCACTGCAAAGCACGTGCCAGAAGACACCTCCACAGTGGCTGCAGCTCAGCCCCCAAGAAACACCCAGCTCGAGACAGCGATCAGCCTTTAAAGATTTGGCTCAGAAATCGCTGTGAAGCTTGGCCCACTGTACAGACTCGCTGGCCACTCTGCTGAGCCTGGGACCCCGAGAGCGTGGCACTTCCTCCCAGCCATCTGCGGCAACCCCGCCTGTCGTCTGCACGTGCCCTTGGTCTGCACGTCTGGTCTCCAAGGGCAAACGGGAAGGCAGTTGGATGCAAGGCTTCGTCTGTGAAGGATGCTGGGAGCTTTTCTGGGAATTTGGGTGGATTTAACTCAAGACACTCTTAAGAACCCCCTGCGACACTGAGCACTGAACTGAGTCCTGGTCAAGGGAGCGTCTTCCTGGGTCCGTTTCCTAAATCTGGTCCTAGCTCAGCTCCTTTGAACTTCTCAGATGGCCAAGGAACAGCTGAGTTTTGTGGTGTGGAGTCAAACCTTCAATATTCTTCTGGTGGTTTGGAAGAGCCTGTTCTGCAGGGTTGGGCGGCAACGAAGCACTTTTTGTTTTGCCAGGGTCTTTGCCCATTCAGTCACTGTCACATGACACGCAAAGCCATCTTGCTCTCGACCGTCGAGACGAGCGGTTCTTACTTTCTACTCTACGGAACTGGATGCCAGCAGCCTGCAAAGCCAGGACCTCACGTGGCTGTGAAACTTACAAAAGTTGGGCGAACCTCTTACCTGAACTCAGAAAGAGATGTTCGCTGCAAAATGGTCATGGCCATGTTAAACTGCAAAATGGCATCTTATTTTGCACAGCGTTTCTCGCATCTGGATGGAGCTGCCTCTTGGCAGCTGTGTTTTCTTATCCTGGCTGCTCTGAACGTGCTGGGTCATGTTCAGAAAAGCCACCTCCTCAGGTGGGAAATCAGGGACTGAACTTGTTTTTCTGAAGCCCAGATTTTGCCAGGGTGGGTCCCTCGGTCCCGTAGGATGGACTGCCTCTCAACGGTGGGCTTTGAGGGTGAAGGAGTTTGTCTGGCAGTAGGGCCGGTTCTGTGCTTAGAATCACAGGACCAGCCCTTGTCTGGTGTGCGTGTCCACGTGGCCACCGGGCTGGGCGGGTGAGTGCGGCTGACTCAGGATCTGGTCTTCTCAGCATCCACCCAAAGCCCTCGGCCGTAGGAGTCCACGAGCGCAGGCTCAGCTCCACCGAGAGCCTCTCCGTGTTCTTAAAGGGCTTTCTGCAAACCACATTCGGCCCCCTGCACCCCCCGCCCACTCTATTTCCTTATGTAATTGAAGACCTTTTCTTCTCGAGGGAAAAAAATGTTTCGTGACTGTAGACCTTGAAGGGACCATCGAGCTCATTCGGTCCTGCCTTTACGTAGGGTGAAAATAAAGCTCGAAGACACCCAGAGGCTTGCCCAAGACTTCGCCCGAGACTTCACAGCTTGTTGGTCGTGGAATGCAGGTTCCAGCCAGAGCTGTATTCTGTGATGCCGTCTTGCCTGGGTGAGAGTAAGAAACTGTGAATTAGGAGGCGAAGCGATGCTTTTCCACTAACACCCAAAGTGAGTTTCATAACGGGATTGGAGAGGAGCCCGGCTGGCGATGCGGTGGCTTCACTCACAGGCATCCAGGGACGAAGGGTGCTGATGGAAAAGGCTATTTGCTAGGCACCGAGACAAGGGCTTTCAAAGTATTACCTCCTTAAATGCACACAACCACTGCAGTGGGGAGGTGGCTACCCATTTCCTTGCTTTACAGATGAGGAAACCGAGGCAGAGAGCGAGAGCATGAACAGCTAGCTCAAGCTTAGATAGCCGAAAAGCAGCAGAAATAGAATGTGAACCCAAGCTCTTGGGGGCACCGTGCGTGCTGGCTACACTCAGCGCCGCGGCCCCTAGGCGGTCAGCAGGCCCCGGGGATGCAGTCGGGGTCCAGAGGGATGCAGGTGCCACTGCCTTGGCCGCTCAGGCTGCACGTCTGGCCCGTCAGCAGTCCCTCCGCATCACGCACACCCACCCTCCAGGATCTGAGCCCCGAATCCTCCCCTCTGCTGGGCTCCCACAGAGCCAGCCTCTCCACTTTGGGGCCTGATTCCCAGCTCTTCTTACCTCCTCAAGAGCAAGACCCCTGCCCAGGCCTCACTGTCACCGTCCATCTCCCCCTGCCGGCTCAGCCCACACGTGCCCAGATGTGCGGTCACTTCCCACCTTCCGAATCATCAGAAAAACCCTTTCCCTTCACTGCCCCACTTCCCCCTTTGCTGTCCAGCGCCACGAGAGCGTTTTCCATATTTGTCTCCTTTTCTATCTGAAATCCCCTCTAATCAGACTCGGGTGCCTGACTCCACCAGACGGTTCTTACCAACGTCGTGGACGACCCGAGATGCAGGGTCCAGGGTCTGGTCTCCGTCCTCATCGCGCTGCCCGCACGGCTGGTCTCGCCCGCTTCCAGGACGCTGGATGCTTTGGGTCCTCCTCCCCGCTGGTCCCTTCTTTGCTTCTTGTTCCATCTCCTCGCTCTGCCTTGGCCTCCTGTCTTCCCTGGTTGTACTCTGGTGGTCCTCCCCCCGCTGGTCCCTTCTTTGCTTCTTGTTCCATCTCCTCGCTCTGCCTTGGCCTCCTGTCTTCCCTGGTTGTACTCTGGTGGTCTCATCCAGCGCCACGGTTTAAAATATCCTCTCTCGTGTTGAGGACGCCCGTTTATCTCCAGCCCGGAATTCTCTCTCACTTTTCAATCTCATCTGTCCCACTGCTTGCTTAACATCCCGCAGTGAGCAAATCCGAAACTGAAGTTGGGGTGAACCCCTCCCTCCGCTCCTAATCCACACTGCCTGCAGCCTTCATACCTCAGGTAATGGCCCTTCCATGCTCTGGTGGCTCAGGTCAAACACGTCGGAGCCATCTGTGGCTCGTCTCTCTCTCTCAGCCGGTATGGCAGGAGAGAGACCATCATTTTATATCCAGAAGCCAATCACTGCCCCTCACCGTGCTGCTGCCACCCTGTCCAAGCCCCCATCACCTGGCACCTGCGTTCCGGCAGTGGCTTCTGCCTCGTCTCTCCACCTCCATCGCTGCATCCCCTTGGTCTGTCTCCTAAGCAGCATCCAGACTACTTCTTTGAAAATAAGGACCAGAGCATCTTACGTCTCTGCTCCAAACCCTCCAGTGACGTCCCATCTCTGAGAAAAGCCACATCTTTAATATCATTGTCTGCCTCTGTTATCCTCTAACCTCATCCCTTCCTCCCCTCCCCTCACTCACTCTGGCCTCCCTGAAAGGAGATGCTATTCCAGCAGCACAGGCCTCCTTGCTCTTCCCGGAACATCCAGGCACCCTGCACCTTCCTCAGGGCCTTTGCAAGGGTACCCTCTGCCTGGCTCGCCCTTTCCTTAGGCAGTCTCATGGCCCATTCCTTTGCTTCCTTCACGTCTTTGGTCATATATCCCCTTCTTTTTTTTTGGTTTGTTTGCGGTACGCGGGCCTCTCACCGCTGTGGCCTCTCCCGCTGCGGAGCACAGGCTCCGGACGCGCAGGCCCAGCGGCCGTGGCTCACGGGCCCAGCCGCTCCGCGGCACGTGGGATCCTCCCGGACCGGGGCACGAACCCGTGTCCCCT